>NC_048225.1:36842060-37054524 GCF_002007445.2 Ailuropoda melanoleuca
GGGCCGGGTCCGGGGTGTCGCGGCTGCCCGGCCACAGGCCCTAGCCCACCTCGGGGTCCCCGGCTGGCAGGGGTCGCACTGCTTCCCGCCGGGGCTGGGCGCGTCCTCTGCGGCCGGAGGGACCCGGCCAAGTGGAGGCTTTCCTGGCCCGGCACCCTGGGCCACTTCGGGGTGCCCGCCCCGGCCCCTCCTGGCCGGGCGTTATCAGAGCCGGAAGTCGGCGGGGAGATAACCGGCTCCCGGCCCCGTGGCCGCCTCCTCTGCAGTATTTTCTATTTCTTTTTCCTGGAATAATAACCAGACTTGGAGCTGAGGTGTTGCCGACCCCAAGGGCACGCGGGCCCCGCGCCCCACGGTGGGGACCCCTCGCCCTCCGGCGGGCTTCCCCAGTACCCACGACATTCTGTAGGCCTCCCCCTCACGCAGACGAACCCACAGCCGAATCTTGAAGAAAAGGGGCTCTGGGGGTTTGGGTTGGGTGTTGGGGCCTGAATTCTTCAGGCTGGAGGTGGTCTTCGCCACTGTGTGTGCGGGCGTTGGGTGGTCGGCCCTAGACTCTCCCTAGTTTGATGAGTCTTAAAGTAACTCAAAGCGCACGAACTGCCGCCGACACAAAGCATGGATTGTAACAGTTTTGCTTTCTCATCTAATCACTAACGTTATTGTCATTCCCATGTTACAGATTAGTCAACTGAGATTTAGAGTAACCAGCGCAGGGCCATTGGAGGTGGGAGGACTATAGTTGGAGCCAGCACTTAGTAAGCACATACGCATTCACCATCCCCTCCGACTTGACAAGACTTCTTTGAATCCACAAGGCAACCCTCTAAGTGCTAAGTGCTACTCTGTCCCTGTTTCACAAGTGAGGAAACTGAGGCACGCGGAGGCTGTTTCTTGCATATCAGTTAGTCATTGGTGGTGCTGGGGTCCAGACTCCGGCAGTCTAGCACTGGACCCTTACACCGCCCTGACCAGAGCCTAGCTTGGGAGACTGAAGGTCTCAGAAACCTAGGACTGGGATAGGGCACGTACTTCTGGCTGCCTGTTGAGCAAGAAATAACCAATTGTTAGTCCTTCAGATAGGGGTGGGTGTGTTTGGCGTGGCAGTGACCTTTCCAATTGTTTTTCGATCCTCCAACCCTCTTCCAACCGCGGTTCTACACAACATCCGTCCAGATGCTCGCGACACTTGGGGGCCAGCCATTAGCCACAGTGCATAATTCGCTCACTCTCACTCATGGCACCCTCTGCCTGTAGGAAGCAGGCCACATGGGGAAGCCTAGTTCATGGTCATGCCCTCAGGCGAGCAAACAAGAGTGCCAGTTTGCAGTGGTAGGCCCGGAGAGGCAGGAGGTGCTAACGTTCTGGAAGCCCTAGAGGCTCAGAAGCCAGACCGGAGAACTGCCCCACTGAGTCGTTCGTGGCCCAGTCCCCAGGAGAACAGGGGAACAGAGAGCGGGCTGAGTCTGGGTCCGTGGAGGGATAGGCCAGGACCAATCTCAACTAGAATGGAACTGTGGGTTCTGGGCTCCGCTGGGGGTGGGATGAGTGGGAAGGGGAAGGAGAGTTAGTGCAGGAGGACTGTCAATGCAAAGTGCTTCAGAAACCTGGTGCTTACCCCATTTTCTTTTCGGCTCTGTCCACATTGAGAAGCAGTGATCTTGCTCGTTCCTCTTGACTGCTGTACCTACGTCATCGTATAAATATTCTAGCTTGTACTTAGCCAGCCCTGTCCTGGTGGACATTGAAACTTTCAGTGTTTAACCCTCTCTCAGGTGAGAGCAGCCCCCACTACAGGATGACGCGTGCAGTGCTAGTGATAGGCACGTGATCTGGACAACACGGAAGGCTGGGGCCACCTCCAGGCTGACAGGTAGCCCCAGGATACACACTTCCTTTCCACAGGGATGGTGCTCAGAAAAATGCTTGGAGGATTCAATGAAGCGATTGACAGAGGGGTAAGGACTTCCAAACAGAAGGTCATCCAGATTTCTTCATTTCTGATCTCCAAGGGAGATCTGGGAGGGGTGCTGCAGGCGGGAGACCATCCTTTCTCCATTATCAGGAGGACCTGAGGATACCTATATATTTCATTCCCTGTAAGACTTGTTCCTTTAACATTTATGTACGTATGTATGTATGTATGTATGTATAATTGGCATACAATGGTATAGTACCTTAAGGAGTACACCATATTGATCCAATAATTCTCTATGTTACTCAGCACTCACCACGATAAGTGTAGTCATCATCTGTCACCAACAACATTATTAGAAAATGTTTGACTGGGGGCACCTGGGTGGCTCCGTCAGATAAGCGTCCAATTCTTGATTTCTGCTCAGATCATGATCTCGGGGTCATGAGATTGAGCCCTGTGTGAGGCTCCGTGGTCAGCGCGGCCGCTTGAGACCCTCTCCCTCTGCCCCTCCTGGACCCCCTGCTCGTGCACATGCTCTAAATAAATAAATAAAAAGAATCTTTTTAAAAAATAAAAAATGATTGACTGTATTTCCTATGCTGTACTTTTCAGCTCCATGATGTGTTTATTTTATGACTGTACCCTCCCAACCCACCTCCCCTCTGGCAACCACCAGTTCTCTGTTTGTGAGAGTCTCTTTCTGTTTGTTCATTTGTTTTGCTTTTTAGATTCCACATGCAAGTGAAATAATATGGTATTTGCGTTATCCATGTCTGACTTATTTCATTTAGCATAATTCCCTCTAGGTCCATCCATGTGGTCAGAAATGGCAAGATACCACCTTTTTTGTGGCTGAGTAATACTCCATTGTGTGTGTGTGTGTGTGTGTGTGTGTGTACGTATGTACGTACGTAACACCCCATCTTCTTTATCCATTCATTCCTCAGTCATTGGACACTTGGGCTGCTTCCATATCTTTGCTGTTGTAAATAATGCTGCAATAAACATAGGGGTACATGTGTCTTTTCGAATTAGTGTCTTCAAATTAGTATTTTCTTTGGGTAATTATCCAGTGGTGGAATTACTGAATCACATGGTAGTTCTATTTTTAATTTTTTGAGGAGCCTCCATACTCTTTTCCACAGTGGCTGCACCAATTTACGTTCCCACCAAAGGTGCATGAGGGTTCCCTTTTCTTCACATTCTCACCAACACTTGCTATTTCTTGTCTTTCTGATACTGGTCATTCTGACCTGTGCAAAGTGGTATCTCATGGTGGTTTTGATTTGCATTTCCCTGATGATGAGTGGTGTTGAGCATCTTCTCATGTGCCTGTTGGCCATCTGGATGTCTTCTTTGGAAAGATGGCTACTCAGATCTTCTGCCCATTTTTAAATCAGGTTGTTTGGGTTGTTTGGATATTAACCCCTTATTGGATATATCATCTGCAAATATCTTCAGTGGGTTGCCTTTTTGTTTTGCTGGTCTGCTTTGCTGTGCAAAAGCTTTTTATTTTGGTGTAGTCCTGAGTCTTTATTTTTGCTTTTGTTTCCCTTGCTTGAGGAGACATAGCTAGAAAAATGTTGCTAAGGCTAATGTCAAAGAGATTACTGCCTCTGTTTTCTTTTAGGAGTTTTATCACTTCAGGTTTCACAGTTAGGTCTTTAATCCATTTCAGTTCTTTTTTGTGTATGATGTAAGCAGGTGGTCCAGTTTTATTCTTTTGCATGTAGCTGTCCAGTTTTCCCAACACCATTTATTGAAGAGACTGTCTTTTTTCCATCGTATATTCTTGTTTCATTTGTTGGAAGTTAATTGACCATATAATTATGGGTTTATTTCTGGTCTTTGTATTCTGTTCTATTAATCTCTGTGTCTGTTTCTGTGCTAGTACCATACTGTTTTGGTTATTATTGTTTCGTAGTATATCTTGAAATCCGGGATTGTGACATCATCAGCTTTGTTCTTCTTTCTCGAGATTGAGTGGCTATTTGGGATCTTTGTGGTTCCATACAAATTTTAGGATTAATTGTTCTTGCTCTATGAAAAATGCTGTTCGCATTTTGGTAGGGATTGCATTGAATCTGCAGATTGCTTTGGGTAATATGGACATTTTAATGCTATTAACTCTTTCCATCCATGGTATATCTTTCCATTTGTGTCATCCTCAATTTCTTTCATCAAGGTCTGATATGATAGTTTTGAAAGTAGAGGCCTTTCACCTCCTTGGTTAAATTTATTCGTAGGTATTTTATTCTCATTGGTGCTGCTGTAAATGGAGTTGTTTTCCGAATTTCTCTGTCTGCTACGTCATTATCAGTGTGCAGACATGCAACAGTTTTGTATGTTAATTTCGTATTCTGCAACTTCACTGAATTTTTAGTTCAAACAGTTTTTGGTGCAGTCTTCAGGATTTTCTATATATACCATCATGTCATCTGCAAAGAGTGATCCTTTTTTCTTCCGTACCAGTATGGATCCTTTTAATTCTTGGCCTTGTCTGCTTGCTGTAGCTAGGACTGCCAGTACTGTGTTGAATCGGGGTGGTGAGCGTGGATATGCGTCTTGCTCCTGATCTTAGAGTAGACACTTTCAGTTTTTCACCACTGAGGATGCTGTAGCTGTGGATAGTACGTGCGGCCTTTATCATGTTGAGGTATGTTCCCTCTAAACCCACTTTGTTGAGGTTTTCATCCTGAACGCATGTTGTACTCCGTCTAATGCTTTTCCTGCATCTATTGAGGTAATCATGGTTTTTATCCTTCCTCTTGTTAATGTGGTATCACCTTGAATGGTTTGCACATATTGAACCTCCCTTGCATCCTTGGATTAACCCCACTTGATTGTGGTGAATGACTTTTTTGCTGTATAGTTGAGTTCTGTTTGCTAATATTTTGTTGAGGATTTTTGCATCTGTGTTCATCAGAGATACTGGCCTTAGTTTTCTTTTCTTTCTTTCTTTCTTTCTTTCTTTCTTTCTTTCTTTCTTTCTCTTTCTTTCTTTCTTTCTTTCTTTCTTTCTTTCTTTCTTTCTTTCTTTCTTTCTTTTTGGTAGTGTCTTTGGTTTTGGTAATGCTGGCCTCATAGAGTGAATTTAGGGTTCAGGGTAATGCTGGGCCCATAAAGTGAATTTAGAAGGTTTTCCTTCCTCTTTTATTTTTGGAATAGTTTGAGAAGAATAGGTACTAAATCTTCTTTAAATGTGTTGTAGAATTCACCTGTGATGCCATCTGGTTCTGGACTTTTGTTTGTTGGGAGTTTTTTTTTTTTTCTTTTCTCTCCCAGGCTGAAGTTTTATATCAAAACATTCTGCAGTAAGAGCAAACATCCCCAGCATGTTTGTTACTTAAACAAACGCACACTATTTTCCCTACCCAGAGAAGTAAATAAGAAGATTATCACAATGTTGACATGTCCCGTAGCATAATCACAAGTCCAAGGCTACTTGATGTTCTTTGATTAGCTGGAGTAAGTTTTCCAGTTTCAATTTTGTGTCTCCCTTTTTCTTTCCTTCCTCTTAAGGGAGGGTGGTGGCTGTGGGGATGAAACCCTCAACTCTCAAAAGAATGCCGAGTTGTAGAGTTTGCCGCCTTCTAATATAATTTCCACCGAAGGGGTAATGAGTCATCACGTTGGGAGTTTTTTATTACTGATTCAGTTTTATTACTAGTAATTGGTCAGTTCTGATTTTCTGTTTCTTCCTGATTCAGTTGTGGAGGAATCTAAGTTTCCAGGACTTCATCCGTTCTGGGTTTTGTACAATTTGTTAGCGTATACATTTTCATTGTCCTCTGTTATAATACTTTGTATTTCTGTGGTGTTGGTTTTATTTCTCCTCCTTCATTTCTGATTTGATTAATAGAGTCCTCTCTTTTTTTCTTGATGAGTCTGGCTGAAGGTTGATCAATTTTACCTTTTCAAAGAACCAGCTCTTGGTTTCATTAATATTTTTTCTACTGTTTTTTCAGTCCACTTCACTTATTTCTGCTGTAATCTTTCTTATTTTCCTTCTTCCCATTGACTTTGGGCTCTGTTCTGTTTCCAGCTCCTTTATGTGTATGGTTAGGCTGTTTATTTGAGATTTTTCTTGTTTCTTGAGGTAGACCTGTTGCCAGAAACTTCCCTTTTAGAACTGCTTTGCTCTATGCCAAAGATTTTGGACTGTTGTATTTTCATTTCCATTTGTCTCCATGGATTTCTTTCATTTCCTCTTTGATTTCTTTCTTGACTGGTTTAGTGGCGTGCTGTTTAGCCTCCAGGCGTTTGCGTTTTTTCCAGTGCTTTTCCTGTAATTGATTCCTAGTTTCATATGGTTGTGGTGGGAAAGATGCTTGATATAATTTCGGTCTTCTTAAATTTATTGAGACTTGTTTTGTGGCCTACCGTGTGATCTATCCTGGAGAATGTTCCATGTGCACTTGAAAGAATATGCAGTCTGTTGTTTTTGGATGGAATGTTCTGTACATATTTGTTAGTCTGTCTGGTCTACTGTGTTGTTCAAAGCCACTATTTCCTTGTTGATTTTCTATCCATTGATGTGTATGGTGTGTTGAAGTCCCTACAATTACTGTATTATGTTAATTTCTTCCTTTATGTCTCTTAATAGTTGCTTTATGTATTTAGGAATGCTGTTTCGGGTGCATATATATTTACAATTGTTATATCTTCTTTTTAGATTGGTACCTTTATCATTATGTAGTGTCCTTTTATCTCTTCCTACAGTCTTCATTTTAAAGCCTATTAATGTCTGATAAAAGTATTGCTACCCTGGCTTTTTTTCCCCCTCCCATTTGCATGGGTTTTTTTGTTTTTCTTTTTAGAGAGAGTGTGTGAGCCAGCAGCGGTGAGGGGGGTGGGTAGAAAGAGAGAGGGAAGGAGAAAATCCTAGGCAGGCTCCATGCTCAGCACAGAGCCCAATGTGGGGCTGATCCCAAGGTCCCGAGACCATAACCTGAGCCAAAATCAAGAGTTGGACCCTCAGCCGAGGCCGCTCAGATGCCCTGTGTGGTGTTTGTTTTTGCAGTGCTTCTCTTAAGCCTGTACATGTCTTTAGGTCTGAAAGGAGTCTCTTGTAAGCAGCATGAATGGGTCTTCTTTATGTTTTTTAATCCGTTCAGTCACCCTATGTCTTTTGATTGGAGCACTTAGTTCATTTCTATTTAAAGTAATTATTGATAGGTATGTACTACGCCATTTTGTTAATTGTTTTCTGATTGTTTTGTAGTTCTCTGTTCCTTTCTTCTTTTGCTTTCTTCCCTTGTGGTTTGATAGTTTTCTTTAGTGTTATGCTTGAATTCCTTTCTCTTTGTTTTTTTGTGCAACTATTATAGGTTGTGACTTCTGGTTGCCGTTGGGTTCACATGTAACATCTTACGTGTATAGAAGTCTATATTAAGGTGACGGTTGCTTAAGTTTGAACATATTCTAAAAGCACTAAATTTTATTCCCCCTCCAACATATGTATACGTGTCGTATTTTACGTGTTCCTATTTTGCATATCCCTTAACTAATGTCTATAGATATAATTGATTTTACCATTTTTGTGTGACTTTGTAACTGATCAGTCTACTACTTTACTATATGTTGGCTTTTACTCATGAAATTTTTTCCCTTTTATAAATGTGTTACTTCTAGTGATGGCCTTTTCTTTCCACTCAAAGAATTCTTTGTAACATTTCTTGTAAGGCTGGTTTAGTGGTGATGAACTCCTTTAACTTTTGTTTGTCTGGGAAACTCTCTCCTTCTATTCTGAATGATTTTCTTGCCAAGCAGGGTATTTTTGGTTATAGGTTTTTTTTGCTTTTAGCACTTTGAACATATCATGCCACTCTCTCTGGCCTGCAAAATTTCTGCTGAGAAATCAGCTGATAGCTGTATGAGGTTACCCTTGTATGTAACTGTTTTCTTTTTTCTTACTGCTTTTAAAATTAAAAATTCAATTACTTTTTGTCATTTTATTTTAAGATTTTTTTTATTTATTTCAGAAAAAGAGAGAGTGCAAGTGGGGAGAGAGGAGATCACACAACCCCAAGACCATGACCCAAAATGAAACCCAGAGTTGGACGCTCAACAGACTGAGCCATCTGGGCGCCCCTACTTTTTGTCATTTTAATTATTATGTGTCTTAGTGTGAACCTCCCGGGGTTAATCTTGTTAGGGGCTCCCTTTGCTGCTTGAATCAGGATGTCTGTTTCCTTCCCCAGATTAGCTGTTATTTTTTCAAATAAGTTTTCTGCCCTCTTCTCTCTCTCTCTTTTCCTTCTGGGATCCCTATAATGCAATTGTTATTACACTTGATCATTTCATAGAGTTCCCTTAACCTATTCTCATTTGTTATTATTTTTTTCCTTTTTACTGTTCAGCTTGGTTGCTATTCATTGCCCTATCTGCTGTAGGACTTTCTTTTTTATTTTTTTTAAGATTTTATTTATTTAGTTGACAGAGAGAGCACAAGCAGGGGGAGTGACAGGCAGAGGGAGAAGCAGGCTCCCTGCTGAGCAGGGAGCCTGATGCGGAACTTGATCCAGGACCCTGGGATCACAACCTGAGCCAAAGGCAGACACCTAACTGACTGAGCCACCCAGGCGTCCCTGCTGTAGGACTTTTTAAAAATATATTTTAAATTTTCTAAAGTCAGGATGCATCAATAGCAAATCAGTAGCTTTGCTGTAATCTCTGTTGGCTTGGACTGAAGTCAAGCCCTTCCTGAGAGGATGTGTGTTGCTTCTGTCAGTCATCAGGAGGCAGCTTATCTGGGGAGTAGGAAAGACTTCATGGAGAAGGTGAGGCTGAGTCTTGAAATATGAGCAAGTGTATACAACAGGGTGAGATGGAGAAGAGAATTCTAGGTATACAGCAGGCGCTCAAAAAATAGGTGCACCATTTCTTCTGGGGCCTGGCAAGGTATGGGCATGCTAAAAAACAGAAGAGGAAGCGGGCTGCTGCCTTAGCAAGCATCTACCGAAACCCCACTCTGAGACCCTGCTGGCACTGTACGTCCCTGGTCCACTGCGTTCGGGACCCTGGTCTGCCTGCACCTGCATTTTCCCTGGAAAATGGGCTTGCAGCAGGAATGTACTTACTTATCCAGAAGAAATGAGGGTAGGAGAGAGGCTAGACTGGCAAGTTCAGAGTTGGAAAATGACTTTCTGCTATAACTGATTTGCTGGGCCAGGGAGGCACCAGTCAGCCCTGTGGGCAAAGGGGAATGAGACACTGGACCGTAAAGGGAGCACAGGACGTTCCTCCTTCACGCATGGTGCAGGAAGCACATTGGCCTTTCCCCGTGCCAAGGTGCACCCGGGGAGGGGGGGCTCCGGCCCTTGCCCTGCTGCCCCCACAGGAGACTGGCGGCTCTGAGACTTCCCTGGGAATCCTCAGCTGGCAGGAGAGGCAGAGCCTGGGTGACGGGTCCCGGTCCCAGTCCCAGTGCTGACAGTAAACCCTGTACACGGACAAGTCACCTTCCTCCTCCAAGTGCACAGGGCTAGGAGGGTGGGCTGGCTTGGTGGTTCTCAGTCAGGGCTGCACATTAGAGCCACCTGGGGGGCTTGTGAGACCTACGGACACTCACACCCTACGCTAGAGTCAGGAGGGTATCTCCGAGGGCAGGACCCAGTACTGCTTTGTTTTGGCTTTCAGTTCCGTGGGTGACTCTAATGTGTGGCCAGGCAGTACTCCTGGACTAGGCCATTTCTAGGCCCCTTCCATTAGTCTTGTCCTAGGGAGACAGCTTGTCAGGAAGTGCGCGTATTTCTTTCACCTTCTGTTCTCAGAACACCCACCATTGTGTAGCGGAGTCTCACATCTTTTTTTCTTCTAAGATTTATTTATTTACTTTTTAGAGAGAAAGAGAGAGAGCATGAGCGGGAGAGGGAGAAGAAGGGAGAATCTCAAGCAGACTCTGCCCTGAGCGTGCAGCCTGACGTGGGGCTCCGTCTCACGACCCTGAGATCACGACCTGAGCCGAAACCAAAAGTCAGACGCTTAACCGACTCAGCCACCCAGGCGCCCCTCACTTATGTCTTATTTATGGTTTTATCCTGGCAGACCTATGGAAACTTCCCCACCAGGCTTAGGGCAGGAGACAAGACTGCTTTGCTTGGGAGTGGGGTTTGCTCAGTAAATAGCTCCTGAGTGCCTACTATGTGAGAGGCCCCGGAGCTAAGGAAACTCGGCAATGGCCCGGGGGGAAGTCAGATCCCAACCTGATGATTTGATGTTAGATGCCCTGGAGGCACAGAGAAAGGGATTTACTTCACTTGGTTGGAGTTGGAAAGAGGCTTCTGGAACAGCAAGCCTGGAAGGCCAAGTAGGAGGTGGCCGGGTGTGCAAGGAGGAAGAAAGTTCTGAGTAACAGGAAATCACAAACACAGACACAGCATTGCCACCTTTTCTTCTTTGGCTCCAGCAGCAGGGGGCTGTTCTTGAGTTAAACCAGCACTTCCTACACTTGCTAGTTTCTTCCTGTTTCATCTCAGACGTTCTGTAGCAGGTAGCAGAATAGAGCTTGGCAAGACTTTGGGTCTTAGGTGGAGGGTGCTGGAATTGTTCCTCTGAAAGACCCTTACACTAGTGCCAGGGACGCAGGAGAGAGATGTGGGTCCATTGGCACCAAGCAGGGACTAGGGGACCACACGTGAGGCTCCCCTGACGATTTGCCCTTCTGCACCTGTGTAATACCCCTGCCCCAGGCTCACCAGGGGAATGGGTCGCATTCCTTTCGGGAGCTGATGTCCAGAAGCAGAACAGCAGACCTGCTCTTCCCTGTTGCCATCACCCACGCCTTCTACGTACTTTGGGATGGGATTTCAGGGGTTCTTGAACCAGAGCTTATTCCTTTATGTCTAGGAGACTGTCGATTCGGTTTGTCACCCCCAACCTGAATGAACCATCCTTCCATCAACTCACACACTGCGGGGCACTGGCAATTCAGACCTAAGTGAGCCGAGTGCCTGCCTGTCCTTGCAGCAGGGAGATGGGCCATCACTCCTTTAAAGTGAATGCAAGGCAGGCTGGGAACTGTGCCCCAGGAGACTGGTACCCTGGCAGAGGAGGGGCCTGGAGTGAGCACACACCTGAGAGGGGGGTGTTTCAGCTGAGAAAGAGGAGGAAAAGGCCCAGAATGGCCCAGAGTCTGGTGAACTGGAATTGGGTGGTGAAGAGTCTTGAGAGATGGGGTTGGAAAAGACAGTTGAGAGCAGATTATTGCCGTCTTTCAGAGCCAGGGGAGACACAGCCAGGTGTGTGGTCTAGAAAGATCACTTATAATAGCCTCCAGCTGACTGAAGTGGAGAAAAGCCAGTCTCTCCTGAGCTTCTATAATTGGTTTGGTTTTTTTCTTTTTAGATTTTATTTATTTATTTGAGAGAGAGCACACAAGCAGGGGGAGCAGCAGAGGGAGAGGGAGAAGCAGGCTCCTCGCTGAGCACAGAGCCCGATGTGGGACCCGATCCCAGGACCCTGGGATCACGACCTGAGCTGAAGGCAGACACTTAACCAACTGAGCCATCCAGGCGTGCCGAGCTTCTATAATTGTTAATAACAGTTACAAGACAAAGCGTGTGCGGCTGTGTATCGAGCACGCGCTCTGCAACAGCTGCTGGAAAGAAAACATTCACCGGCACATAATCCTGCAAATAGATGCAATTAGTCCCCATTTTACAGATAAAGAAACTGAGGCTCAGAGAGGTTGAGGAACTTGCCTAGAGATTTTCATTCTGTTAGGGGCTTATGGAAAGTCCAAGGGGCCAGCCACTGCCCTGGGCCCTGGGGAGTAGCAGTGAACAAAATGGATCCGCCCGTGTGTTCAGAGCTGACCTAGGTGATCTAGGATGAGCCATTGATCAAGAGGAATTACAAGGGCCTGGGAGAAGTGTGTTGCTGGGAACAGGTTGCTGTGGGAACACAGGGCTGGGGACCTAACCTGGTGTTGAGAGATTAGGGAAGGCTTCCTGGAAGAAGTGATGTTTAAATTAAAATCAACGGGATGAAGAGGAATTGGCCCTTTAGTCTCTCTGAAGGAGCAGTTCCACACCCTAACCGCGGCACCCCCTCATGAGTGTGCCTGAATCCTTTGACTGCTCTACACCCCCCTGCTGAGGGCCTTCAGGCATCCTATAAACTCCTCCCAAAGAATGTTGCGATATCACCATACCTGGTTTCTTCTTTAGTCCTGTTCCACACACAATACCTGCAGAGGTAGCTGAGAACCCCACTTTTCAGTTCCCCAGGCTGCGCACTGGCCCAGGCCCAACTACGAGTCCTGCAGCCCATCTGCGCAGACAGTAAACTGGGCAGTGCCCCACCCCCAGGCCGTGCAGGACCAGCCAGCTGCCTCCACCGTGCCTGGCTTTCTTGGCATCTGAGTAGAAATGCAGCCCATGGCCATTCAGGAGAGTTCACCTTTCCAGCAAGGGCGCCTCTTGCTTATGGTAGGAAGATTCCAGAAGGAATTCCACAAGGAGGAATTTCAGGTCATTCAGTCTCTTTGCAGACTTCCACAAGGAAATCATAGATTTACAAATGCCCATTCTAGTCTATACCTGCTATGCGGTTTGGGGTGGAAGGACCAGGCTCCTACACCAACACGCCAGCTCCCACTCTCAAATATACTGCTTTAGTCTGACTCCAGATTCTGCTTACACACCCCTGGGGATGGGGAGCTCACTACCTCAGTGAGCAGCTCAGTGGATCTTTTTTTTTTTTTAAGATTTTATTTATTTATTCGACAGAGATAGAGACAGCCAGTGAGAGAGGGAACAAGCAGGGGGAGTGGGAGAGGAAGAAGCAGGCTCATAGCAGAGGAGCCTGATGTGGGGCTTGATCCCATAACGCCGGGATCACGCCCTGAGCCGAAGGCAGACGCTTAACCGCTGTGCCACCCAGGCGCCCCAAGCTCAGTGGATCTTTGAAGAACTTTATTACTTTTAGCTAATATTTATTGAGCGGTCACCACGTGTTGGGAACTGTGCTCAGCTCCCTACATGCATTGTCTCACTGAAACCTCATTCTGCCGCAGAAGATAAGCACAGCCCTATTACAGTATATTTAGTTCATAAGTAATGGAGGGTGACAGCAACTAAGGAATTTACCCCCAGGTCACACGGCTGTTATTGGCAGACCTAAATTCTGACTCCAGAGTCCATGAATGCATCCATTATACCCACACAGCCTCAATCCTGTTTGCCAGAACCTGCCTCCTTTCAGTCTTTACCCACTGATCATCATTCTGGCAAAGACCAGATGGCCCACGTCTTCCCTTCTCCAGGATGAGAAGTTCGGCAGCAGAGGTGGGTCCCCTGCGTGGCGTAAGTGGTGTGAGTGGTGTGATCGGTGTTGGAGTAGGAGAGGAGGGGCTGCCCTACAGGGATGCTGGGAGCCTCCTCCGTGCCCTCTGCGCCCCAAGGGCTTGCAGAATCGGAACTGCCAAAGTTCTAACCATGAGATCCTGGGACCAGCAGCAGCATTACCTAGAAACTTGTTAGAAATGTCAACTCTGGGGGTGCCTGGGTGCCTCCATCGTTGGGCATCTGCCTTCCGCTGAGGTCATGATCCCAGGGTCCTGGGATCGAGCCCCGCAGTGGGCTCCCTGCTCGCTGGGAAGCCTGTTTCTCCCTCTCCCTCTCCCTCTGCTTGTGTTCCCTCTCTCACTACCTCTCTCTCTGTCAAATAAATAAATAAAATCTTAAAAAAAAAAAAAGCCAACTCTGAGGCCTCAGCCCTAACCTACTGAAGGAGAAATGGGGGGGACCCCGCCACTTCATTTCCCAAGCCCTCCAGCAACTCTGATGAAGCCACATATAGAAAGCGACCGCGTTCTAGCACTGGAGGAAGTGGAGGGCAGCGGAATCCTCCCCAACCCCCAAGCACTGCTAAAAATAATGAAGTTTGAGGGACGCCAGAAAAATTCTTTTCCCCCAAATAGCTCACTGAAAGGGCTGTCACAGGTGCCTCAAACATTCCTCTCTCACCTGGCAGCCCTTCCCTGCTTTGGCCTTAGGCTTTGTTAAGTGCCCCTTTGAAGGACTAAGAGCTTCAGCTGCTAACCCCTTAGTGCGGATTCACTTGGTACTTACCAGTCTCGGCTGCACACTGGGGACTTTAAAAAATCGCAGAGGCCTTGAGCCCTCCTCCCCCTGCCCCCACTGCCCCGAAAGATTCTGAATTCATTAATATGGGGTAGGATTTTTTTTTAAGATTTTCTTTACTTATTTGAGAGAGAACGGGTGTGTACAAGCAGGAGGAGTGGCAGGCAGAGGGAGAGGGAGAAGCAGACTCCCCAAGGAGCAGGGAGCCCCTAGACGGGACTGGATCCCAGGACCCTGAGATCATGACCTGAGCCGAAGGCAGAGGCTTAACCGACTGAGTACCCAGGTGGCCCCGGGGTAGGATTTTTAAAAGCTTCCCCAGATGATCTAATGTTCAAACGAGGATGTCCGGATTCTATCAGGATTCTTAGCTATGGTGGAAATGAGTAGATGAGGTCAAGTGGCCCACCTTGGTCCAGTCCGTTGTGGCCAGGAGGCCAGCTGAAAGGCCCTCCCTGTGGGGGCTCTGAGAAAGATTGCCTGCCGGACCTCAGGCCCCAAATGAATGACGGCCTTGCACACACAGCAAGTGACCAAGCTGGTGCCCTGTAAATGTAGTCCCTTCGCTTCCCTGCCTAAGTGCTTGTAGAATGAAAGGACACTCGATTGAATTCTCGGCCTGGAGTCTGGGCTTTGTCTGGGTGAGAAATCAGGGAAGGGAGCTCCTCCTGTGACCTTTGGAATTGTTCCTGGCTGTCAAGTTCTCACACCCACATGGTTTGGGTTTTGTTTTTTTTTTTATTGGATCATTGACAGCTGAACGGTGATGGTCCCTAATTACAAATGAGGAAATGGCGGGTCAGAGAGGTAAAGGGCTGTGCAGGGTGACCCAGCCAGGGTGTGGTGCCATCCGCACAGCACCCGGTCTCTTGGTTCCACAGAGCGTGAGCGCTGGCCTTCCCCAGCCCGCGCCCTGCCCTCCTCTGCTGCCCTCTGCTCCCACAGGCAGGTGCGCCCTCCCAGCGTCTGAGAAGTCAGAGCTACCGCCCTGTGGCCCGAGAAGGAGCCAGGAGGGACACCAGGATTCCTGGTGAGTGTGGCAGGCCCAGAAGGCACAAGTGTGTTTCAAGTAGGAGAGGTGGTCCACAGTGCCCGGGAGGAGAAGGTCATTAGCTGAGAATGAAGAGGAATTTGGAGGTCTAAAGAGATTGGAGGGACCTGGTCAGAGTAATCGTGGAAAAGGGAGTAAATTTACATGAAAAACCATTGTGAGATTGGCAGTACGGCGGACCCTCTTGAATGTGATGTTCATGAATGTATGCTGGAAACCGTGTGCTTTGTTGTGGGAGTGTCTCCTGTGGGACGGTCTCCCACGGTGTTGACTGCTCAGGTTTGAGCAGAGAGGGAGTAGAGCATTGTTGAACCAGGTCTGGGCAGATACGGTGAAAACACAGAGGTCAGTGGGGTTTAAAGAATTGGGAAGAGTGCTTGGAACATGACGGGCCCTGGAAGCCAGGCTGGCCAGGGAGGGAAGTGAGGATTATGAATGGGGAGAAGCAGTGGGAGTGGAGGGGAAGGACTGATGAGGCCGGTGGGAGCAGTTGAACAGTAAACTGAAATGAGAGAAGGCTGTGGTCCGAGTGCTGCTTCACTGAAGGCTGCGGGAGAATGTTCTGGTAGGTAAGGGTGCTGGATGGGTTGTCCAGGGGGATGCTGGAGGTACTTACAAAGAGGCCATACCCCCCAACAGAGTTGTTAACATGTTTGAAGAACGAAGAAGAAAGATGGGTGGGGGCGCCTGGGTGGCTCAGTGTGTTAAGTGGCTGCCTTCGGGGCTCAGGTCATGACCTCAGGGTCCTGGGATGGAGCCCCAAGTCGGTCGGCAGGGAGTGTGCTTCCCCCTCTTCCTTTCCTTCTGTGATCTCTCTCACTCTCAAATAAATCTTAAAAAAAAAAAAAAAGGCTGGGGGACCTCTCATGCTGTCGAGAAGAGGAGAGGGTAGAGCGACTTCAAGAGAACGGGACGTTGTTTGCAAGGCAGCGGAGAAGTACTCGTCCAAACCAGCGCTGTCCAATAGAAATACGATGCAAACCGCATGTACTCTTGAATTTTCTCGTGGCCACATTAAACAAGTAAAAAGAAACAGGTGTAATTTAATAATATATCTTTAGCCCAGTATACCCAAGCTATTACCCAAGATATTATTTTAACATGGAATCAATGTAAAAGAATTACTGAGATCTTGTTGGGTTCCTTTTACCGTACTACGTATTGTCTCCAAAATCCAGTGTGCATTTTACACTTAGAGCACATCTCAGTTCGAACTAGCCGAGTTCAAATGCTCAGTAGCATGTGGCTCGGGGCACCTGGGTGACGCAGTCGGGTAAGCGTCTGCTTTCAGCTCAGGTCATGATCCCGGGGTCCTGGGATGGAGCCCTGCATGGGGCTCCTTGCTCAGTGGGGAGTCTGCTTCTCTCTCCCTCTGCAGCTCCCCCTGCTTGTTCACGCTCCCCTCTTTCCCTCTCCCTCAAATAAATAAAATCTTTTTAAAAAAAGACATGTGGCTAGCAGCTGCCATTCCGGCAAGCTCAGGGAAGGGGGACTGTCGCTTCTAGTGACATGGGTCTTTCAGGTCTCTACCAGCCCTGAGCCTTGTGCTGTTCTGGGAGACATGAAAGAGGTGAATCTCCACCTCTGTACTCAGTATGGTATTCGAGGCAGCAGTGGGGCACTGAACACGCCTTGGGTTCCAGCCTGAGCTCTGGTTTTCTGCTTGGCGAGACCTTGGCTTCTGTGTGATGCCTCCCGGCCTCCGGCCTCCGGCCTCCGAGTCCTCCCTGAAGCAATGATCAAATAAGCAAGTGAAGCAAAAAGCATAGTTCTTTATTCAACTCCGGTCTCCTGCTGGCCTCCCAGGTGGAGACAGTGCTATGAAGCCCTTCGTTAACTCTGCACACGTGTATTACTAACTTTCAAATGCAAAAACCCTGCAGCTTAGACCCAATCTTGGCATGCCTTTTATGTATTTTTAGGATCACACTGTTTTGGTTTTTTTTTTAAAGATTTTATTTATTTATTTGACAGAGAGAGATAGCCAGCGAGAGAAGGAACTCAAGCAGGGGGAGTGGGAGAGGAAGAAGCAGGCTCCCAGTGGAGGAGCCGGATGTGGGGCTCGATCCCAGGACTCTGGGATCACGCCCTGAGCCGAAGAAGGCAGATGCTTAACGACTGAGCCACCCAGGCACCTCCACCCTGTTTTTATTTTTTAAGCAATTCACAGACTTGCTAAAATAGTCCCAACTGTTCAGAAGGGTATAAAATGAAATGTAAGGCTTTCTTCCACCTGGACAGCAGTCCTTCCCCAAAGACCGCCACAGCCCTCATTTTTAGAGCACCGTCCCGGAGAGTTTCTGAGCCGGATACAGATGAGCCGGTGTGTGTGTGTATATACACGTCATTCCTTAACCTGAAGTATCCTCTGTGTGCGATGCTGCCTTGTGCTTTTTCATGATTTTGAGATAATCTAGTATCAGGGCATATCGATGTATCGCATTTTTAAATGTCTCTGTAGTATTAGAATGTGAATATTGATAATTTGTTTAGCCAGGTGTGACACAGTAAGAAATACGTATCTGGTCTCCTCTGTCTGGTTCCTGACACAGAGCCCCTATAGCCCTAGTAATTTCCTGGGTGATAGGAGTGATAGGCGCCCCTCCTGATTCCTGATACAAAAACTTCCTAAGATCCTTGGAATCTCCGGAAGGCTAAATCTTTTTGTTTGCTAACGAGGTGGCTCTTGGAAGAGGAAGGCTGGTTGACAGAGGAACTAACCGCGGGATTAGAGGGTTGGAACTCTGAGCCCTAACCTCCCTCCCCACCCTCAGGGGATAGGAGAGAGGCTAGGGATTGAGTCAGCCACCAACACAGTGAAGTCATCAGTTCCCCCAGGTCCGGCAGCCTCCCCCACGACCGTCACCGAGGAAGTTTGGAGAGCTTCTGGATTGGTGAGCACGTCAAGGTGCTAGGAGCGTGGTACTGCCAGAGAGAGCACGGAGGTGCCAACCCAGTCCCAAAAACCTGCCTGTGTGTCTCTTCTGTGTCACTGTCCCTGAGTTGTGTCCTTTATATTTTTTTAAAGATTTTATTTCAGAGAGAGAGAGAGAGAGCACGCATGTGAGCATGCACACACTTAAGTATGGGGGGGGCGGGGCAGAGGGAGAAGCAGACTCCTCGCTGAGCGGGGAGCCCCATGCAGGGCTCGATCCTAGGACCCCAGCCAGGATCATGACCTGAGCCGAAGGCAGATGCTTCACCAACTGAGCCACTCAGGCGTCCTCGTTGTGTCCTTTATAATAAACAGGTAATAGTGAATGAAGTGCTTCCGAAATTCTGTGAGCCATCCTAGCAAATTATTGAACCTGAGGAGGGGGTGTGGAAACCTGATTTATAGCCAGGTGGTCAGCATTACAGGGGGCATGGACTTGTGGGGGGTGTCTGAAGCGGGGCCGTCTTGTCAGACTGGCCCTTGAACTGTGGGGTGCGCACTCGCTCCAGGTAATTGGTGGCAGAAGTGTCATGAGTAGCGTAAGAGCCCGTTTTCCTCTACTGGTCCCTTCCCAGTGAGCACACGGGGTGTCTCCAGTCTTTTGCCGCTACAATCACCCAAACTGCTTCAGAGACGAAATGTGCATTTGTGCCCTTATCACCGGTAGGATCAATTCATAAGAGTGGAGTTTCTGGATCAAGAGATATGTGCTAATAATTTTTATAGATTTTACCGTACTGTCCTCCAAGAAGATTACGCCCATTTACAATCCCCACCGTAATGTTTGAGGGTGACGTCTGCATGCTTCTGATGACATAACGTTATCAGACTTCTTCATCTTCCCCAGCTGATAGCGGCCCAGTCATTTGACTTTCCGGGCCTGGCTCTCGCCAGGATGTGATCATTGCCTAGGGTGGCTAGTACCCAACAGGTGGTTACCAGCAGTCATGGTGACTAGTGCTATTTTGCAGTGATAAATATATTTTCTGGTTGGAACCTGACGAAAGGGAACAGCCTTCGAGCCTCCACCTATACCTGCCTCTGTCCGTGTTGTTTGGGTTTGGCTGACATCTGGGTGACTCCCCAAGGCCGTATCCAGCAAGATCACCAGGGAGCTCCATCGGGATGCGCTGAGCTGTGGTCCCTGAGTAATCAGGCACTGAGAGGGGCATTACTACCTGTGCTAACAGCAGGGATAGCCTGTAAACTGTGAGCGGACATCGGTCTTCAACACTGTTCATGGCATCTAAACCCAGAAGCCCCAATGTTCCGAGTTGCTCTGCTGACCTTCTACTCGGAACTCTTGTTTCCAAAATTCTAGGCTTGCTTGTCTCAAGAATGACAGAAGTTAGACAGCAACGTCGATGTTTTAGTTGCAGCTTAAAACTGCTGTTTTTCCTCTGAGCTTTTTGACCCTCAACAGATGTGGGGCTGGGAAGGGGGTCTCACCAGCACCTCTGTCAGCTGCACACAGGTCCCCCTGTTCCCGATCTCTCCCGAGGGGCAACAGTTGGACGGGCAGAGCACACATGTCTTTATTTGTTCGTTCGTACCCGTATGTTGGGAACGCCCACAAAGTACCAGGCACTGTGCTGGGATCTGGGGTTTCTGAGCTGGATGATGGGAAAGGAGTTCCAGGGCAGACCTACTATGCACACGTGCCCTTCCTGCTGCCCCCCCACCCCGGTGCAGGACCTGGGGCTGCCCCCCACTGTTTGGGCTCCGGCTGTGGCCTCTCTGGAAGGTACCTAGGACAGCATGGGTGGTAGGCTCTGGGCAGTGCAAGCGATGTGTAGAAAGGCTCAGTCGGCTGCCGGATGGCCCTTCCAGAAGCCCAGTTCGGATCCTGCCGAGCTTCTGTTTGAATACCAGCCTGGGTCCTCTGTGCCCCGCGGGCTAGCTCCCGCACAGTCTCCAGCTCGCCCCAGATTCCTCGGGCTATACCCTGGGCTTCCTACTCAGCAGGGCAGGGAGCTGAGGATCCTATCCTGCCGCCCTGGGTGGCCTCACGGTTCTCCCAGCCCCAATTGCACTTCCTCTCTTTCCCACACTTTTAAAATTGTATTCTGCAAGCTTCCGTTTCAACGAGTGTCTTCTCCCTTCCCCAGCTTCTGCGAGCTTCCTGGCTCATTACTGGGACAGTGGAAAGTACGCAGGATTTCATTTTGGCTCAGCCACTGACTGTGACGTGGCACAAATTCCCTAACCTCCGTGAACTTGAGTTTGCTTCTCTGTAAAATGGGGATAATAATAATACTCTTCCCCAGGCCAGTACCCATGAGCCAGCGTCCTGGGGCAGAGCAAGCAATGGCAGGTGGGGGCAGCATTCAGTGACTGGGGTGCGGGGGAGGGGTGCAGGGGGATTGCGGACTGTGGAGATGAGCTAGGAAGCCAGAGGGGTCAGGGGAGAGTAGCGTTGGTCCCCCCTCAGCTCTGTTTCTGCACCCCACCCCTGGGTGCCTCAGAAATCCACTCTTGGCGTTTTCTCTTTCCTCTATGACATTTCTCTGAGGCTCAGGATGACCGGCTGACCTGGTTTGCATTTAGCACTGAAACTCCCCAATCCTGGGAAAACTCGCAGACCTTGGCACACATTAAGGCTAATGTCAAAGAGGTTACTCCCTCTGTTTTCTTTTAGGAGTATTATGGTTTCAGGTCTCACAGGTTTTTAATCCATTTCAGCTAAATTTTGTGTATGATGTAAGAAAGTGGTCCAGTTTCATTCTTTTGCATCTAGCTGTCCAGTTTTCCCAACACCATTCATTGAAGACACTGTCTTTTCCCCATTGTATATTCTTGCACCCTTTGTCATAGGTTAATTGACATATAACTGTGGATTTATTTCTGGTCTTTGTATTCTGTTCCATTGATCTGTGTCCGTTTTTGTGTTGATGTCATACTTTGTTTTGTTTTGGTTTTGGTTTTTTTAAGATTTATTTATTTATTTGTCAGAGAGAGAGAGAGCACACAAGCAGAGAGAGAAGCAGGCTCCCCATTGAGCAAGGAGCCCGACAAGGAACTCAATCTCAGGACCCTGGGATCATGACCCAAGCCGAAGGCAGTTGCTTAACTGACTGAGCCACCAAGGCGTCCTGATATCATACTGTTTTAATTACTGTAGTTTTGTAGTATATCTTGAAATCTGGGATTGTGATACCGTCCACTTTGCTCTGCTTTCTAGAGAGTGCTTTGGCTATTCAGGGTCTTTTGTAGTTCCATATAAATCTGAGGATTATTTGTTCTAGTTCTGTGAAAAATGCTATTGGCATTTTGGTAGGGATTGCATTGAATCTGCAGATTGCTTTGGGTAATATGGACATTTTAATGCTATTAACTCTTTCCATCCATGGTATATCTTTCCATTTGTGTCATCCTCAATTTCCTTCATCAAGGTCTGATAGTTTTGAAAGTAGAGGCCTTTCACCTCCTTGGTTAAATTTATTCGTAGGTATTTTTTTTTTCAAAGATTTTATTTTTTATTTATTCGACAGAGATAGAGACAGCCAGCGAAAGAGGGAACACAAGCAGGGGGAGTGGGAGAGGAAGAAGCAGGCTCATAGCTGAAGAGCCTGATGTGGGGCTCGATCCCATAACGCCGGGATCACGCCCTGAGCCGAAGGCAGACGCCTAACTGCTGTGCCACCCAGGCGCCCCTATTCGTAGGTATTTTATTTTCATTGGTGCTGCTGTAAATGGAGTTGTTTTCCGAATTTCTCTGTCTGCTACGTCATTATTAGCGTACAGACATGCAACAGGTTTGTATGTTAATTTCGTGTTCTGCAACTTCACTGAATTTTTAGTTCAAACAGTTTTTGGTGGCGTCTTCAGGATTTTCTATATATACCATCATGTCATCTGCAAAGAGTGATCCTTTTTACGTCCTTACCAGTATGGATCCTTTTAATTCTTGGCCTTGTCTGCTTGCTGTAGCTAGGACTGCCAGTACTGTGTTGAATCGGGGTGGTGAGCGTGGATATGCTTGTCTTGCTCCTGATCTTAGAGGAGACACTTTCAGTTTTTCACCACTGAGGATGCTGTAGCTGTGGATAGTACGTGCGGCCTTTATCATGTTGAGGTATGTTCCCTCTAACCCCACTTTGTTGAGGTTTTCATCCTGAACGCATGTTGTACTCTGTCTAATGCTTTTCCTGCATCTATTGAGGTAATCATGGTTTTTATCCTTCCTCTTGTTAATGTGGTATCACCTTGAATGGTTTGCACATATTGAACCACCCTTGCATCCTTGGATTAACCCCACTTGATTGTGGTGAATGACTTTTTGGCTGTATAGTTGAGTTTTGTTTGCTAATATTTTGTTGAGGATTTTTGCATCTGTGTTCATCAGAGATATTGGCCTTAGTTTTCTTTTCTTTTCTTTCTTCCCTTTCTTTCTTTCTTTCTTTCTTTCTTTCTTTCTTTCTTTCTTTCTTTCTTTCTTTCTTTTTTTGGTAGTGTCTTTGGTTTTGGTAATGCTGGCCTCATAGAGTGAATTTAGGGTTTAGGGTAATGCTGGGCTCATAAAGTGAATTTAGAAAGTTTTCCTTCCTCTTTTATTTTTGGAATAGTTTGAGAAGAATAGGTACTAAATCTTCTTTAAATGTGTTGTAGAATTCACCTGTGATGCCATCTGGCTCTGGACTTTGTTTTTTATGAGTTTTTTTTATTACCAATTAAATTTTATTACTAGTAATTGGCCAGTTCAGATTTTCCATTTCTTCCTGATTTGTGGAAGAGTGTAGGTTTCCAGGAATTTATCCACTTCTAGGTTGTCCAATTTGTTGGCATGTAAATTTCGTAATATTCTCTTGTAATTCTTTGTATTTCTGCGGTGTTGGTTGTTATTGCTACTTCATTTCTGATTTCATTAATAGAGGCCTCTCTCTTTTGTTTTGTTTTGTTTGCTTGTTTTTGGTTTTGTTTTTTTCCTTTTTTTTTTTCCTTAGTCTGGCTGAAGGTTTATCCATTTCGTTTATTGTTTCATAGTATCAGCTCTTGGTTTCATTTATCTTTTCTACTGTTTTTTTCAGTCTCTTTATTTCTGCTCTAGTCCTTATTGTCTTCCTTCTACTAGCTTTGGGCTTTGTTCTTCTTTTTGTCATTCCTTTACGTGTATGGTTAGATTGTTTATTGGAGCCTTTTCTTGTTTCTTGAGGTTGGCCTATATTGCTATAAACTTCCCACTTAGAACTGCTTTGGCTGTGTCCCAAATTTTAGATTGTTGTGTTTTCATTTTTATTGCTCTCTATTTTTTTTTATTTCCTCTTCGATTTCTTCACTGGGGTCTTTTACCTTCCTGATTAAGTTTATTGCTAGGTACTTTATTCTTTTTAGTGCAGTTATAAATGGAATGTGTTCTCAATTTCTGTTTGTGTTGCTTCATTATAGTATATAGAAACACAGCCAGTTTCTATATGTTATGTATTCTGCAGCTTTACTGAATTCATTTATTATTTATAATATTTTGGTGGTGTCTTTCGGGAAAAACACAGGGCTTTGAATCAGACAGAACTGCATTTAAGTCCCATCTTCTCCATTTCCTAGCTACACCGGCATGTTGCTGACTTATGTAAAACATTAGGGAAGGACGGGTAAGTACAATATGTTATAGTAACTGGCACACAAAGTCTTGACTGAATCATAGTTCTCCTTCTTCTATGGGTGTTCCGTTTTAGAGGTGCTAATTTTTCAGACCACTTGAGCAGCAACATTTCTACCAGGAAATCTCGCCCTTCTTGTTGTTATAAATATTTTGTCATTCACTTATTCATTCACTCAGCAAACACCTATTGACCAATCATTATGTGTCAGGGATTGTGTTAGGGGACAAAGAGATGAAGAAAATACATAACTCCTGCCCTCTAAGGGCTGACCTGGAATTTGACCTCTGTTTTCTTCCTGAGAAAAAGAGTAAAGGTGGCAAAACGTTCATAACAAGTGAATTAAGGAGAGGGTACCTATTAGTTGTACTTTCCTTTCAACTTTTCTCTGAATTTAACATGTTTTAAAATAGAGTTGAGAGAAAATGTATTTCTGTTACTTGGCCATTGTAACTCTTGAAAACCATTACCATGTCCCAAGTTTTCAGCATGATGTTTATCAGATTATTTCCAGTCACCTAGCCAATAGCTTTAGGAGAGGAGCACTAATGGAATGTGCTGGGGGTGAGGAAACAACAGTGAGAAATGCCTGGAAGAGTAGCTGGTGTGGTTACCTGGAGCCACATGGCAGGGGCATGGGGCAACTGGGCCCTCAAAGATTGAGGGGGCCAAACAGGAAGTGGAGGTGCAAACCGAGGGCTGGGCTCCAAGCTTCAGTCCTGCCCTGTTCATTATCCAGTCTCCAGCCAACTCTGACCAGTCCTCTTAGGGTGTGGGGGCATTTGTCACATTCTGTGCTGTCCACCGCCAACCACTGACTGTTGATTCGAGCTGAGAGGTTACATATATGAGCTTTGGAGCAAGCAGCCCTGTGTGACTCTCAGCCTTGCAGAATGAACTTTGACCAGCTCATTAGTCCTGTTGACAACGAGGCTTGCTCTGTGCTTGATGGAATTGCAGTAGGTTGTGCGTGAGACCTTGATGAGACGGTGTGTGTAAAGTGGTTGGCGCGGAGCCTGTGTGTGGTACCTACTTACTACGTGTACAACGGCCTCTACACCGAACCGTAGCAACGGCGCTGCACACATCTGCACGCTCACGCACGATCCTCTGCTTGATGCCCCTGCCTCACCCCCACCTAGTTCGTCAGCATGTTTTGTCCTCCCTGCTTCCGAATACATGGCCCACATCAGACCACCATTCACACTCTGCGAGGCTACTCCTCCATCTTTCCTCTGTCCCCTGTAGCCACCACCTGACTGCTCTTCCTGCTTTGGCTCTTGTCCCCTCACCCCCAGAATGTTCTCCACGGCAGACATTCTCAAGCTTAATGGGGAATGTCACCTCCCGCCTAAGCCCCCCCATGCTCCCATCAGCCTTGAATAAAACCCCACCGCTACCCCTCATGGCACGGCCCGTGTCCTGCCAGCTCTGCAGCCTCACTTTGTCTCTCGGCCTTGCTCACTGCATTCTAGCACGCTGGCCTTCTTTCTGTCCCTCAGACATACCAGCACTCGCCCTCACCTCCGCCTTTGTGTTTGCTCCCTCTGCCCGAGGTGCTCCTCCCATGAGTCTCTGCACACGCTGCCTGTCCTTCAGGTCTCCGTTCGAATGTCATTTCCTCCATGAAGTCTTCCCTGACCATTCTCTCTAATGCCTCATGCCATCTCCGCCCCCACCGGTCACGAGTGCCCTGTTGTATTGTCTTTAAAACGCTTGTCATTATCTAAAATGATCGCATTTATTTCACCTTTATGTGTCTGCCTTATAGAATGGAGCCTCCACGGAGGTTCACTGTTCATCCAGGACACAAGAATCTTGTGTCTTGTTCACGGTCTTAGACCATAACAAAATACCACACACCGAGGGGCTTAAGCACCAGAAATTTATTTTCTCGCAGTTCCAGAGGCTGGAAAGTCCTAGATCAAGGTTCTAGCACCGTTGAGTTTCTGGTGAGCGCTCTTCCTGGCTTGTAGACAGCCGCACTCTCTCTACAGCCTCTCGGAGTATTTTCTCTTATTCCCCTCTTGCATTCCTGTGGAGAGATAATGAGAGACAGAACTCTCTGGTGTCTCGTCTTATAAAGACACTAATCCTGTTGGATCAGGGCCCCATCCTCATGACCTCATTTAACCTCTATTACCTCCTTGGAGGCTGCATCTTCAAATACAGTCACGCTGGAGATTGGGGCTTCAACACGGGAATTTCAGGGTGGGGGGCGGGGACACAAATATTCAGTCTGTAACATTCACCGCTATGGCGCCCGCACCAGAACCTAGAAGACAGCCTGGCACGTAACAGGTGCTCAGTAAATATTTGCTAAATAAATTAACAAATCATGGCACTTCACTGCCCTGTAAGTTCACATATAAGTTGCCCCCCATCTGGCACTCCATCCCGCAGGTCAGGGCGTGTCACTGTACATCCCCCAGTCCGCCATCAATGCCACAGTGGAGGAAGACATCCTGCTGTCGGTGGAGTACTCCTGCCATGGCGTCCCCACCATCGAGTGGAAGTATACGTCCAACTGGGGGGCGCAGAAGATCGTGGAGTGGAAGCCAGGGACTCAGGCCAACGTCTCCCAAAGCCACAAGGACAGACTCTGCACCTTTGACAACGGCTCCATCCAGCTCTTCAGCGTGGGCGTGAGGGATTCCGGCTACTACGTCATCACGGTGACGGAGCGCCTGGGGAGCAGCCAGTTTGGCACCATCGTGCTGCATGTGTCGGGTAAGACGGGGCCCCGGGCACCGCTCTGAACTGCCCGCGTGTGGGGGAGCGACTTCGTGATACTTAAGAGACCTTCTCTCCCCCTTGCCCGGCCCCGTAGAGATCCTCTATGAAGACCTCCACTTCGTCGCTGTCCTCCTGGCGTTTCTCGCTGCTGTGGCCGCGCTGCTGATCAGCCTCATGTGGGTCTGTAATAAGTGTGCGTACAAGTTCCAGAGGAAGAGAAGACACAAGCTCAAAGGTCATTCTCTGGGCCCCGTGATCGTCCCCTCACGCTTCCACGGCCGGGGGTGGTGCGTTAGTCTGGTCTCCCCAAGAAACCCCCCGTGGCTGACGGGCTCGCCTTTTGCTTTGCAGAGAGCGCCACTGAGGACATTGAGCTGCAAGACGTCGAGTGTTAGCCAGGGCCGCCCCCGTTACATTCCTACCTCAAGAGGAAAATGCCCTTCTTCCAACGAGAGGAGCAAACCCGGCCTTGGCCACCCAGTCCCGAAGGCACTGCGGATGTGAACAACATCGACTGCGTGGCGTCGAGGGCCCTGGATTGGACAGTCAGCTTCTAGCGCTCGCAAGGAGTTCGAGGCGGCCTGGCTGCTTGCTCCCCACGCTCCGGGCCGAGGCCAGAGCGTGTCCAGACTGACTGTGCCGCCAGCCCCAGGCGAGCGCTCGCGCTCTTTCCCGCCCAGCTTGTCCCTCCCACCTCTGCCGTGGCAGCTGCCGTGAGAAGCTCCACGCTCCTCCTGCCGCGCAGGGGTGGAGGCGGCGAGGCTGCTGGGGGCCCTGGTGGGGTGCTCGGGGCGGGAGCGGGCCCTGGGCCGGAAGCTTTAGGGAAAGGAGACTCACTCGTGCCTGAGGGACCAGCACTGGACACAGGAAGAGAGAGAAGATTGCCTTTGTCTTCCTGTCTTGCTCCAGCATTAACTGGATTTCCCCTCCTATGGCCCCAGCTTAGCTAGTGGGAGGAACCCACATGGTCATCGCCACTGTGGGCAGCAGCTGGTGTCCACATGGCTTCCTGACAAGTGGGTGATGCTACCTGTGTGAAAGCGAGCCGCCCGGGGGTGGTGTGACCAGAACATGAGCTGAGGCCTGGATATCTGCCCCTCAGTCACCAACACCTTGTCTCCAGTCAGGCCCCTGCGCTCTCCCAAGTGGGCTTAGGAACGCTCGGCGCTCACCTCCCGCACAGGCAGGGTATCCCGGGAAGCCCACGGTATGCCCAGAGCTCAGCAAACAGTTGAAGGAAAGCATGAGGATTCTTCAAGGATCTGGAAAGCAATAACCGCTCTACGGAGCGCTGCCAAGTGAGAAAAGGCTCTGGGGTCTTGGGGCTCCAGGTGAAATGAGGGACTGGATCACAACTGGTCTTGGCTCTCATTCTCTCAGCTTGTTAGTCACCATGTTTACTTGAAAGTGTCTCCATCCCGCCTTCCATTTGGCAAGCTTTAAAGTAGGCATGAATTTATTTTCCATTCTCCTTTCTCTCTCCAACATTCTTAGCTACAGACCAAAGGCACCCCCAGTTATGGGGGAGGCCGAGGTCAGGAGCTAAGTCCGCAGCCTCCAACTGCAAATTCACCCACACAGACATGAAGGAAAGCTATAACGTTCCCTTCTCTTCCTTAAGTCCCCAGTCTCTACATCTCTTCTACTTGCCATGTGGCAAATCAGAATTTGCCTGAAGAAGTTGGTAAGAGGCCTTTCTCTAAATAATCCAAGATTACAAGAAGAGATCTTCTGGAGTAGTCTGACAGGAGCTCTGTGACCTTCCAGAAGGACTCTAAAGGCACTACTCTTTTCAAAAAGCAAGAGAGCAGATGGTCCACACAACTGATTTGTAGCCGGAGCACCTGCCACAGAGAAGGTTCTCACCCTCGGACCACCTCCTGTACACACGTGTCCTTTCCCCAGGCAGCAGTCCCAGGAGCCAGGACCCCGTGCCACGAGGAAGCAGGGTGGGAGTGTCAGAACAAAGAGGGTCAAGGGTCATCTGATTACCTCTTTCTCCTCTTTCACACAGAAGGCCCATCAGCAGGAAACCGGTTTGGATCTGGGTGGCTGCTGGAGTCTGTGTGTCTTTTACATTCCCTGCTTTCCAGAACTGAACTTTTCAGCTTGTCAGAAGTCAGGGGTGGTCGTCTTCAGAATAGAAGAAGAAAGGGAGGGGCGCCTAGCTGGCTCAGGAGGCAGACCACACTGATTCTTGATCTCAGGGTTAAGTTCGAGCCCCACGTTGGCTGCAGATATTACTTAAAAATGAAAGCTTGAAAAAGCAATGGAAAAGCATACCCAGGGCTAGTCCTCCGTGGGCAAACCCAAATGTAAAATAAACTGCCCCCCAAGACTCATGAATAAGTTAGCCCCCCGGCTTTCCGTTTCTTTATTTTGCACTTTTAAAGCTCCCTCCATCCTGAACATTCTTATGGGAGGTGTTTGATTCCAGAGTCTGAAGGGTTTTTTTTGCCTATTTTACAAAAAAAATTCTATGTTCTAGAGGGTGGCCACTGGAAGTGTTAAGCTATAAGTTATGTTTTAAGCTGTGAAAAAAATTATTTTAAAGAATGAAATAAAGCCTGGAAATAAAGGCCCGGTCCTTCGTGCGAGCCCACTCCTGCCAAGCACTCAGAGGCCCCGGCTGAGGTTTCCATCAGCCGCGGGCATAAGCAAACCCCTTAGGCCCAGCCCCCGGACTGGCACATTTTTTAAATGACAAGGGAATAGTACCATCGATTCTAACAGTAAACATTCTTTAGCAGTCCTGAAAAACAACAACTAATCAGCCTGTCATTCAGCCCTGCGTCTTCCCTTCCCGGAAAACTCATTCGAGGTTTTTGCTTCCAGAATATTAATCATAATTCAATAGAGTCCTTTCTGCTTCTGGAGAGGGCTGAAATAAAGATGCGGTCAGTGTGCCATCTCCATCAACAGCCGGTATGATGCGGGGCAGGGCGTTTAGGCTCTGTCAACAGAACAATAGAACGTGCCCTCAGATTACGATCTAAGAAATTTCAAAGGTATACCCTGTACTTTCTCATTTCCCGGTGTCCTGGGCATGGAAGGAGGGGGGAAGGCCGCAGGGTGGGGGCGCCCACACAGCTCGCCGGGCTCACTCGGGAGCGAGGCAGTGCGGGAGAAGCAGGCAGCCGGGCGTGTGGCCAGGGCTGGAGCGCAGAGACCCGCTCCAAGCCAGAGCCTGCTGTGCAACCCCAGGGCCTGGGGGAGGGGAACCCTCTCTCTCATCGGTTTCCCCTCCCAGCCCAGGTGTGTTGGGCCGCTGGCAGGGAAGCGGGAGGCACCTCTGGTTTAGGGAGCGGAGCCAGCCTTGTGGCTTCTGTCACCGGGTCCGGCCACACACACAACCTCCCTTGGTCGTGGTGCCTTCCAGCCCCTGCGACGTGCTGCTCAGGGGTCGAACTCCAACGCCCTTTAAAAATTGGGTGGGCGTTTTAGCTTGTTTAATTGCAAAAATGAGAAATCCTTCTTTATTATTTTTTTTAAAAGATGTTATTTGAGAGCAAGCGAGCACAAGTGGGGAAGGAGCAGGGAGCCCCACGCAGGACTCAATCTCAGGACCCTAAGATCATCATGACCTGAGCCAAAGCCAGACCCACCCAGCGCCCTGAGAAGTCCTTCTTTAAAATTAAAATGATGCTGGGGCACCTGGGTGGCTCAGTTCAGTTAAGGGTCAGACTCTCAATTTCAGCTCAGGTCATGACCTCAGGGTTGTGGGATCGAGCCCCACAGCAGGCTCTGTGCTCAGTGCAGAGCCTGCTTGTCCCTCTCTGTCCCCCTGCTTGCTCTTTCTCTAGCTCAAATGAATAAATCTTTTTAAAAAAAACATTAAAATTAAAATGCTACTGGAGTCTGTATATAAAGTCAGAAGTCAAGTTCTCCCTCCCCTAGTCCCACTCCTTCTAGACTTAGGCATATATGAACCTGTCTCTGTCTCTGTATACACAATAGTCACACATCACAATAGTCCATCCATGTTCCTTTTAGGCAAATGGGATTCTGTTATACATGTTGTCCTACAATTTGCTTGCTTTCCCTTCATGTTTCTTGGGCATTATTTCGTGTCTCTACCTATTCCTAAACTTCATTTTTCTTGCCTGCACAATGCAATCCCTAGCATAGGTATGTTACAGCTGTTCACTGAAAAATTACTTTTCTTCCAAGTGATATCTATAGAAATACATCTTTCTTTTACAGCCATTGTTCTTTCAGGGCCAACTTATTCCTTCCTCGTGTTAACTAATGCATTCGGCTCTATTCCTAGGAATCCTTCCCTCTTTCAGGACTTCAGAGGCAATGTTTTATCATATTGGTGGGTTTTATGGTAAAGCTTGTCAGAGACCGTTTGGGGAGGGAGAAAGAGCATTGTTCACGTAAAATAAATCTAAAGTCTTGGCTGTAGAGTTGACCTTATAACGTGGACACACGGGTTGGTTGAATTCCTTGGATGCAACAGACCAGTGATTGTGCAGGCGGTTGGCCCTAAAAATGCTAACCGTCTTTTCCTTCAGGTCCCTCATGGTTTGCAAGAATTTTTTTACTAACCAAAATGACTGTATTAAATAATAATTTAATTTCCTGTTTTTAATTAATCAACAATACAAAAGTGCCAATTAGAATTCCTGGTCGGGGCGCCTGGCTGGCTCAGTCAGAGGAGTGTGTCTCTTGATTTCGGGGCCGTGAGTTCGAGCCTCATGTTGGGTTACTACTCATGTTGGGTTACTACTCATGTAGAGGTTACTAAGAAAAATAATGAATCCTTTCAAAAAATTTCTAAAAATACAATTCCTTGTCAAAATGAAATAATCAGGGGTATCACTTTAATTTGATGGTGTTCTAGCAAAGCAATCTGATGGTGAAGTTTTGTTGGCTAAGTGTAGGACTTCCTTTAGGCTTTTTCAAATCCCAGACACAGATCACAGTTCTCTATTGCTGCCTTTTTTTGGGTCCGGGAGGGCTCGGATTGGGAATACTTGTAAAGCGAGTCAAAAGAAAAGCCGTGAATAGATTTAGGTGAAAGAGATTGTGCCGCTGGACTCAGCGGCTTGGTATACTCACTAAATTATCAGGAAGTTTTTCAGATTGTATGTTACTTTTCATTTTAGGATTAATCTTTTTTTTTTTTTGAATCACATAAATACAGCCAAGACTCTAAGAGAAGTGTACATTTTTAACCTCAGAAAGCATTGTTTTGTTTTTTTTTTTAAATATTTTATTTATTCAACAGAGATAGAGACAGCCAACGAGAGAGGGAACACAAGCAGGGGGAGTGGGAGAGGAAGAAGCACTCATAGCGGAGGAGCCTGACGTGGGGCTTGATCCCACAACGCCGGGATCACGCCCTGAGCCGAAGGCAGACGCTTAACCGCTGTGCCACCCAGGCGTCCCAGCATTGGTTTGTTTTAATTGACGTATAATCAACATGCAATGTTATGAGTTTTGAGTGTACAACACTGATTCAGCAGTACTGTACATTACTCAGTGCTCACCCCGATAGGTGCAGCCACCATCTGTCACCATATAATGTCATTACAATATTGACTATATTCCCTATGATATACTTTTAATCTCTGTGACTTATTTTATAACTTGAAGTTTGTACCTCTTAATCCCCTTTATGTCACCCATGCCCCATCCACCTCCCGTCTGGCAACCACTAGCTCTCTGTATTGCAGAGTTCGTTTGTTTGTTCCTTTGTGTTTAGATTCCACATATCCATGAAACCCTATGGTATTTCTCTTCTCTGACTTATTTCATTTAGCATTATACCTTCGGGGTCTGTCTATGTTGTCACAAATGCCAAGTTCTCATTCTTTTTTATGGTGGAATAATATTCCATTGTGTGCGTGTGTGTGTGTACAAAATCACATCTTTATCCATTCATCTATTGTTGGACACTTGGGTTGCCTCCACACCTTGGCTATTGCAAATAGTGCTGCAATAAACACAGGGGTGTATATCTTTTCACTTTGGGTAAATACCCAGCAATGGAATTACTGGATCACATGGTATTTGTTTTTAATTTTTGAGGAGCCTCCATACCGTTTTCCAGAGTGGCTGCACTAGTTTGCATTCCCACCAACAGTGCACAAGTTCCCCTTCCTCCACAACGTCACCAACACTAGTTAGTTCTTGTCTTTTTGAGTTTAGCCATTCTGACAGGTGCAGGGTGCTATCTCATGGTGGTTTTGATTTGCATTTCCCTGATGATGAGTGATGTTGAGCATATTTTCATGTGTCTGCCATCCGTTTTTCCTGTTTGGAAAAACAGCTATTCAGATCCTCAGCCCATTTTTCAGTCAGATTTGTGTGTTTCTGTGTGTGGAATTTTATCGCCACTTTATATAGTTTGGATATTAACCCTTTATTGGCTCTATCATTTGCTGATATCTTCAGTAGGCTGCCTTTGTGTTTTGTTGATGGTTTCCTTTGCTGTACAGCTTTTTATTTTGATGAAGCCCCAATAGTTCATTTTTGCTTTTGTATCCATTGCCTGAGGAGGCCTATCTATAAATACGTTGCTAAGGCTGACATCCAAGAGATTACGGCCTGTTTTCTTTTAGGGGTTTTATGGTTTCAGGTCTCACATTTACATCTTTAATCCATTTGAGTTTTGTGTATGATGTTAAAAAAGTGGTCCAGTTTTCCCAACACCATTTATTGAGGAGCCCGTCTTTTCCCCATATTTTCTTGCTGCCTTTGTCATACATTAATTGACCATGTAAGTGTGGGCTTATTTCTGAGCTCTCTACCCTGTTCCACGTCTGCTACTTTTCTATCTCAAACTTTTCCCTCATCCATCATTTCAAGCCAAATATAGTCTGTTCTACAACAAATGTTTTATAATCAGTAAATAGGGAAACAAATACAGTATAATATCGAAGTTTTCCTGGTTCCTAATCAAGGTGAGCCAGAATAGTGGGAGCAGAAAAACCTCTTGGCCATTTAAGCTCAACTTTTAGAGAAGTTAAAAATGAGCGCTGGTATTTGGGTCTCCTTGACCACAATGTAGTCCTTCTCATTTGGACATTCAGACTGGTCTCAATTTTTCACTTTTACAGACCTCTTCGGTAATCCTTACACAGTAATCTTTGTGAATCTGTGCTTTGTGAAGTATGCCTACAGGACGAATTTCTAGAAGTGGACTGGTAGATAGGAAACAGCAAACGTTAGAACAAAGACCAAGCTCTGGTCACTGACAGAGTCTGAGCAGCGCTCACGTCCCGGTGCTTTGCTATTTCAGACACACGGTTTCTCAGGGATGACCTGCCTATTACATCAGTTCCCATCCTAAAGTGAGATTCAAAGAGCCTTTGGCCCCAAGCACGTAAGGCAGCGAAGAACGGCGGAAGGAAGTGAAGGTGAACAAAGGTGGGGAGAGAGGCTGACCACAGAGCGAGGCTTTCACAATGTTCACGGCCCCAGATGCACTCAGTCTTTACCATCTGTGAATCTGAATGATGCAGGATGTTCGAAAATGCTTTCTTCTACTGGTAAATGAAAATAAACTGGCGTCTTAACCACTTACCAAATTCCAAAACGCTTGCCTTTTAGAAACAGGCGTGTGATGTTGTACATCCGCACAGCACTTCCGAATTTCGCGCCCATTACCAACCCTACTGAGGCCTCTGAACCACCACTGAGGCGCGCCGGGGCACGCTCGTCCTCGCCGTCCACACAAGGGAACGGGTTCCGAGAGGGCCGCCTTGCCAAACGGATACAGCTACGCAGAGGTACAACCAACATCTGAAAACAGCTCCTGCCAGCCTGTGAACACGGGGTGGGGGACTAACTGGTTTTCTCCAACCGGTCTCCCAAGTTTCCAGCGCCTCCTTCCAACGCCAGGTCATCGAGGTTGCAATGTTAAGCTGGAAAATGTAAATCAGCACAAGGCCCAAGAGCTGCCGTTTCCTGCCCCTCCCCCACCTTTACCTCACTTTCCATAGTGGGTAATGGCTATTCACTACCTAGCGATTTAAAATAATGGGGATAGGAAGGCATATGAAGATCGTGTCAGTCTTCAATACGTCCTCAGATGAAGTTTAAGAGAACAGGTGGGCATATCTGTGCACGTGCTCTCCGCTCCACTCAGCGTGGTCCTGTCATACTGGCTCAGGAGAGAGAAGAAAAAGCATCCAGAAATGTTTGATAGCCATCTTATGTCTGTTATAATAAAAGGAGGGGGATTTATTTGGCATCTCTTCAAAATTTAATTTTTCTAATTCATTTTTATTATATTTACTGAAGTATCTGCAATGGGTGGAAATGAAAAAAAAACAACTCTGGCGAAAGTCCTTTGAGATTCACTGTATTAGCATGTGAGCCTTCAAAATCACGTAAGGCTCCTCGTGGGAGTAGACCTCTACAGATTAGCTTAGGATAATTAGCTAAGGGAACTTCTGTGGGCCACCATGAAAAGATTTATAATTTAAATTCAGACCAATTTTTGAAAAATTTCCAAGGAAAGATGCAGTATCCAAAAGGGGATTAAAAAACGCAAATACAAAGATATTACGGAATTTGGGGGCTAACAAGGTCCATTTTTCTTTTAAAAGAAAAAGGAGAGAAATACAGAAACCTTTTAAAGTTACTTCACAGACATCTTATAAATGATTAAAAGCATATCTTTTAAAAAATTGAAAGCCTTTCCCATAAGGAAAACACTGCTTATGTAATACTTATAGTGGTTCCAAAGGACCCATATCAACCTAAGTCTTTCAGGAAGGGAAGTTCCTCAGGCACATTTTAGGACTGGGGACCAGTTCCAGGAAGCTCAAACATGTTATTTGTAAAGTGTAATCAATCCACTGATCCATCAGTATTTTCCCCTCGGGAAAGAACTCTAACGGAGTAAGACAGGACAAGACTTTTCACTGGTGGAAGAGTGCAGGGCTCCTGGGGGGAGGCTGCAGGGGCAGGCGGGGCGAGGTGTGAGCACACCTGGTCCTAATGGGGACGGAGGTCACTCACGTGGGGGAAGAGACCAAAAGGGAACCCGAGGAAGCCCTCAGGATAATTCTGCCCCTCTACGCCTTCAGCCGGCACCTTCTAGGAAGCTCTCAAAGCACCGGTCAGGCTTGGACGCGGGCATTCGGGGCACACAGCTGGAGGAGGAGGTACTTGATTGGCTGAGACAAGCGGCCGCTTTAGCAGCTCTGCGAGGGCCGGGAGGACGGGCGCCCCCTGCAGGCGCGTCGTCTGTTCCACTTGCTGACGGGGTGAGCGCGCTCCTGTAGGAATGCTGCCGACTCCCAAGTCTTTAAATATCCTTACGCAATCTTGTTAACAAGTAGTGGAATGAGACGCGTTGGTTAAAGACACAACTCACTGAGGTTGTTAAGAGTTGAGAATATCTGGAATTTTTAACCATATGCTTTATTTGATGTCAACATCAAAGGAATATTTAAAAAGTTGAATTCAAACCCATAAATTAGTAACATTTCAAGTTAACTGCATAAAAAAAGTTGTTTTGCAGTCCCCCATACTATATACCCTACGACTGTACATAAGCATCTGCATTTCAAGCTTACTTGTCACTTATAAAGTGAAAGGCTTCAAAATGCTAGGTAAACATTTGCTTTTTTTTTTTTTTTCCTTAAACAATTCTCCTTTGGAAAATTTTCTCCTCCTTGTGCTTATAGTTCACCTTCTCAAGTTAGTTTCTGGGAACTTCTCTGGAAAAAAATAATCCAGAAACTGTTCTGGAAACAAAAATCACAGTAGGCAAGGGCTAAGTGCAGACATAAGCAGCTCCATTTTATAAACAAAGTTTCGACCTTCCATTTTATTCCACTGAACTTCTTTGAATGGTCCACGAAGATGATTCCATTTGCTATCTTGTAAAACGTCACTTTTTGGAAGATCTTTACACTGGTTACGGGGAAACTGAACCATGATCTTGCTGCCACTTTCAGGGCCATTACGAACTGTGGAGCAAAACCAAAGTATTAATACAATTTCCAAGCTAGAAAACAAGGGTCCCACAATTTCATTCTACCACGAATACAAAAACCTTGTCTACCAACTTGAAAGCTCTTGTTTAAAAGTGCTTGTCAGTTTTAATATGCTACCCGCCTCTCCCACAAAACCCCAAGAAGCTTGTTTATACATACTAGGCTGGTATAAATATCCAGGAATTCCTGTTTCTACCATAAAAATGCAGCAACATGAATTCTGGCTTAGGAAAGTCAAATGTCCTATTTTCAGAAAACCAATTTATTTTTTTCTAAAACATCTGACACACACCTAATATATAATGAAACTCAAACATTCAGAATCAGGCCTGGGAGAGATTAAGACAAGATCATTCTGAGTTCAGAACGTCAGGTTTTAATGAGGCTTCATCACTCAGCAAAGAAAAATGGGCATTTTGAAACTGTTATCAATCAAGACCTAGCAATGACCAAGCCTGCAGATTCACATGCTGTGGTTCCGGGGCGAAACCTTCTAATTACTCTTTCAAGTACTTAGAGCAGGTATTAGAAAAGACCACACTAAAGGCATAAGTACTCCATATATCATTTTCAACTAGACAACACACGTGTTCATTAAAGTGCCCTACTCAGAGTGGGTGCCTCAGAATCACCTCTCCTCTCTGCCCCACCCCTTTACATCTTTGGGGTCAGATTGACTCCTGCCTCGTTGCAGCAGCACATTTCCCAAATGCATTTATCCATCAAAGGTTCTGAACTGCAGGAGTAACAGTGCTGATGGCAGTTTTTAGAGCTCCTAGGAAAATGTGTCGCCAAACAAAACATTTTTTATGACCACCAGAAAGAGAAGTAATCATTTGTTGCTCTAAGAGCTGTGATCGGATAAATGCTCAGTGCAACTCCTCTACGAGCTCACTGCAGAGAGAAATCACTCCGAAGTATGTCTAACTAGTACAGGTGAACATTAAGGCCAAACTACCAAAGATCTCTTCCCATTCAAGGCAGCGCCAGTACCTGAAATAGCATAGTCGCCACTCGGGGAGGCCACGGTGATGGCAGAGGCATTGCCAATGCTCTCTATGGGCCCCAGTCCCACGTGATTACTGAAGCTGAGCACCTGCCAGCCCATGACCTTGGCGAGCTGCTGAACTGCATGCACCTGGTGCTGTGACATCTGTGAATGAAGGAAACTTTATGCATAATCACCGTGGAGGTTTACTTTGCAGTAACCTGACATCATGACTGTAAACTTTCGCTGGGGTGCTCCCCGCCTAGCATGGGAATCCTCCTCTGTGACTATTCAGGGGAGGATCCCACCTTCCACTGCAGAGGCTAAAACAGCCCGAGACCCGTCTTCCCTGTCCGCTGGCAGCTTGAGCACGGGAACCGGACCCCAGCGTGGCCGAGCGGAGACTCCCGCCTGGATCAACGAATGTGGAGCAACATCAAAAGTAACAGAGGGTGAGTCTCTTCCAGTTAGCGCATCGAATCCACTTGCCACCCTACTCTGCCCAGGGAGGATCACCCATCCAGTTTATCAGCTGGCTCTGGGTTGGGTTCCGATAACGGGAGCCACCCGGGGAATGGGAGCCAGAGGATGACAAGGAAGACAGTAAGGTCGGGGCATTTATTCTCCCAGTCCCCTCCCCTGTGAGGTTGTATCCTGTAACAGAAGGCGACTGCTTTTCTCCAAGTGGCCTGTTCCACAGGACTCTCTCCTTCAGAGTACCCATAAGCCCGCCCCTTCTCTCTTTGGCCTAGGACTGGTGCCCACTAAGCCTCCCAGGCCTGGTTACCTGGTTATTACTAGTAGTAGGTCACCATGCTCTCCCTGGTGTCCTCCGACACCCACACTTTTGTAAATCCTTAGTAAAATGACTGAGTGTGCCACCTTTTTCCTGTTAAAATCCTGACTGATACACCGGGGCCATCTGGAGTACATTCTGTCACTAGCGAGGAAGGCAGGAGTGTCAGGATGGCAATGGTGGTGTGGCCTGGGCTGTGGTTCTCGCCACGGAGCTCCCTTTGATCCCTGCCCATCTGCAAGCCTTCCCTTTGATTCCGGGGGCTACCCACCAGCCTTCCGATATATTTCTGTGTATGTATGCTTAAGGTGACCAAAGTCATTTTACGTGTAATCAACCAAGAGCTGCCATACCTCACAAATGCATTTTATTTACTTGGCACCAAAGAAGCAAGTCAGTAGAAAAGATTATTGCTTCTAAGATGGAGAGCATTAGTATTTTTTTTTTAATTTTATGTGAAACATAAATGTATTTTGTGAAAGGTATATTAGCATTTCTAAACCTATACTTTCTCCCACAACCCAGTTTTTCATTGGATCATCATAACTCCATGAAGAACATATGGAATATACTGTTCTTAATTTTATAGAACAGGAAAGAAAGGTCCAGAAATTTATCCAGTGTCACAAAGCAAATGTGTGGTGGAGCTGGGACTAGAACCCAGCACTTTCCATGCTGCTCCTTAATACTGAAGAACTCTTTCTTAGGGCTTAAGTAGAATATTCCACTATTATGGAGAATGGTCACTATAGTTTTCTTTCTGATCTCCCCTTTCCCTGGTTTTCTGGGGTTAATACTTCTTCACTTTTATGTGGTCCCATAGGGGTTGTAAACCTTGGCAAACATGAGAAATAAAAATTTGGTAATCTCAGAGCTGGTCTTTCATCTTAAATACAAACTAACTGGAAATAAATCTAGGATAGTTTACCAACATTTTCAGTTAACCCATAAGTTGTAAAATGTGCACTAGAAATAAAATAAATGGCAGAAAAAACTGGCTTTCTTGTTATAATTTAATATACTTGAACTACCTCTTACTTCGTTCTTTAAGCAGTTACGAGAGGAAGAGGCTCAGGCCTAGAAGGCTGCAATCTTACCTGGGACAGAAGGAAGTCCTGGAGCTCCTGCTCCTGGTGAGACAGTGTGATCACTCTTCCATCTCTGTGTACAACTCGGATCTGCTCAACTCCGATATTCAACTGCAGCTGGATGGACCTTTATAGACACACATACTAAAAATCAGAAACGTTCAAAATTACCTTATACGGTGCCACAAACATTAAACCTTAACATCAAAGAAACAGAAAATACCCATTTGGATAACCTGCCCTAACACCCACGGGAGAGAGGGGTTCTCTTAGGTTCAACGTAACCATCAGACTCCCACCAGACTCCCCCCGGCCACACTGAGCACCAGTCTGCTCAGAAGGCTGCAGATGACAAAGCACAGCTTGCCACCAACCACCATCCGCTGCTCCTCTCCTTGGGCCGTCCTTCCGCCTTTGCTGCAGTGAGCGGAGATCCACTCTGGGCACGCGTGCCCTCACTGAGAAACCTCATTCCCCGCAGGAGCCACATGTTCTCATAACAACTCCATAGGCATGGTTTCAAAGGACCCCACAAAAGATACTGCCCCATCTCGGAAGTCACCCCATCCGGGGAAATCCACAGGCATCCCCATCAGGCTTTTCTAATCCCTTCCAGTCCAGACCCATTTTACCAGTCTGGGATCATTTTTGCCAAAAGCAATGTTGCCTAGTAACACAGATGGCATCCTTTCTTATCAGGCTACTGGGGGACAACAGCTAGAGAATTAACCAAAGAGCAAATTCTCATACAGAAAGGGAAAAGATTTGTTAACTCTGTGCCCTCTCTTGAAATAATCAAACAAGTCAGAATATGTACACCATTAACTTGGCTTAGGTCAAAGAAACTCATAAAATAACATGCTATAACATTCTTCTCAAACCAATTCACAAATTTTTGGCATTAGCATAAGACATATGTACAAGAAATGGGAAATTCCTCAAATCTAACCATATAGATGAACAATGCAGAAAAAATGGCATTCTACCTTTCCACATTTGAGAGCACCTGTTTTATAGACTTTATTTTACAGTAAACATTTGGAATGAAACATTTTGACAATTATCTCCTTAAAATTGTAATTTTGACTGAGTAAAAGTTTACACGTTTCTTTGAAAGAAAACCACAGAATTCAGAAGGCTTAAAAAAAAAACTTCTAAACAAATTTTAAAAATTTCAATGACTACTGTCAGGAGCATAATTGTGGCAGCCACTCTGAAAAGCAATTTGGTAACATTCAGAAACGTTTTAAAGGTCCTTATCTTTTGACCCAGCAATTACACTTATAGGACTTTCTCCTACAGCTGGACTTGAATATGTACAAGCTATTTTGCTGGCATCCAACTAAAATACTGAGCAGCAGAAGGCTAATTAAAAGTCGTGGTACATAAAATGAATGCAATAAAGCTGTAAAAAAGAAGTAAATCTGAGATAGTGATAAGGAATGCTTATTCACCAATATGATGCCACTGAGTTGGAAAAAAAAAAAAGCACACAAACTGGGAATGACTACTGATAGGTATAGGGTTTCTTTTTGGGATAATGGAAATGTTTTGCAATTAGAGAGTGATGATAGTTACACAACATAGGGAATATACTAAAATCCACTGAACTGTGCGCTGTTTTTTCATTTTTTATGTTTTTTAAGTAGGCTCCATACCTGACTTGGGGCTTGAACTCATGACTCTGACACTGAAAGTTGCATGCTCTACTGATTACACCAGCCAGGCACCCTGAACTATGTACACTTTAAAATAGTGAATTTTAGGTTATGTGAATGATGTCTCAATATTTTAAGGCACACATTATTGTAGGAAAAAAGCAGGATATATATGCTTGTAAGTGCAGAGACTTTCCTGGAAGGATGTGTAGAAAACTCTTTTAAATGCTTGCTTCTGGGAGTGCCTGGGTGGCTCAGTCCTTAAAGCATCTGCCTTTGGCTTGGGTCATGATCTCGGGGTCCTGGGATGGAGTCCTGCATCAGGCTCCGTGCTCAGTGGGGAGTCTGCTTCTTCCTCTGTCCCTCTTCCCCTAGCTCAAGCTCTCTTTCAAATCGAAAGAGAGAGAGAGAGAGAAAGGAAAGGAAAGGAAAGGAAAGGAAAGGAAGGAAGGAAGGAAGGAAGGAAGGAAGGAAGGAAGGAAGGAAGGAAGAAATAAAGAGAAAATGCTTCGTCCTGGGAAGTTTTAAGAGAATTACTTTCAACTTTAAGTAGCGTAAGTTGACCCCAGCTATAAAAGACGAGGAAAGGGGTGTTCTGCAACTTCCTTTCCCTCCTGATGCTGTCGAGGGTATGTTTACCACTAACCCTTCTTCACAGAAGGTTACAACCCCTGGGTCCTGTAACTATAATCTCACATTTGTTTGGTCTTAGTTCTAAATGTAAATAACTCAATGCTGGTAATTTTCTTCTTTCCCACTCCTTTGAGCTCACTCTTTCTCTTAACATTTTATTATGGGTATTTTTTTTTAAAGACTTTATTTATTTATGTGACAGACAGCCAGCGAGAGAGGGAACACAGCAGGGGAGTGGGAGAGGAAGAAGCAGGCTCCCAGGGGAAGGAGCCCGATGTGGGACTCGATCCCGGAATGCCGGGATCACGCCCTGAGCCGAAGGCAGACACTTAACGACTGCGCTACCCAGGCGCCCCTATTATGGATATTTTTAAACACACACACAAGTACCACAGATTCTGTATATATAGTAATACGTGCGAAAGTAATACAATGGAAGTCAACCGTGCCATCACCCAGCCCTAACAGTTAAAATACCTGCCAAACTTGTGTTATCTTACTCAACAGCTACTCTCCCACCATACCCCAAGTCACCCGAATTATTTTCTTGTTTCTTCAGGTATAGGGGAAGAAAACCATGATCCACCTTCAGCTCACCATCTTTTCCTGGAAGCTGCAAGACTGATTTCCATTGTGTAGTCTTTTATCTTCTATATTCAATCTTTTAAATCAGGCTAATTGACTATTTTTCATTCTTAAAAAACAGTGATTTAAAGCCTTGATATTAAAAAAGAGCCATTTAAGGGTATTATACTCCCCTACACCTGGGGGTGGTGATTTTGCTTCTGGTGTGTTTTGCTCACTGGAAAGACCACTGTGACCAGTAAGGTCTGCCTGAAATAAGCAACTAAAGTTTGAAATGTAACAGGTACTCATGGACCTTGACAAATGTCTGCTAGTGGCTCACTCCAACTGACCTGCGGAACGGCACTCAACTATAGCCTGCCAGTTGTCAATTTTCAACAGGCTCAAATGGAAGCCAAAAATGCCTTTCATGGCTACTTGCTGATTTTATTAACTTCATTTATTCACCCCAGTTTTACTGAGATGTAACGGACATACAGGATTGCTTAGTTTAAGGTGTACAGCATGATATTTCGTAAGTGTATATATTGTGAAATGACCATCACAGTATGTTCAGTGAACACCCATCACCTCACATGCTACCCATTTTTCTTCTTGTGAGAAGAACTTTCCAGATCTACTCTCTTAGCTACTTTCAAATATACAACATAGTATTATTAACCACAGTCACCTGCTGTACATTGCATCCCAGAACTTGTCCATTATAACTGGAAGTCTATACCTTTGGAACACCTTTACCCATCTGCCCCCTACCCACCCCCCACCCCCGCCACCTCTGGCAGCTACCAATTTGTTTTCTGTATATCAGCTTGTGATTTGTGAATGTACATCAGGAAGAATGCTGCTCTGTGAACGGTGGGGTCAAAAGTCATTTCACCTCCTTTATGGACACAGCTCTCAGCCCCATCGTAAGGGCATAATCGGGAACTGGATTAGACTAAATTTAGCCTCACACCATGAGAGAGCTACAAAACTTAGGCTGTTTCAGGCACAATACAGAGAGTATACGCTCTAATATAAATGGCCCTACTCACTTCCAATACCCCAGACTCACCACCACAGCCTCCAGGCAGCAACTGAAGCAGATCCGTCTGAGGTGCTTCCCCTCAATGAGGAAGTTCATTTTTTTTTTTTTTTTTTTACCACAACTCAAACACATGACATTTACCTAACGGAGACTATCTTAGACATTCTTACCTCCCATCCATACACTCTACAGTTGCTGTAATTCACCGGAATGTTATGCCACCGTAGCAAACAATATCCCAAAATCTCGATGTAATCACTCAACAAACATCAACACGTAGAAACAACTTAACATTTTAAATGGGTAACTTATTTTTGACACTTACTTGCATATCTGTTCATAACCTTGTGATGTGATTAAAACCTTCACACTAGATTCATAAACATCATTAATATTTGACCAGTGAGCCTGTATCTGAGGGTCCTCAATGCGACTTGCTAAGCTGTCAATGGTCGCAGCAGTTCTTTTAAAGAAAAGAAGTTGACATTTTAAAAAAGTCACCACATAAAATAGTAAGATTATAAATCACTTATCAATGTCATGGCTACGTGAAAACGAGATGACTACTTTTTGAAAGTACACTTGAAAAGCAAAGACTTTTCTTTAAAAAAGAAAAAAAAGAAGAAAGAAAGAAAAAGGTCAGATGGGGTGACGGGAACCTCGTCAGGCAGCCCGGCACGGGGGCTCAGCGCCACACTACGACACGTACTGACACATGGGCTTACTCTCCCTGAACTCCAACTTGTGTGCTCTCAGGAAGGTTTCTCAGAACACAAGGAAGAAGGGTACTCTTAGAGTACAAACCTCAGCTCTGAGAAGAATATGAATCACTCACAGATGACAGTCCTTGGTCCCCGGTAACACGGGACACGCCCACAGCTGAGGCCCACTCCTGTCACGGAATGAGGACCATTTTCCTGAGAATCTGGGAGACTTTCTGCACGACAAAAACCTTGCACTCCAACGAAGTTAACTATGATATGCACACATGAGAGACAGGATTCAAGTCCTCATGACACACGAAGGACTGGAGTAAGTGCTTCCATGAGCCCTTTCACATCATCTCATTAATGACCCTATCAAGTACATACCACTATTATCCCTATTTTTCAGTCTAGCAACGTTCAGTAATGTGCCTAAGGTTACAGAGCCGTGAGCTGGGGCACAAAACCAGTAGCCTAACTCCAGAGCCAAAAACCTGGGGGTGCAACCCTAGAGCCAGTAATCCTTCCTTTTTACACATACTAATCAACAGCCACTGCCCAGAAAAAACATAAATCATGAAAGTTAACCCAACTATTGTAGGTCCTGGTTTCCAGTTTTCTAATTCTAGTGCTTGATTGGGAAGAGAAGGAAAAAGCCAGAAGAAATGCAAACAGCCACTGAGGACAAGGGGCATTTACATAAATGGGCTTGGGGTTTGCTCTTTTACTGCTTCTGCTCTGGTGCTGGTTTCCTTCAATCCCTTAACTGTCTCTTCCTTTTCCGTGACCTGTCTCCTTGACAGGGCTTCAAAAGTTCCTACAGCAGATAGGTATGTATAGGAAAGCATTCATCTTAGTATTGTTTCAACAAACTAGAAATAAAAAGTATCTGGCAATTGAGAATTGGTAAAAGAAATCAGGGAATATTCACATAATGGGATATTATGTAGCTATTAATAAAATATCTCTCAAAAACATTTAATGAAAGATGAAAAAAATCTGTAATATTAAGGGAAGGCAGGACATAAAATTTTATGATTCCAGATATTTTTTTTTAAAAGATACACACACCCTGGCGCACATACATCAAAACACACGAGCATGTTAATAGTTGGTCTTGCTATGTATGGTATTTATACAGACGAGGCTGATACCTTGGAACATTATTTTTGTAACTGGGGAAAACGGGAACATTTTACAAGCTTTGCTGCTTCCAAAGCTGTCGCTAATACTCTGAAATGCATAATGGTTCTAAAAATAGCTACTTCCATGCCCCTAACTTTTGGTAAAATGTTCCTATAATTGAAATGCACAAGTGAAAGTAACAATAGTAACCTACCATAGTTGATTGTTTATAAGGAACTTCTGCATACACTATTTAATTTGATCCTAAGACCAGGCTCCTGTATCCCTAATTGACAGAGAAACAGGTGCAGGGCCACAGACATGAAAACCAAAGTTATTAGCAGGTGACTGGGCCCTGGTTTAGACACATTTTTTACCCCAAATGCATCATGCTGTCTTCTCCAACATGTCTTCCTAATTTATTTTACTAAAAGCTGCAGACGTAAGTTTCCACTTGAAGACTACAAACTAATGTGCCATTAATCCATGACTTGTGTTAGCGGGGAAAAACTGAAAATCAAAAATAAACTATCACCCAGAGCAGAGTGGGCCCACACTTGCAAGTCTGCAGTTCTAGCAAGGCACAGTTCTGAATGAAGTATACACAGCCCTCTTCACCAAGGAACAAAATTAAAATATAAGAGCACCTCTAGCACTTGAAAAAGGTACATTGAGGCCCAATCACGCTAAGTTCTTTGTAAATAATGTGCACAGAAGTGAGAAGAGCTTGGGAGCTACACAGACCTGGGTGTAGATCCTGATTTTGCTACTCTTCAAAGCTAGGCCTCAACCTTCTCATCAGTGAAAATGGGCTCATACCACCTATGCCAGAGAAGAGCTAGATAAATCAAGATATGGGAAAGTGCCTTCTAAAGTCTTAAAAAGTGGGACAGCCAAAAAATAGGGAAAGCTTCAAAAACAGATTAAAATCAGTTCAAGAACAGGTTTCTGGTAGATGGGTCACTAAAGAAGGTGAGGACTTCTTGGGCACATTCATAGTGAGGTATCTTTCAAAAGTGTGGCCTGTGTTAGAAACCATCTCGAAAGTGACATGGGCCCTGGAGCTCAGTCTTCCCTAAACTTGTCAGGACCATCCCCAGCTGCAAATGCTCACCCTGCAGCCACCCTCCTCTTCCTGGAAAAGAAGGTTATCGCATGCCAAAAATAATGTGTATGAGGTAACTAATAAAGGAAAAAGGACTGCAGTTTCCAAGAAAAACAGTTACTTTGTTCATCCTTACCTGCTCCTCAGGAAAATATGCTTTGCTTGTTTAATTATTTTTTCTAGAAGCCCTTCACTGGATTGTAGTGAATTAATTTCATTTTTATCAAAAGCTTGAGGACCTGAAAGTCTCATTCTCTTGTGACCAAAAGGCGCACTTGCTGGATGAGGCATCATGATGGAACTCAAGGTCTGTTTATGAAACTGTAACAAGAACAGCCATTTTTTATTACTTTTTGTATTGAAGTATAATTGACATATAACTTGTATGAGTTTAAGGCACAAAACATCATGACTTGATGTTTGTATACATGGTAAAATGATTCATAACAAATCTAGCTAACATCTGTCACCATAAAGTTACAAATTTTAAAAAAAAATTTTTTTTAAAAAACAACTAATACTTACATCTTAAAGGCAGGGGAGGCTGTAATACATACTTCTATTAAGCTTCTCAGGGGATTCTTTTGAAATTAGCCTAAACTGTGAACCAGAACTCTGGAAACACAGTTCTAGATAACCTGTAAGTAGAATATGTCCTGAAATAACTCCTGTCCTGTTCACAGGTTCTGGCAAGACAGCTTCCCCATCACACAATCAGACTCACTCTTTCCTCTGCACCCTGCATGCTTTTCTTACGCGCCTATACATAACTAGCGGTATATTTCTACCGCTACAAGCTATGCTTGGGAACAGAGACTGATAATCCTGATTATCTCTGTTATTCCCCCAGCATAGAGCAAGGATCTCTCACATCACAGACAGTGAATGCCACAGAGAAGAGCTTGTGCACATTCACTGCACCGGACACGCTTCCCACGATGCAAGAAGAAACATTTCTCTCATTACCTCTCTAATTAGTAGATGCAAATTATGCTCTAAGACATAAAGATGGTCCTCCGGACTTTGCTTCTCAGTAGCAGATTTTTGGGATTTCTTATCATTTGAGGAATGGCACAAAGAAATCAATAACTGCAAGCCTATTTATAAAAAGAAGTAGGACAGATGCAAATCACCTAAGACATGGAAAAGCACAACTGTCTTCATAAAGTATAATCACAGCCCATTCTCAAAAGACCCATTCTAAACTTGAAGATTAGGCTTCACGATTAACATTTTCAGACCAAAATGACTATTCATGAGTATAATAAACTATTACTTATGTCAACAATTCAAATTCTATTGACCTACAGTGTGGCTGTTGACCTTAAGCTGTGGTTAAAGTCAGGTGAACAAGGGGTGCCTGGGTGGCACAGTGGTTAAGTGTCTGCCTTCGGCTCAGGGCGTGATCCCGGCGTTATGGGATCGAGCCCCACATCAGGCTCTTCCGCTATGAGCCTGCTTATTCCTCTCCCACTCCCCCCTGCTTGTGTTCCCTCTCTCCCTGGCCGTCTCTATCTCTGTCGAATAAATAAAATCTTTAAAAAAAAAAAAAAGACAGGTGAACAAAAGCTGTTTATTGACTAATTAGTTTCTTCTTGCCTTTAGATTAAAAAAAGCAAAACAAAACACAACACCATTTTTGAGAAAAACAAAAGAACACAGAGTTGGTATCTGGTCTTGCTGACAAGAAGACAGATACCCTTCCTTGCTGCCATGAAAACCAGAATGGAATTTTTCACTTCTAAAAACCCATTCCTTTGACAAGACCCAAGAAGATACATCTCAGAATTTATATAAAAAAACAAGAGCGCAGCTAACTATATAGACTGATCTCCAGGGCAGGTCTGACTGCTCTTAAGTAATGTAATTAAAATCCCAATTTCCACAAATATAGGAGTATTATGGGTACTGAATGACTGAATCTCATTGAGGCAGTAAGACAGGGTCCCTGAAAAATCCTCCACAAATGGTGTCAGCAGAGGCGCCTCAAAACCATCGTTGCTGAACAGCACTGCCAGTACAAATGTTTAACATATACTGTTTAAAATCCAGGAGTTACACTATTTAGGACACAAGAGAGAATTAGCAATGTGCTTTGTCCCATATGCTCTATGAGCTACCATATCATGGATATCAGGCCACCCCTTGCTCTTACTGTTCCCCCAACACAGCCAAATATGTAGTTACCCTCCTCTGTCCTGTTCCCCAAACCACAAAGTCCTGTTTATAAACTCGAAAGGGCTAGCTGCTCTTACTTGGAAAGGGCTGAGAGATAATCTGATTTTTCACCACAATGTGAGGGATCTGTGACTTAATTTGAACAGCTTCCCGAGAGAGCTGTGCAAAAATTTCTTTACACAACAGAACGTTTTGTGCTGCTTCTAATTTCGTCTGCCAATGCGGGGAACCTGAAAGACAGGGGACATATGTATAAATCAATTATCTAACTATATTATGCATGAATTAGTTTAAATGGTGATCTGGATACATATAACGAAAGTTCAGAAAACACTATATTAGAGCAAATCCTTTCCAAAATACAAAAATTTTCCTTTCTTTCACACAGAGAAAACTGGTGAAGATTGTACCGCTATTCATTAATGGTTAATGAACAGATTATAAATAATGAATTTCCAATTGTTCTTACTCCAAAGTACCTAGTTTCCTCTCTACATTTATCATTAGTTTATTTGAGAATGTGAGCTCAGACAGAACCAGAAGTTAGAGGATAGAACACTACACCTGGTTTGGATTTGGGAAAAGGTCGTTTGAAGAGGTTGACTGTGCCCAGATCACCTATATCTGGAGCCTGTTTCTGAATTGAAACCTATGGGACAACAAAAACACGAAAAGGTGTTAGCAAATTAACTTCTGGGCGAAGTCATAAGAAATTAATTAAAATACTTGACAAATACCTTGATATAGGCAGACCCCTCCAAATCGCTAGGAATTTGAACATCAAGGGGACAGTAATCTTCAGGTATCTTTTTATCCAGATCAATATCTGTATTTTTTATTACTTCAAATGTACCATGATGGGGAAAGAGAGATCCTAATGGGGTATATTAAAAATAGGAAAATAAGAATCAATTAACACATTAATTTAACATATATTAAGTACATAATAATATTTCACTGCGTATTACATCACTAAATCATAAATTAAACTCCCACCTGAAATGTGTTTTGGGGGGGATAGGGAAAGGGTACTAAGCAAAGGGAAGAAAGGAAGCAGGAAAAAAAGTTATTTACCTTTAAAAAAAAAAAAGACTCCTTGGTCTAATGGTATCATTATACTACGAACTCTATGGGCCATCAAACTGTTTTATTCCAATGGAATTTGGCTCATAAAATTGATAAAATGGATGCACTTCTAGAAAGTACTTCCTCAGATTTAAGCCTTAGAAATTAAACACTTCTGGAGCTAAGCCTCTGTAATAAGGCTGCAACTAAAGTGTTTGAATTCAGCCAAAAGAACAAAAGGATACCACCTTTTTTCAACCAGTTCCTAGATTTTTATGTGATGCCTTTTTGTGTAGTTCTGAAGTTTGAGTGAGTTGTTCTGGGCTGCTGAATTATGTGAGGACCAGGTGGTTATATGTACCTGCTGTTTCGTAACACAGGAAGACGTTCAAGATCTTGCAATTAAAAACAGTAGAGGCGCCTGGGTGGCTCAGTCAGTTAAGCATCTGCCTTTGGCTCACGTCATGATCTTAGGGTCCTGGGATCGAGCCCTGCATCAGGCTCCCTGCTCAGTGGGGAGTCGCCTTCTCCCTCTTCCCCTATTTCTGCTCATGCTGTCTCTTTCCCTGTGTCTCCCTCTCAAATAAATAAATAAAATCTTTAAAACAAAAACAAAACAGAATGTAACCAAGTCCTTTTATAATCATGAGTAACACTACCATAAGGAGAAAGTGAGTAAAGTACCATCACATAACTATTTGTTGAAAAGAACGTACAATATCCAGAGCCAGAAAGCACCTGCTTCTACAGACCAACCATTAAGATGTAAAAAAAAAAAAAAAAAAAAAAAAAAGCCTTTGTCGTCTTGAACTCATCTTTGAAGTGGGATTTTTACCTTCAGAATTCAGAATTCCTCAATTCACATCAATGCTGAGACACTGAGGTGCTGCAGTATTGACTTAAACCACCTCAACTTGCGTGCTATTAACTGGGGGACAATAATGGCTTACTTCGGCAAATGAGTCCCTTAAAAATATCACTCTACTATTGTTATCACAATGATCACAGCCAGGGCTCCTTGCTTTGTCCCTTGACATTCAAAGCTTTTATTCTACTGAGCTGTAAATCTTGTAAACATTTACTGTGTAGCTTCCCTGAATATCCCTTAGCAGCTTACAAGACATTCCCATGATTAACTCCTGAAACCTATTATAATCATAGCTCAACAACAAAGAATTTATACAAAAAGAGGTGAATTCAGGATCATCAAATTTTGGTATATGCCAACAAAATATACTCCTACAGCCTTGCCTGTATGGGAAAAAAAGAAGGCAAAGTGTTTTCACTGCCCTCTCCCTTTGCCTAGGATGTGAAAACAGCTTAGATGACTTAGGGGAGAAAAAAAGAATAAGGCAGAATGAAAATATTTCTTTTTTTTTCCTTTTATGCTTAGATTTTAAGGGTTACATGTAAGATTCTAACTGAGAAGACATTTAGTCTCTGACTTAAATGTCATTTATGGTTCGGGTGTGTTAACATATAAACGCAATCTGTAGACTTTCTGCTAAATGTACCATTATTCACCATGATCAAGTGGGATTTACTCTGGGCTGCAGGGGGGGTTCAATACTTGCAAATTGATCAACGTGATATACCACATCAATACAAGAAAGGATAAGATCCTCTCCATAGATGCAGAAAAAGCATTTGACAAAATACAGCATCTATTCTAGATAAAAACCCTCAACAAAGGAGGGATAGAGGGAAACATACCTCAATGTCACAAAGGCCACATAAGAAAGACCCACAGCTACTATAACCCACAATGGGGAAACACTGAGAGCTTTTCCTCTACCGTCAGGAACAAGACACCGATGTCCACTCTCATCATTACTATTTAACACAGTATTGGAAGTCCTAGCCTCAGCAATCGGAAAATAAAAAGCAACAAAAGGCATCCAAATCAGCAAGGAAGAAGTCAAACTTTCACTATTCACAGACAACATAATACTCTATTTAGAAAACCCGAAAGATCCCACCAAAAAATTGTTAGTACTCATACATGAATCCAGTGAAATCACAGGATACAAAATCAACATACAGAAATCTGTTGTACTTCTACACACCAATAATGAAGCAACAGAAAAAGAGACCAAGGAATCGATCCTATTTACAATTACACTGAAAATAAGATACCTCGGAATAAACCTAACCAGAGGTAAATGATCTGTAGTCTGAAAGCCACAGAACACTTATGAAAGAAACTGAAAAGGACACAAAGTAATGGAAAAACATTCCATGCTCACGGATTGGAAGAACAAACATTGCTAAAATGTCTATACTACCCAAAGCAATCTACACATTTAATCCAATCCCTATCAAAAACACCACCAGCAATTTTCAAAGAACTAGAATAAACAATCTTAAAATTTGTATGGAACCCTGAAAGACCCCACATAGCCAAAGCAACCCTGAAAAAGAAAATCAAAGCTGGAGAAATCATGATTCCAGACTTCAAGCTGTATTACAAAGCTGTAGTCATCAAGATAGTATGGTACTGGCAGAGAAACAGGCATAGAGATAGACAGAAGAGAAAATCCAGAAACAGACCCACAACTATATGGTCAACTACGACAAAAACAAAAATGAATTATGGGGACTTCATCAAGATAAAAAGCTCCTGCACAGTGAGGGGAACAATCAACAAAATTAAAAGGCAACCAACGGAATGGGAGAAGATATTTGCAAATGACATATCTGATAAAGGGTTAGTTTCCAAAATTTATAAAGAATTTATAAAACTCAACACCCAAAAAATAAATAATCCAGTTAAGAAACAGGCAGAAAACATGAACAGACATTTTTCCAAAGAAGACATCCAGATGGCTAACAGACACATGAACAGATGCTCAACATCACTCATCATCAGGAAAATACAAATCAAAACCACAATGAGATACCACCTCACACCAGTCAGAATGGCTAAAATTAACAACACAGGAAACAACAGGTGTTGGCAAGGATGCAGAGAAAGAGGAACGCTCTTACACTGTTGGTGGGAAGGCAAACTGGTGCAGCCACTCTGGAAAACAGTATAGAGGTTCCTCAAAAAGTGAAAAATAAAACTACCCTATTATCCAGCTATTGTACTACTAGATATTTACCCAAAGGATATACAAAAATACAGATCTGAAGGGGTACATGCACCCTGATATTATAGCAGCATTATCAACAACAGTCAAACCATGGAAAGAGCCCAAATGTCCATCAACTGATGAATGGATAAAGAAGATGTGTATGTGTGTGCGTGTGTGTATAACAGAATATTATTCAGCTACCAAAAAGAATGAAATCTTGCCATTTGCGATGACATGGATGGAACTAGAGTGCATTATGCTAAGCAAAATAAGCTGGTCAGAGAAAGACAAATACCATAGGATTGCACTCATATGTGAAATTTAAGAAACAAAACAGATGAACATATAGGACAGGGGTGAAAAAAAGAGGGGGGGAAACAAACCATAAGAGACTCTTAATGATAGAGGGTTGATGAGGGAGGTGAGTGGGGGATGGACTAGGTAGGTGATGGGTACTGAGGGCACTTGTTATGATGAGCACTGGGTGATATATGTAAGTGATGAATCACTGAATTCTACTCCTGAAACCAATATTGTACTGTATGTTAACTAAGTAGAATTTAGATAAAAATTTGGAAAAAAAATCAGTACAAAAATAAATAAGTAAATATGGGGTGCCTGGGTGGCTCAGTTTGTTAAGCATCTGCCTTCAGCTCAGGTCATTATTTCAGGGTCCTGGGATCAATCTCCACATCGGGTTCCCTGCTCAGCAGGGAGTCTGATTCTCCCTCTCCCTTTACCCCTTCCCCCTGCTCATGCTCTCTCTCACTCACTATAAATAAAACTAAAAATAAGTAAGTAAATAAGTAAGTAAGTAAATAAATAAATAAGCTTTCTGCTAAAGTTACCTATGTAAATAGCTTAGATTCAATTATGTAAATATATTTATATAAGGCTATGATAAAAGTAATTTTAGCTTGTCAGGTTTATATGTACAGAAATTAAAACTTCAAAAAGTAACATATAACTGAGAAGTAATATATTATAGAATATACAACATTACAGTTAATCTCGTATAGTTTTTTGACAAACTATAGTTTAAAAGCATAGTTTTTAACAGTGATCTATACCTGCACTTCTGTAGCTCAGATCTCCAAGAATTTTATCCCCAACTTTTCTGAGTTTCCAGTGTTGCCGTAATCTCAAAAGCTCAGAGTTGAAGTCTCTTTGCAGCTTATTTTCTTGGTTTTCAGTAACTGATTTGGTCAGTCTTTCTGCCCCCTTCAACAGGATCTGTGCTGCTCCAGCGAGCGACTTCTTTTTAGATATCAACTGCAGTGTCTGCGGATTCTATCAAAAACAATAGTGTAGTTCTGTATTTTTAAATGATTTCAACGTTCTCTTAATAATAAAATACCTACTTGAGAGAAAATTGAGAAATTAAAAAAAAGCAGATAACACTGTTTTTTGAAAAATAACCTTATTTCTCTGGTCAACTCAAATAAACTTATGTTAAACCACAAACACCACACTGGACTACAAATCAGAACTTACACCAACTCTGCCCAGCTTAGATGGGGTTCCCTTCTCACGTGGTACGCACGCCCACCCCCCCACCACGTGTACACCCTTTTGTGGCACTCATTATTCTTCTGCTGGAAGTCTGTAATCCCTACTTGAAGGGCATCCACATGATGGTAAAACCTACTATTCCATAGACCCTAGAACGATGCACGGCACACAATGCTTGATTTCTGGAACAAATAAATGATCCCAATAAGTACAGCTGTAGAATTATCTTATATTACGGCAAGCTACTAATGTGCCTTTGGAATACAGACTGAAGCCACCAGCATTAAAATTAATGCACTTCACCAAAGGCTGATTTTTGGAAAACTGCTGAGGATTCACAATTTATACATTATATATGCATACATAAATACCCATCATCACCACCAATTTGTGTGCTCTAGTCACCAGATACACTTCTAGAAAGACAAATTTAATACAAGAAAGTCTTCTGATTGTGTGAGTCAAAATCACCAAGTCTCATCAAATGTCACAATAATCTTTTGACCATATTGGGGGACCTAATTCTAAGTTTTTAGAGAGCTCAGAAAATTCCTGGAGACTCCTGGGTGGGAAGACCACAGGAAGGTGGCAAAGGCTGTGGGCCAGGAATAAGGTGCTAGAGTTCCTGGCTTTGCTGTCTAATCACTGGCTTTACTGCTTCTGAACACGTCACACATCTCTCTGAGTCTTAGTTCTCTCTCCATAAAACGAAGGAACCAGAATGAATGGTCTCTAGGAAGTCTTCCAGCACAATGTTTCTAGACCCTGAAACTATTACTACATGAGTAATTGTATCCAATTCACTCCACTTTACAAAAGGGTAAAAATCACCACTACTTCCTTTCCTTGCCGCTAACCTGGTCATGGACCTGACGCTTGTTTTCCTCAAGAACCTCCTAAGGGGCCTCCCTGCTTTCAGGCTCTTCATGAACCAATTCATCCTTCTGTTGTCTTTCATTTTCTAATGTTCAAACACTGAACATACTCTTCATCAAACTTCAACAATTGTACCTAGCGTTCAGTAGCTTCCATAATTTGGTCTAATTTTTCTAACCAGGCCCTAAAAAGAGGTTGAAGGGGAAAGCTGAGACTTCGAGAAAATCACTTGTAGAAGGATCCAGAGCTAATGAGGGCAGAGGCAGGATTTGAATCCAGGTCAGTCCGACTCCAAAGCCATTTTACCATCACGTTTTTGTGTAATACACTACAGATCAATGATCCAGGCTATAAGAATTTGTTAAGATCTGGGAAACTTTAGGGGCACCTGGGTGGCTCAGTCAGTTGGGCAGCCGACTCTTAAGTTTTGGCTCAGGTTGTAATCTCAGGGTTCTGAGATCAAGCCCCACTACGATCCATGCTCAGGACAGAGTCTGCTTGTCCCTCTCCCTCTGCTCCTCCCAAGCTCCTGCTCTCAATCTCTCACTCTAAAATAAATAAATAAATCTTAAAAAAAAAAAAAGATCTGGGATACTTTAAAGTATTACATTACTAATGAAACTTAACTGTTCTGAGGGTCACAGGGTCATTAATAAAATAATAAATAAAGGAGATATGTTTTATGTCTTTGTTTTGAACCTCTTTGTCTTTAAATTTTCATCTGGACTTAATTTTGCATGAAAGGTAAAGGAGACAGTAGGCACAAAGCCTGAGAAGTGGTCCCGGGACTTAATAAAATGGTACCATTATTCAACCGAAGTCCACACATACCTGTTTTGGAGGAAGTGCATCCTGAGAGACCGGATCAAGAGTCATAAATTTCTTATCCCTAACAATACTGAGGACATCATAGAGAACGCACATCTCTGTCAGGGCACTTCTCAAATTGTTCCTCACGGAGTCCCAAGGCCAAAGGGAAGGTTGAAATTTTACCAACCCTAAAAAGAGAAAGAAAAAAAGAAATTCACAGGTATGAGTTATACTGAGTAGAAGACAAATCTCATTTAGATGTTACAAGTACTAAAAGAAGAAACGATGACTTATTTCAAACCATTTCCTGTTTTATCCCATTCTGTGAACCCTTTCTTGAATCTCTGTAGATATTTAAGTTAGCATTCCTACAGTGGCAAAACAAACATGGTATCTAATTTCCACAGAGCTTAAATCTGACATTCCAACACTATAGGCAGGCATTTCAGTATTTTTTTAATGTATGCAAATAACCTTTTTCTTCCAGCTTTTAAAACTTCAATAATTGGAGAGCATTTCCAAAATACATTAAAGTGCAAAAATAAAAATGACCTATACTGGCAGCATTCAGATATTAAACAACGTTAACATGCCTTCCAACCTCTCAAATAATTTCGTTAAATTTCACCAAAACAAGCTCACTGCATAGAGTTCAAATAAAGTTATACAGTAAAAAAGTAATAAAAGTTTTCCTTTATCCCCCACCCCTAATTCTCTCCTCTCCTGAGAGGTAATCAAAATTAACAGTTGGGGCATATCCATTCAAATGCTTTTCAATGAATTTACATACATTTACTTCCATTTTTCTATTACTTGCTTTTTTCTCCAATTATTATGTCCTAGAGATACTTCCATGTCAGCACATATAGATCTATTTCATTCTTTTAACAGTTTGACACTCTGGAGCGTGGATGTACAGTAAGTTTAACCATTCCTACTTAATGGACATGTGCGCTGGTTTCACTAATGCTAGTAGTGGTAAACACGTTTAACACCCATCTGCGTACATGCATAACTTTTTCTGTAGGCTGTATCCCTAGCTGTGATTTAGTGGGTCAAAGGAGATGCACATTTAATACTTTTGACACATACTGAACGGCTAAACTGTCTTTCAAAAACGTTTTACCAATTCACATTCCCAACCCCGGATGTTAAGTTTTCTAAGTTGCTGCTAATGGTATGCACGAGAATAGTGTTTTAATGAAGTTTTAATTTGCCTCTCCCTACTAGTAAGATCTGATGTCTTTTTCAGAGAGCTGTTTATTATACCTTCAGGCTATTTTTCCAGTGAGCTGTCTTTTTCCCCCCCAGTTTGCAGGGAATCTTTGAACATCAGGGATAGCAACCGCTGTCTGTCCTACATGCTGCCAATACTTTTCCCAGTCTCCCATTTATTTTTTTACTTTATTCGTGGCACCTTTTTCCACTATTACTTGAAAATTTTACGTACTCTCTCTCTTTGGCTTTATAATTTCTGTTTCCTATCTTGCTTAAGGTCTCTTCTGCTCCCAAAGTTCTATGTTTGTAACTTCCTTCCAATCTTTATTCTCTTCATTTGCATTTCAATCCTTGTGGAAGTAATCCCGAGTGTGAAGTGTGAGACAGTATTTTTTACTCCCAAATGGACCCCCAACTGTCCTAACACCACTAGCTCGAAAATCCATCTTTAAATTCCTATTTACACAGGGCCTGTTGCAAATACTCAAACCAAGAATTGTATTTTTTATCCCCGACAATTACGAGAATCCAAAACCCACTCATACTGTTTCTACTATTCTCTCCTAAGGAGCCTCCTCCTTTCAGTTTTGTGTTCCCTGTAACCCATTCGCTACATAGAATCCAGAGTATTCTTTTTAACATACACTCACCTGTCTACTTAAATCATTCCAAAAGCTATCAGTTGTCCTTCCAATAAAACCCAAATGCTTATCTTGGTCTACTGGCTCGACGTGATTTGGCCCCCGCCGACCTCTTAGACCTTACCTCATATTCCAGTCAATACAGATCTCTCTCTTTTCAGTAGGCGTTATTAGCATCATCCCCACTGCACAGGGAAGGAAAGTAACTCGGACAGTAAGTGGCAGAGCAGCGATATGAACCGCAGGCCTCTTAACCAAGTGTGCCAAATCACAGGCTGAAACACTTCATCAGTGACAGTGTCTCAAATGCTCCAACTCAACATTAAGAGGCAGGCAGCGCCCTAAATTATCCAGCTGTGAAAAGACCCCAGTGAGCACGATCAGTATTCCGCGCGGATGTTGTCAAAGTTCGTCCACGCACCGCATTCGCTCAGCGCGGGAGAGCCGGAGTGCCAATACCCGGGCGGGTACCGGGGCCCCCAGACCCGCCGGCGGACTCGAGCGGCACACACGGGCCTTACCTTCCTCATCGTCCTGGTCCGCGCTGGACCCGGAGCCGGCCCAGTCCTGCGCGTCGCCCTCGGCCCCCGCCGCCTCCTCCTCCTCGGAGCCCGAACCCTGGCTGAAGTCGATCCGCTGCGCCAAGCGCGCCAGGTTCTGCGACATAGACAGCGGCTGCAGGTACGTCTCAGTGCCATCCAGGCCCACCTCCTGGACCTGCTTCTCACAGGCCGACTCGATGCTGATCCGCACAGCGCGCACTCCAGACATGCTGGCGGCGTCGGGGGGCGTCCGGAGGAACCCCGCGCAAGCCGAAAGCCGAAGTGAAAAGCAGAGGCGCCTCCGAGGAGAGCCCGCAAGCCGGGAATCGCGGCGCCTCAGCGCACCTGGGGTAACCAAACACTGCTGCCGGGCGGGAAACAAAGCCGAGGGCCAAGCGACTTTCCCAGAATGCACTGCAGTTCCCCACCCCGGCTCGGAGTCTCCCGGAACCCAAGCGGCAGGGGCCGGCGCTCCGGGCTTCCGGGGAAGCGCTTCCGGTTTTCCCTGCGCTGCGTCGGGAAAAACTTCCTGGTCTGTAGAAGGCGTGGCCGGCAGTGGGAGGGAGGAAGGGAGGGAGGGATTCCGGTGTTGAGGGCGTGGATTGGCTGGTCCCTGGTGTCCGTCTGCATTTTAAAGTGTTACTTGCTTGAAGTGACGGAGTACGGAAAGCTCAAGAGAGCTGAAGAGAAGTAGGGAAAAGGAAATGAATGGGTCCATGGGTCTTAGCAATGGGAGTCCCTCTGACAATGCTGAGATTTGAGGGTTTACACTCAAAGAAACATGTGTGAAGAGTTATAAAATAAGGATGTAATTTGAGGAAAAACATAAATAGTGCTTATCACTACTTAAAATTGTACTGCACAATTAGTTTATCTGTTTTCCTGTTAGTTGTAACCCCTGGACAGCGACTATCTCCAGGAAGCATAATAGACACTGGCATGTAATATCAGCTTAATTTTTATTTCATGCCTGAGTAACTGAGAATAAGTAATACTTTAAAAGATTAAGAAGCAATGGTATAACTTCAGTCTGAATCCCCAAGAGTATGTCATTAGTATTAATTCCACAGGGGAGGATAGATTATTTTATATTACAAAACTCTAAGGAATTATGTATAGCATTAATCATTTTTTTCAAGATTTATTTATTTGAGAGGGGGAGAGAGAGAGAGAGTATGAGCAGGGTGGAGGGGCAGAGGGAGAGGGAGAAGCAGACTTCCCACTGAGCAGGGAGCGTGACCGGGGCTGGATACCAGGACCCTGAGATCATGACCTGAACCAAAGGCAGACCTGGGCTGTTGAGCCACCCAGGCATCCCTATGGTATTTATCATTGATGAGGGATAGAAGCAGAAAAATGTTTACCTTCAGGCCAAAAGGCAGACCTATAGCCTGCATAGCTTTGATAAGGATCAAACAGGTGCTGGCTCCTACATCCTTTTTTTTTTTTTTAATTAATGACTTTTCTTTTTTCTTTTTTTTTTAATTTTATTTTATTATATTATGTTAATCACCATACAGTACATCCCCAGATTCCGATGTAAAGTGATGCTTCATTAGTTGCGTATAACACCCAGTGCACCATGCAATACGTGCCCTCCTTACTACCCATCACCAGTCTATCCCATTCCCCCACCCCCTCCCCTCTGAAGTCTTCAGTTTGTTTCTCATAGTCCATAGTCTCTCATGTTTCATTCCCCCTTCTGATTACCCCCCTTTTCTTTATCCCTTTCTTCCCCTACCGATCATCCTAGTTCTTATGTTCCATAGATGAGAGAAATCATATGATAATTGTCTTTCTCTGCTTGACTTATTTCACTTAGCATTATCTCCTCCAGTGCCGTCCATGTTGCAGCAAATGTTGAGAATTCGTTCTTTCTGATAGCTGAGTAATATTCCATTGTATATATGGACCACAGCTTCTTAATCCAGTCATCTGTTGAAGGGCATCTCGGCTCCTTCCATGATTTGGCTATTGTGGACAATGCAGCTATGAACATTGGGGTGCATATGGCCCTTCTCTTTACTACGTCTGTATCTTTGGGGTAAACACCCAGTAGTGCAATGGCTGGGTCATAGGGTAGTTCAATTTTTAACTTTTTAAGGGACCTCCACACTGTTTTCCAGAGTGGCTGTACCAACTTGCATTCCCACCAACAATGTAGGAGGGATCCCCTTTCTCCACATCCTCTCCAACAATTGTTGTTTCTTGCCTTGTCTATCTTTGCCATTCTAACTGGCGTAAGGTGGTATCTCAGTGTGGTTTTGATTTGAATTTCCCTGATGGCTAATGATTTTGAACATTTTTTCATGTGTCTGTTAGCCATTTGTATGTCTTCATTGGAAAAGTGTCTGTTCATATCTTCTGCCCATTTTATGATTTGTTTATTTGTTTCTCGTGTATTGAGTTTGAGAAGTTCTTTGTAGATCTTGGATACCAGTCCTTTATCTGTGGTGTCCTTTGCAAATATATTCTCCCATTCCGTGGGCTGTCTCTTAGTTTTTTTGACTGTTTCCTTGGCTGTGCAGAAGCTCTTTATCCTGATAAAGTCCCATAAGTTCATTTTATCTTTTATTTCTCTTGCCTTTGGCGATGTGTCGTGAAAAAGGTTGCTCTGGCCGATGTCATAGAAGTTGTTGCCTATGTTCTCCTCTAGAATTTTGATGGATTCCTGTCTCACATTGAGGTCTTTCATCCATTTGGAGTTTATTTTTGTGTATGGTGTGAGAGAGTGGTCAAGTTTCATTCTTTTGCATGTAGCTGTCCAATTTTCCCAGCACCATTTATTGAAGAGACTGTCTTTTTTCCACCGGATGTTTTTTCCTGCTTTATCAAAGATTAGTTGCCCAAAGAGCCGAGGGTCCATTTCTGGGTTCTCTATTCTGTTCCATTGGTCGATGTGTCTGTTTTTGTGCCAGTACCATGCTGTCTTTGTGATCACAGCTTTGTAGTACAGCTCGAAATCCGGCATTGTGATGCCCCCAGCTTTGTTTTTCCTTTTCAACAGTTCCTTGGAGATTCGGGGCCTTTTCTGGTTCCATACAAATTTAAGGACTATTTGTTCCAGTTCTTTGAAAAATGTCCTCGGTATTTTGATCGGGATAGCATTGAAAGTGTAGATTGCTCTGGGTAGTATGGACATTTTAACTATGTTAATTCTTCCAATCCATGAGCATGGAATATTTTTCCATCTTTTTATGTCTTCCTCAATATCTTTCAAAAGTGATCTATAGTTTCTAGGATATAGGTCCTTTACGTCTCTGGTTAAGTTAATTCCAAGGTAACGTATGGTTTTTGGTGTTATTGTAAATGGGATGGATTCCCTAATTTCTCTTTCTTCAGTCTCGTTATTCGTGTATAGAAATGCAACTGATTTCTGGGCATTGATTTTGTATCCTGCCACCTTACTGAATTGTTCTATAACTTCTAATAGTTTGGGAGTGGATTCCTTTGGGTTTTCCATATAGAGTATCATGTCATCTGCAAAGAGAGACAGTTTGACTTCTTCTTTGCCGATTTGGATACCTTTGATCCCTTTTTGTCTTCTGATTGCTGTTGCAAGGACTTCTAGTACTATGTTGAATAATAGTGGCGAGAGTGGGCATCCTTGTCGTGTTCCTGATCTTAAGGGAAAGGCTTCCAGCTTTTCCCCATTGAGAATAATGCTTGCAGTAGGCTTTTCATAGATGGCTTTTATGAGATTGAGAAATGTACCCTCTATTCCTACACTCTGAAGGGTTTTAATCAGGAAAGGATGCTGTATTTTGTCAAATGCTTTTTCTGCATCAATTGAGAGGATCATATGGTTCTTGAGTCTTTTCTTGTTGATATGATGTATCACATTGATTGATTTGCGAGTGTTGAACCATGCTTGCATCCCAGGTATGAATCCCACTTGGTCATGATGGATAATCCTTTTAATGTACTGTTGGATTCTATTAGCAAGGATCTTGTTGAGGATTTTGGCATCCATATTCATTAGAGAAATCGGTCTGTAATTCTCCTTTTTGAGGGGGTCTTTGCCTGGTTTGGGGATCAAGGTAATATTAGCCTCATAGAATGAGTTTGGTAGCTTTCCTTCTGTTTCTATTTTTTGAAATAGCTTTAGGAGAATAGGTATTATTTCTTCTTTGAATGTTTGGTAGAATTCCCCAGGAAAACCGTCTGGGCCTGGAGTTTTATTATTTGGAAGGTTGTTTATCACTGACTCAATTTCTTCATAGTTAATTGGCCTATTTAAGAAATCTATTTCTTCCTGTTTCAGTCTTGGTAGTTTATAGGTTTCCAGGAAGGCCTCCATCTCTTCCAGATTGTTTAGTTTTTTGGCATATAGCTGTTGATAAAAGTTTCTAATAATCCTTGCAATTTCAATGGTGCTGGTCGTGACCTCTCCCTTTTCAGTCATAATTTTAATAATCTCAGTCCTTTCTCTTTGTTTTTGGACAAGTTTTGCCAGTGGTCTATCAATTTTATGGATTCTCTCAAAGAACCAGCTTCTAGTCCTGTTGATCTGCTCTACTGTGCTTCTGGTTTCTAATTCATTGATTTCTGCTCTAATCTTGGTCAACTCCTTCCTTGTCAGTGGGTTAGGCCTGTCCCTCTGTTGCTGTTCCAGTTTCTTGAGGTGAGAATATAGAAACTGCATTTTAGATTTTTCTATTCTTTTGAGTGAGGCTTGGATGGCTATGTATTTCCCCCTTAGGACTGCCTTTGCAGTATCCCATAGGTTTTGGACCGTTGTGTATTCATTCTCGTTGGTCTCCATAAATTGTTTAATTTGTTTTTTGATTTCCTGGTTTATCGAGTCATTCTTGAGCAGGATGGTTCTTAGCCTCCAAGTGTTTGAGTTTCTTCCAGGTTTTTCCTTGTGGTTGAGTTCCAATTTCAGAGCGTTGTGGTCTGAGAATATGCAGGGGATAATTTCAATCTTTTGGTATTGGCTGAGACCTGTTTTGTGTCCCAGAGCATGATCTATTCTTGAGAATGTTCCATGGGCATTTGAATAGAATGAGTATTCTTTGGTTCTGGGGTGTAGTGTTCTATATATATCTATGAGGTCCAACTCGTCGAGTATGGCATTCAAAGCCTTTGATTCTTTGCTTAGTTTTTGCCAGGGTGTTCTGTCTATTTCTGATAGTGGGGTGTTGAGGTCCCCTACTATTACTGTGTTCTTATCTATATGTCTCTTTATTTTGGTTAAGAGTTGGCTTGTGTATCTTGCTGCTCCCCTGTTGGGGGCATATATATTAATAATTGTCATATCCACTTGTTGAATACTTCCTTTAAGAATAATATAGTGCCCTTCTGTATCTCTCTCTATGGCCTCTAGTTTAAAATCCAGTCTATCTGATATGAGAATTGCTACTCCAGCTTTCTTTTGAGGTCCATTTGCGTGGAAGATGGTACTCCATCCCCTTACTCTAAGTCTGAATGCATCTTTGGGTTCAAAATGAGTCTCTTGTAGACAGCAAATGGATGGGTCATGTCTTTTTATCCAATCTGCAACCCTGTGGCGTTTTATGGGAGAGTTTAAGCCATTTAGATTGATAGAGATTATTGACAGATATGATTTTAATGATGCCATTTCTCTTTAAAGTCTTTGTATCGGTTGTGACTTGCTGCTCTGTATCACTCTTGGGGCCTTTTTACCTTTATAGAGCCCCCCTTAATATCTCCTGTAGGGCTGGTTTCGTGGTTACGAAATTGGTTAATGATTGGCGATTTTGGAACGTCTTTATTTCTCCATCAATTCTGAATGACAGCTTTGCTGGATAAAGGATCCTTGGCTGCATGTTTTTCTCTGAAAGAGCTTTAAAAATGCCCCCCCAAGCCTTTCTCTCATTCCAGGTCTCTGTAGACAGGTCTGACGTAATCCTGATACCTTTGCCTTGGTACGTGAGAAATTTCTTTGCCCTGGCCGCTTTCAATACTGTATCCTTGGATCTAATATTTGCGAATTGCACTATGACATGCCGTGGCGTAGGTTTGTCCTGGTTGAGCTTGGATGGGGTCCTCTCTGCCTCTTGGACACGAATGCTTGTTTCCCTTGCTAGATTAGGGAAGTTTTCAGCTACAATTTGTTCAAATATCTCTTCTAGACCTCTGTTTTTCTCCACCCCTTCAGGGATGCCGATGATTCTGACATTGGATCGTTTCATAGAGTCAGTAATCTCCCGTAATCTACATTCGTGGGCGTGGATTTTTTTAAGACCAGCTTCTATTTTCGTTTTTTCTTCTACTAACCCATCCTCCAATTCGCTAACGCGTTCCTCTGCCTCGGTGACCCTGGCCGTCAGAGCCTCTAGTTTTGACTGCATTTGGCTCATAGAATTTTTAATTTCTGTCAGATTCGCTCTCATTTCTGCCCTTAGGGATTCTATATTCTCAGCAACGCTTTCTCTGATGCTTTTTTCAAGTTTACTCATCATCTTGACCATTGTTGCTCTGAATTCCATTTCTGATAATTGGGATACATCCATATGTATTAATTCTGTGGCCGAGGCCAATTCTGTGGCAGAGGCCACAGACTCATTATCTTTTCTTTGCTGGGGGGGACTTCTCCTTCTCGTCATTCTGATGAAGAGAGATTGCAGGGTTGTCCAGAGCCCAAGTGTTGACTGGGACCCAGGCCGTGCGCCCTTGTTTTATAGAGATCTTAGGGATGTGGGCTTCTTCCTTAAAGAGTTTATTTATTTATTTGAGAGAGAGAGAGACAGTCAGCAAGAAAGGGAACCCAAGCAGAGGAGTGGGAGAGGAAGAAGCAGGTTCCCGGTGGAGAAGCCCGATGAAGGACTCCTTACGGAGCGTTGTGATCACACCCTAATCCGAAGACAGGTGCTTGGTGACTGCGCCACTCAGGCGCTCCGGGTTGTGGGCTTCTTGATTTTTCAGCCTGCCTTCTGGGGGAGGGGCCTGCCTGCAGGTACTCAGAAAACCCTGTTTGGGTAGAGTCTCTGTGTCCCTTGCGAGGGGGGATGGGGATGGGCACCCTGTGAGCCGGTATTTCCGGGCTTTTGTTCTCTGGCGGCTTTCCCTGGCGGTTTGCTATGCCTCTTCTGAGAGAGCAGCAGCGGCTGAAATTCAGCCTCTGTCTCAGAACAGAGGGATCGCGGATCGTTCTCCACTGATGTTCTGGCCACTTTAACTCTGTTTCTGTTGGTGCTGCTCAACCCTGCAGCATCCCGGGCTGTGCGCCCCACACCCGGCGTCCCAGCCCTCACTTCCAGGGCCGGCACGTCTCTGTCCTTTGTGTTTCCAACCCCGCCCGCCGCCAGCCGCCCCGCGCGGGCTCCCGGAGCTCCCCGTCTCAGTCTGGTGTCTCACGGGTGCTGACCGCGAGTCCGCCTGCTCCCCCGTGCAGGTGGCCCTCCAGCCGCCAGCCGCCCCGCGGACGCTCCCGGAGCTCCCGGTCTCAGCCTCGATCCAGTGAGCACACCGGAGCTCCGGAGCTCCGTGAGATGCTTGGTGGTGCACGCTCCCGGCTCACGGACTCAGTCTGCCGTTTCCAGAGTGCGGGTCCGCGGTCTGCCCGCTCCCCGGTGCAGGTGGCCCGCCAGCCGCCCTACGCGCACGCTCCTGGAGCTCGCGTTCTAAGTCTGCTGTCTCGCGGGTGCCATCCGCGAATCCGCCTGTTCCCCCGTGCAGGTGGCCCGCCAACCGCCAGCCATCCCGCGTGCGCTCCCGGAGCTCCCTTCTCAGTCTGCTGTCTCAAGCGTGCGGGTCCGTGGTCTGTCCGCTCCCCCTTGTAGGTGGCTACCGCTTCCCGGCGCCCTGACACGGCGGCTCCCTCCCCCTTCTGTTTAGCTTCCGATATCTGTGCGCGGTTTCACGGCTCCCCGCTTCGTACCTCGATACTCAGCGCTGGAGATGTTCATTTGTAGAGATNAGATCCAGATGTATCTTCCTGCGTCTCAGGCTGATTCCGTGGATATTCCTGCTGGTCTGGTACCTATCCAGCTCAACTCAGGGGACCGGCTGAAAAAGGGGTCCCCTACTCCTCCGCTATCTTAACCTCCCCCCTGGCTCCTACATTCTTAAAGGATCTCACTGACTGCATTTACATCTCACCCATAGTTAATATCGAGCTGATTGATAAGCACCAGAGAAATCTTGTAAAAGTAGTCTTACAAGGAGAAATTTGAAGAAGACATTTATGATCTAATACTCCCATATGTCCCCTCCCCCTTGAGCACTAAATTTAGAACCACCAGCTTCACACAGCAGAAGTGCACCTCTTTCTGCTCATAGGTCCTGTCCCTGTGCTATAAAAAAGCACCTTTTTGTACAGAAAATGTCTCAAAAGTTTTTTTTTTCTTTTTCTCTTTCTTTCTTTCTTTCCTTCCTTCCTTCCTTTTCTTAGAGAGAGGCAGAATGTGCGAGTTGGGGGGCAAGGGCGGAGAGAGAGAGAGGGAGAGAATCTTAAGCAGACTCCATGCGTAGTAAGGAGCCCAAGGAAGGGCTCTCATGACCCTGAGTTCCTGACCTGAGCCAAAATCAAGAGTCAGACGCTTAACTGACTGAGTCACCCAGGTGCCCCTCAAGACTTCTTTCCTGACCATTTGTGGCCCCACATCAATCATGAGTCTTTTCAAGTTTTGTACTGACCAAGATAAAATTTAAGTTTTTGACTTACTTTCCTAAGGTGTTTAGGAAAATAGGATTGCGCTGTTATCAGCCTCTACCGAATCAATGTGTGGGGGTATGTGTTAGGAATGTGAATTTTCAAGAGAGAGAGACTTATTTTTTGGAAGCTCAACAGTAATTCTTTTGCACAATCATGTTTGAGAACCACTATACTTTTATGCATACATTTGTAAAAGGTTTTAACACTTTAAAATTTGATTAATATTTATTGTTAACTCTACTTGAGCCCATCACTGTGCCAAGTGTTTTAATCATATTTCTTATTTCGTCTTTTTAAGGTTCTCGTACTTCTGCATTTTGGCCCTGGCATCTGCTATCTCATCTGGGTTAGGGCACACACCCAAGAATCAGAATGGAGGCTGGGCTCAGCTGGAAGGTTCTACTTCAAGATCTAGGGCCACAGGTCATTCAGATAACTCTGTACCAGGTGTCTCTCATTGTTCTTGGACTAGCAGGCTGTTCAGGGTATGTTCTTATGGTGATGGCAGAGGTATAAGAGGGAAGTTTTGCCTGCATTACATGTCTGACATCCACATGGTCCAGGCCAAGCCTAAAAGTCAAGGAGGGGAGAGGGGAGACTCTCAGCCTTTTCAGTTGAAGGAACTTCAGAGTTACAGGGAAAGGGGTGTAGATAAAGGGAGGAATGAGGCCAACAACCTGTCACATATGGAAAATAATCCAGTTACATTCCCCCATCTCACACCATAAATAAAAACAACAATGAATTAAAGATCTAAGTATAAAAAACAGAGTGAAGTCTTCCGCAGACTCAGATATATATGAGACTAAGTCCTGTTTAAAGGGAAGTGTTCTATGAAAATTATTTGTCAGATTTTGAGGGTTCATGGAGCTCAAATCTTCCTAGGGAAGAAATGAGCCCCCGACACACAAACAATTTTTCAAGACTGAGGAGACAGAGATCTGCTAGGATCTCAATGAAAACGCCAAGGAACACATGGAATAACAGGCTGTAAGTAGAGGTGGCCTGAGTCTTATTTAAAATGTAACCGTACTCCAACCCAGCTCAATCTCTGATTACATCAAGGAATCAGTCTCTCACTTTATCTACCTTACAAAAGAAAGGTGGAAACTCTTATCAGTGGAAGATACCTAGAACATACAATATCCAGCTTATAATAGTAGTAATTGTTGTACATATGTAAAAAGGCAGGCAAGAGTGACTGATAATCAAAACTTAGAACAATAGAAACATATCCATGTTGATCAAAACATTGGAGATGGGGCAAGAACTTTAACTGATCGATGATGTTAGATGAAAATGGAGAAAATGGATGAACCAAGACTGGAAATGATTTTCTAGTCTATTGGGTTGATTTAGTCCATCACTGTGCCAAAACCACACTCTTACTTAATAAGTTTATAAATGTTGTAATCTATATATCAAATATCTCTGACCTTGTTGTCTTGATAAACCTTTGTTTATCTTGACATCTTGCTATCCCATATTTTAGAATCAACTGATCCTATGAAAAGCCCTACTGGCATTAGACTGGCATGGAATTGAATTTATAGATTTGACAAGAAATGCTTCTGGTGCTTCTATGATATTGCATTTTCCTAAATATAAGTATTTATTTTGCATATTTTTAAGTTTTCAACAGTTTTATAATTTTCTCCATGATGATTATATATAATCTTTGTTAAAGAAAATATTGCTATGTACTTTTGATAACATCGTAATTGATATTTTTCAAATTTACATTTTTAACTATTTCTTACTTATTGGTATGAAGAAATGCAACGCATTAATATACATTGATTTTATATTTTGGAAACTTCTTGAACTCAGTCTAATAATTTCACTATAAACTCTCTTGGGTTTTCCAAGAATCAATCATATTTTCTGCCAAAAAAAATTGTGTTTTTCTTCCTTTTCAGTCATTACTCTTTCTTGCCTGCTTTTTCTGGCTAGAACCTCCAATAGTTGATGATATTAGGCATACCTGTCACATTTCTTTTTTTTTTTTTTTTTAAGATTTTTTTAAACTAATCTGTACACCCAACATGGGGCTTGAACTTACAACCTCAAGATCAAGAGTCACATGCTCTACTGACTGAGCCAGCCAGGCGCCCCATCACATTTCTAATTTTAAAGTGAATATGGCATTAACATATAGCTTTGTAAATACATATATAGCATTGCACAAAACTGCTTCTTGGAGGGGCGCCTTGGTGGCGCAGTTGTTGGGCGCCTGGGTGGCACAGCGGTTAAGCGTCTGCCTTCGGCTCAGGGCGTGATCTCGGCGTTCTGGAATTGAGCCCCACATCAGGCTCCTCCGCTAGGAGTCTGCTTCTTCCTCTCCCACTCCCCCTGCTTGTGTTCCCTCTCTCACTGGCTATCTCTGTCAAATAAATAAATAAAATCTTAAAAAAAAAAAAAACTGCTTCTTAGAGCAGGCGCTACGTGTTAGCTGCATAGTCAGGTGGTCTTATTTTGTTCACAACAACGTCTTTATTGTTTCTTTTTCTTTCTTTCTTTTTTTTAAAGATTTTATTTATTTCAGAGAGAGAGAGTGAGAGAGAGCACATGCAGGGTGAAGGGCAGAGGGAGAAGCAGACTCGCCGCTGAGCGGGGAGCCCAATGTGGGACTCAATCCCCTGACTCCAGGATCATGACCTGAGCCAAAGGCAGATGCTTAACTGACTGAAACCGCCCTACTGTTTCTTTAACATTTAAAGTTCCCTCCTGCCTCGGGATTTTTAAATCTGCCAGAAAGATGTTTCTCCAAATAACTTCATGATTCACTTTCTCATTTCTTTCAGGTCTCTGCTAAAATGTCTCTTTTTCAGAGTCTTTTCCTGATTTCCCCATATAAAATGTGTAGTAAAGAGTCTAATTCCATTTTTTATGTTTGACTGCTGACAGCTTTTAAGCTTCACTCCTCCCTCTTCCCATTCTGCTCCATATTTGAGCAAGCTGATAAGCCTGGCTGCTCCTTCTTTGACACTTGTGGGAAATTTAAACTGCATATGGAATCATCACCCTGGCCCTAACCCTTCACCACCATAAAAACCCCAAGCCAGTCTCCTTTCCCCATTATCTCAAGCCATTTTTGGACCTGTTTGGGAGCTGTCCTGCTTTCCCCAGAGAGCCTCATTATGCAAGCAGTAAATCCTTTCATACCCTTTGGGCCGTGTGTGACTTTATCCTCCTCGACATCCAAACCAAATTTTGGGTGATGAATCCATCCTGTCATATGTGAGATGGACACAACAGTCCATCCTGTGCTTTATTTTTCTTCATAGGACTTAATACCACCTGTCATATTATATATTTGTTTATTGTGAGTTTTCCCCCACTATATAAATGACTGAATGATAGGGCCCAGCACCTGGTGAAGCATCTTACATAACCTTCCACACACTCATTCATTCAACAAATATTTACTGAATGCCTGCTTTGGCCAGGCACTGTTAAAGGCATTAGTGCTGCGCTAGTAAAAAAAGCCCTTACCCTCATGGAGCTTACATTCCAGTGGGCAGAGTAGGTGTCCAATATGCTTTTGTTAAACTAATTAACAGTAATATTTTTTTTCTGTCTGAAGGTAAGATATTAAAAAGAAACATTATATTCTGAATATAAAATTTTTATTCATTTTTTTTGCTTCAAACTGGTGCTTATTTAAAAATAACATTTAGGAATTTGTACTCACACGACATGTTATAGGTAACATCCAAAGAAGACAATCAAAAAATATTTTTTGAAGACTTATGATGTGTTTAGTATTAAAGAGAACCTAAATTTGCACATGGTTAGTATTAGCAAGATTAAGATTAGAAAGTTGATTTCTGACTAACGATTATTATAGAAGAATACTGAGGAAAATTTCAATAATTACAATCAGTAAAATAGTATAATTTTTTATTTTACAAAGGACAGTGGTCATGTTTAGCAATAGCCTCACTTGTAAATTAAAGTATACTCACTTCAGGGGCGCCTGGGTGGCACAGCGGTTGGGCGCCTGCCTTCGGCTCAGGGCGTGATNTGTTGTATTTTGATGCTGTTTCTTTTCCCTTTCCTTCTGGCAAAAAACCAACAAGGTACAAACTACTTCTAATTGCCAAGCCAAACAAAGGAGGCATCATGGCTAGCTACCTAGTTGCCAATGTTTGTGAAAGGCAAACAGCGAACTTCTGAGTATGGTTCAACCCCACCAAAAGGGGTAAAGTTGCTTCCTCTGCTCACCTTATTCCATGAAAAAGAGTATACTCTGATTTCTGAAATGGATTTTTTAAATTTAGTACTAAGATTCAACAACTATCAACATTTGCAACACTGATTTTTCTAATATCCAGAAACATCCACTTAGGAGTTGTGAGACTAATTTGAAAAATTTAATAATATTATACAAATGTAAGTTATTACCAGTAGACAGTAGGAATAAATCACATGATTCCTGATCATGTTTATACTTAAGGTATAAACATAAGACTGATGTTTTTGTTGTTATTAAAGAATAAAAAAAATAATGAAGAACATTTTCATTATGTACCATTGTTTCCAAAAATCTCTAACGAAATAATAGAGTATAAATGTCAACATACCTTTCAGTTAAAGGCCAAAAAATGGGATTTAAGTAGTGAGATCATTTCTATTGGATTTTATAGTAGTATTCGATTGAGTTAATTAGTTAACTTTAGTTAATTATTTCTTTTTCATTTGATTTAATCTCGCCCAAATGAATGGGTCTCTTTTGGTTGATCAATGCGATACAGAAACTCTGCAGGCAAGAAGTATCCAAGATATTCCACTGTGTCTGGGGTTGTATCATAATGGTAGTGTCCACCTTCTCCATGATGACTAAAAAAATGAGTGTGCTCCAATCGCAAATCAAACCCCTAGGACAACAGACAAGCTATTTGTCAGTATTCAAATTATTTTGGATAGGATTTAAGGGGGAGGGCGACCTTTTTATTAATGTTACAATAGTTTTTATTTTATTTTTTAAGTAACTAACATATTCACTTAATTCAAAATTCAAAGAGTGAAAAAGGATATATTCATTAAAATGTCTCTTTCCATTTCCTGATTTTACTACTTACTCCCTTTCCTTGCAGGCAAACAATATAAGCAGTTGCTTATATATCCTTCCAGAAATATTTACTTTTGTAATTTTTACTCAAATGGTAGCACCCTACCATTTGTGCTGAATATTGCTTTTCTTCATTTAACAATATGCTTGAGATCTTAGTATATCAGATTATAAAAGAGCTTCCTCTTTCTTTTACACCTACATGGCATTCTATTGTACATACATACCACGTCCCAACTGACATTTAGATTATTTCCAATTCTATTACAGTAATGCTTTCATGACTAACCTTTTAACTAATAATTTCACATAGTTTTGCATATATTTAAGGATAAATTCCTAGATATGTATGTAATCGCTAGATCAAAAAAATATGACTAGTCAGTATTCTGGTAGATATTTTCTTTGAATTGGTCTATATTATATCTTTTTATAATGTATAATATTAGAATATAATGAATAGTATCATGAGCAACAAATAAGATAGGAGACCTGAATCTCTTGATTCTACTAATTAATAACATGACTTTGGTGGTTATTTAAAATACCTGGGCCTTCATTTGCTCAAAGGTAAAATCGGCCCTGCCTAACTCATAGGGTGGTTAGCCACCTGCTCCCTTATCTTTCATGATAATTCTGGAGACTAGCCTAGTTCTTAAATAACAAAACAAAAGTGCCTAATTTTAAAAGAATATCCTAAAAATTAAGCATTATCACTGTGTGACACAGTAATATAGAAGACAGACATAAACTTACTGGGTCTCTGGAGACAAAAACTGGCAGACAAACCAAAGGAGCTTTCATCTCATAAAAGCGCAACCATTTATTCACCTCTTCATCAGAGTTCAATGGGCAGGAAGAAAATTCTGCGGGCTACAATAAAAGATCATTCTAAATATATACAATAGTATTTAGAATTAAAATTTTAAATTATATATAACATCACGAAGTTAAAATTTAAGCCTTCTTATACATTTAATCATTTTTAGAATCAAAACAAGTTATGTAACCTAGTTTTCAAAAGGATCACCAATCAAGTATATAAGCTAAAATGTATGAAGGAATAAATGAAGGAATGAGTCTATTACTATCTTTTCATTTTTCATAGTCTCTCAGTTTTCCTGGAAATATATCCTCATCCTAATTTTAAATCTCATTATTGCTACCGGTAGATGGGTGGGGGGAGGGGGAAGCAAGGCATTAGAAATTGGTAGAAGCATCAAAAAGAATAAAATACTAAGGAATAAACTTAAGGAGGCAAAAAACTTGTACTACAAAGCATTGCTGAAAGAAATTTAAAAAGACTCCAATAGGGGCACCTGGGTGGCTCAGTCTTCTGGGTGACCAACTGGATTTCGGCTCAGGCCATGATCTCAGGTCTGGAGATCAAGCCCTTAGTTGAGCCCCAAGTGCAGCCCCCCATCAGCTCCTTGAGACCCCCCACCCCCATGGAGCCCCACTAGGAAGGCCGCAAGGAGCACCACAAGGAGCCCTGAGGACACAGAAGGGAGTCTGCTTCTCTCCCTCTCCCTTTGCCCCCCCCACTTGTATATGCACACACATGTGTGCGCTCTCTAAAATAAATCTTAAAATAAGATAAAAAGATTCCAATAAATGGGAAAATGTCCTGTGTTTATGAATTGAACTTAATATTGTTAAGATGTTAATACTACCAAAAGTGATCTAAAGATTCAATGCCATCCCTATCAAAATCCCAAAGAAGTTTTTGCAGAAATAGAGAAGAACCCATCGTAAGATTCATATGTAATCACAAGGGATCCTGAAGTCCCAAACCAATGTTGAGGGAAAAAGAAAGCTGGAAGTCTAATACTTCCTGATATCAAACTTACTACAAGTAATCAAAACTGTGACAATGGCATAAAAACAGACATAAAGATCAGTGGAATGGAATAGAGATCTCAGAAATAAACCTTTGCACATACAGCAAATAATTTTCAATAAGGGTATCAAGACCATTCAATGGAAAAAGGATATCTTTTAAAAAAATGGTGCTGGGAAAACTGGATATTGATGTGCAAAAGAATGAAATTGGACCCTTAATTTATATGTATATAAAAATTAACTCAAAATGGATGAAAGACCTAACTGTAAGAGCTAAAATACAAAACTTAGAAGAAAACGTAAGGGTTAAAGTTTCATGACATTGGATTTCACCATAATTTCTTAGATTTGACATCAAAAGTACAGGCAACAAAAGGAATAATAAACAGGTGGGACTACATCATATTAAAAACTTCTGTGCTGTAAAGAAAACAGTCAACAAAATGAAAAGACCATTTGCAGAACGGGAAAAAATATTTGCAAACCATATATCCACTAAGGGGTTAATATCCAAAATATACAAGGAACTCCTACAACTCAATAGCAAAAACAAAGCCAATTAACAAATAGACAAAGGAACTGAATTAGACATTTCTCCAAAGACATGCAAACGGCCAAGAGGTATATTAAAAAGAGCTCAATACCACTCATCATCAGGGAATTGCAAATCACAACCATGAGATAGCACACCTGACTCCTGTGAGGATGGCTACTATAAAAAAAAACAGAACACAAGAGATAACAAGTGTTGGCGAGGATGTGCAGAAAAGGGGACCCCTTGCATGCTATTAGTAGGTATGTAAACTGGTACAATCATTATGGAAAATGTAATTACAGGGATACCTTGGAGATCTCATGGGTTCTGTTCCAGACCATTGCCAATAAAGTGAATATGCAATAGAGCAAGTCAAATGAATGTTTTGGTTTCCCAGTGTATGTAAATGTGATGTTTACACTACACTGTAGCCTTTTAAGTGTGCAGTAGCATTATGTCTAAAAAAATGTACATACTTTAATTTAAAAATACTTTATTGCTGAAGAATGCTAATAATCATCTGAGCTTTCAGCGAGTCATAACCTTTTTGCTGGTGGAGGGTCTTGCCTCAGTGTTGATGGCTGCTGAGTGACCAGGGTGCTGATTGCTGAAGGCTGGAGTGGCTGTGGCAATGTCTTAAAAGAAGACAACAATGAAGTCTCCGCATCAATTGACTCTTCCTTTCATGAATGATTTCTCTGTAGCATGCGATGCTGTTCAGTAGCATTTTACCCATTGGAGAACTTCCAAAATTGGAGTCAATCCTCTCCAACCCTACAGCTGCTTTAGCAACTAAGTTCATGTAATATTCTAAACCCTTTGTCATTTCAACAATCTTCACAGTATCTTTACCAGGAGTAGATTCCATCTCAAGAAACCACTTTCTTTGCTCATCCGTAAAGCAACTCCTCATCTGTTCAAGTTTTATCATGAGATTGTAGCAATTCAGTCCCATCTTCAGGCTCCGCTTCTCATTCTAGCTCTCTCACTGTAACCTCCACATCTGCAGTGACTTCCTCCACTCAAGTCTCGAACCCCACAAAGTCATCCATGAGGGTTGGAATTAACTCCTCCCAAACTCCCATTTACATTGATATTTTCACCTCTACTCTTGAATCACAAATGTTCTCTCTCTTTTTTTTAAGATTTTATTTATTTATTTGACAGAGAGAGTGCGCACAAGCAGGGGGAGTGGCAGGCAGAGGGAAAGGGAGAAGCAGGCTCCCCACTGTCTTGGGGCTCGGATCCCAGGACCCTGAGACCATGACCTGAGCCGAAGGCAGACACTTAACTACCTGAGCCACCCAGGCGCCCCTCACAAATGTTCTTAATAGCATCTAGAATGGTGAATCCTTTCCAGAATGTTTTCAATTGACTTTGCCCTGAGCTGCCACATATCTGTGGCAGCTATAACCTTATGAAATGTATTTCTTAAATAATGAGACTTGAAAGTTGAAATTACTCCTTGATCCATGGGCTGCAGAATGGATGTTGTGTGAGCAGGCATGAAAACATTCATCTCATTGTGTGTCTCAATTAGAGCTCTTGGATGACCAGGTACATTGTCAATGAGCATGAAAGGAGTATTTTTTTCTGAGCAGTGGGTATCAACAGTGTGCTAAAAATATTCAGTAAACCATGTTGTAAACAGATGTGCTACCATCCAGGCTTTGCTGTTCCACTGATGAGCGCAGGCAGAGTAGATTTAGCATAATTCTTAGCAGCCTAGGATTTTCAGAATGGTCAATGAGCACTGGCTTCAACTTCCAGTCACCAGCTGCGGTAGCCCCTAACAGGAGAGTCAGCCTGTCCACTGGAGCTTTGAAGCCAGGCACTGATTTCTTCTCTTGAGCTCTGGAAGTCCTAGATGGTATTTCTTCCAATATCAGGCTGTTCTGTCTACACTGAAAATCGGTTGTTCAGTGTAGCCACCTTCAGTAATGATCTTAGCTAGGCCTCTGGATCACTTGCTTCCGCATCAGCACGCTCTGCTTCCCCTCGCACTTGTATGTTACGGAGACAGCTTCTCTCCTTCAGCCTCATGAACCAACCTCTGTTAGCTTCAGACTTTTCTTCCGCAGCTTCCTACCCCTTTCAGCCTTCATAGGATTGCTCTGAATTAGGCTTTGGCTTAAGGGAATGTTGTGGCTGGGTTGGTCTCCTATCCAGACCACTAAAACTTAACCCATATCAATAATAAGGCTGTTTTTGCTTTCTTATTATTTGTGTATTCACTGGACTAACACTTCTAATTTTCCTTCAAGAACTTTTCCTTTGCATTTATAATTCACTAACTATTTGGACAAGAGGTTTAGCTTTTGGCCTTTCTTGGCTTTTGACATGTCTTCCTCACTAAGCTTAATCATTTCTCCCTTTTAATTTAAAGCGAGAGAAGTACAACTCTTCCTCTCACTTGGTCATTTAGAGGCCATTGTAGTGTTATTAATTGGCCTCATTTCAATATTGTTGTGTCTTAGGAAATAGGGAGGCCCAAGGAGAGGGACAGAGATGGGAGAATGGCCAGTGGGTGGAACTGTCAAAACATACCAACATTTACTGGTTAAGTTGTCCATCTTATATGGATGCAGTTTGTGACACCCCAAAACAATTAAAATAGTTACATCAAAGATCACTGATCTCAGACCACCATAACAAATATAATAATGAAAAGGTTTGAAATATTGCCAGGATTACCAAAATGTGACACAGAGACAGGAAGTGAGCAAATGTTGTTGGAAAATTGGTGCCAAAAGACTTGCTTGATGCAGTGTTGCCACAAACCTTCAATTTAGGAAAAATGCAGTATCTGTGGAATGCAATAATGTGAAACACAATAAAACAAGGTATGCCCATAGTCAGTAATGTTGTATTGTGTACCTGCATATTTAAAAATCCTATAATTATTTGGTATTTACCAATAGATTAATCTGTAACTCTGTTTTTAATAATTTGGAAAATTAACTATTTTCACAATGTTGTGTTTTTCTTTGCAAAATCAGCTGGCTTGCCATTTAAAGTTATCAGGATGAGATGCCAGGGCGGCTCAGTCGGTTAAGCAACTGACTCATGATTTTGGCTCAGGTTATGATCTCGGGATCCTGGGCTTTAGCCGCACATTGGGTTCTGCACTCAGCACAAAGTCTATTTGGGATTCTCTCTCTCCTTCTCCCTCTGCCCCTCCCCCTGCTCATGCACACGCTCTCTCTGTCTGTCACACTATCTCTCTAAAATAAATAAATATTTTAAATAATACAATAAAAAATAAAATTATCAGGATAAAAACCATTAAAACCAAACCTTTTTTGATGATTTTACTGATAAAATGGAAAGGAAATTAACTGTAATGACATTTATACTATTCATTCATTCATCTCCAAAAAATTATTTTAAAACCTGAATGCCCTAGGTCTTGCTATATAGTATTCCATCCTTAATGTCTAATAAACTTGTGTAATTAACCTATAACATTATAATTCTCATAAGGAGTCCTTTCCCCAAAACCACAACCATCTTTTTTTTTTTTTTTTTTAGAACGAGAGAGCGAGAGGGAGGGACAGAGAGGGGCAGAGACGGGGAGAGAGAATCTCAAGCAGGCTCTGTGCCCAGAGTGGAGCCTGATGCTGGGCTCGATCTCACAACCCTGAGATCATGACCTGAGCCAGTAACAAGAGTTGGACGCCCAAATGACTGAGCCACCAGGCGCCCCACCACAACCGTCTTAATAGCAAAGTCTATGTATGGAGTTTAGGATTCTGGCAATAAAAATGATAATCCATGTCTAAGGCTTATACTCATATCTCTCTAGATCTTAAAAACAAATGCAATGAAAAGAAAGTTCTAATTTATTAAGATGAAAAAAATGACCTAGTTAGACTTTATCGCACAGTGTGATTTACAGTATTGTTTGTCATTTAAGTTTTAAAGTAATACAATCCTAGTAAAAGTATTCAGGGTGTCTTTAAGGGTAGAATTCTCAATGTATAATAAAAAATCCTAAGATCTTAAGTATATGCACAGACATACCCACATACACATGCACGCATGTACATGAAGGCCCTTACCATTATGTGAGTCTTCACTTTTCCCTTCTGAATTATGAAAGTACCTCCCATCCCTACAGGTTTATCTCCATAATGTTTTTCAAGAGTCTGTCTCATACAAGTCACAAAGTTAAGTTTTCCAGTTCTTCTTTTGGCTTTCACCTCAATGACCTAAAGAAGACATAAATATGCATACCATTGTTCTAAGCTGAAAAATTTTATGTGAATAACTATCAAAGTGAAACACATAATCTAATGCCATCAAGCAAATATTCATTTGTTTGCTTAGAGCACCCACATAGGAGTTGAGTGAGATGTCTCATCCTGTCTTGATCAATGATATATATTATATACACATGATAAGTTATCATTTACTCTAATAAGTCTTATTCATGCTTTCTTGGACAGAGAGATTTACAGCGAAGTCTTCCACTGAGCTCTAAAGATTTTTATCTTTATGTGTCAAGGTGGTAAAAGGTTGAGAATTCCTGGCTTAAAGGGGTTAACCTCTGGTAATTTAGAGGGGAGGAGAAAGTGATTACATTTTCTCCTTTCCCTTAAAATTCTGCACTTATATAACTTCCACTTAATTAAGTCTATTTTTTTTTTAAGGAGGCTCCACGCCCAGCATGGAACCCATCGCAAGGCTTGAACTCACAACACTGAGATCAAGACCTGAGCTGAGATCAAGAATCAGATGCTTAACCAACTGAGTCACCCACACACCCCTTAATCAGGTCTTTTTAATTCACTGCCTCGTTTTTCAAAGTAGCTAAAGTAACTACTTCTATTGAAAAATCTGAGAGTTCTCACAACTGCTAACACTGTAATCATCTTTTTAATTTTCCTTCCTTCCTCCTTGCTATAATATTTTGCTACCATCATTTCTGTCTAGGTCAACCAACATCTGATCCATCAGGAATGAACAAATTACTTACAGACTAACTACAGGTAGGCACTATCTATTTATTTCAACTGAATGGCTCATGTATTTGACTCACTCCCCACACGAATATTCTGTTACCTTTTATTCCTCAGGAAAAAAGGTACTGCTTACTAAGTTTTGGGTTTTTTTGTTTTGTTTTGCTTTTTTGCTTACTAAGTATTCTTAACCTCAGTTTTAAATAAGACTTTCACCTTGCCTGTATTACCATAGTAATCTTCCATAATTGGGTTATTTAAAGAAATTTGACTTAGCTAGTTTGACTTTTCTTAAGAAAACAGTATTTGTGGCAATAAAAGTCCAACTTTTAAGCTGAGGGCTTTTGGAGAATATTGTGTTTTTGTGAACAAAAAAATCACCTTTCCAGGTTGACCCTCACTGGCAAAAAGATTAGCCAGTAATGCACACCCAAAATCATGATATTTCTCACTGTATTTCTCTAGTAGGCACCCTCCATCTGCAGGGTTAACACGGGCAAAGTAACTTCCATTCACTGGAGGTTTGTGTTCACTTTCTGTTTGAATAACTGGCATAAACTGGAAAAAAAAAGTAAATAAAAGTAAATTAGTCAACCCTGACATCAATATGCAAAGAGAGTATCTATCTAATCCTTGACTTAAGATATTTTATTTCAGGACCTAGTAAGAAAACATGAAGTATGAAATATTTAATTTGAGATTCAAAATGTTAAAGATTTACAAACATCAAAAAATTGAAAAAAATATTTTATAAAATGTGTACAGTATTTCTTACAGTGTTTCTATAACATTGTAAATTGTGCTTTAAAATGTCTGACTTTAGATTTGAAACTTTCTTCCTATATTGAACACTAGGTAAATTATACTAATCTTTCTACAAAAGAACTTGTAAGACTATTGACTAATGGTCACATCTGAAGAGGTGAAGGGATGGGCAGACTGAAGAGATCCTTCACGCTTCTATTAAGAGATGTGAAGAAACACTGATGTTTTTATGTTGTTAATATACTAACATACACAGTAATAGATAGTACTTTTTGTAAATAGTCATCATACCACTGTGGTCGGTCCTTACTATTTAGTCTGAAAGAGGGAATTAATGAGATCATTAATTATTCCATTCATCTTCTGATCAAAAGCTGCTCTCATATCAAAAGGAAAGATTTGAAGCTAGGAATTTTCTGATGTGCAAGGATTAAAATCTTTAGCAATCCAGGGTCCTCAGCAGACCACATTAAGACTTCAGACTCAGTGTATACCCTAAGAAAATCTGAAATTAGAGGTCAGTGCTCCATTACAGTTAGAGTATATGCTACAGTCCAAATCTGTACCAAACAATATCAAATCTGTAAAGAAAGATGACATTGACCATTTATAATTCATTCAGAAAGCAGATTTTCTGATAGGGTAATAAAAGAAAAAAGGTAAAACAAATGTCAAATCAATAAAATAAAATAAAATAAAATAAATAAAATAAAATAAATAAAATAAAATAAAATAAATAAAATAAAATAAAATAAATAAAATAAAATAAAATAAAATAATTATATGTATGCTGACCTCACAATTGAACCCAAGAGTCTGAAATGGGCCTGCTCCTGCTCCAAGAATAAAAGCTCCAGGAAGCTTGATTTCTTTTGCAATCTTATTTATATCATAAACCTATACAAGAAGAAAAAATATTATTTAAATGATAATCATACAAATCTCTTGGTTTACTTTTTTTGACTGAGTCCATTAAAACTTCCTTGCCACATTGGTCAATGGATCTAACAATAAAAAGAGGAATCAACCCAACTTCTTATAATCTTCATGTGAATGTAAAGAGTAAAAGTACACTTACTTTTTCTTTTTTTACAAGAGGCAATAAGTAGGGCACACCTCCTACTTCTGCAATTCTAGTTTTCCCACAGATGCCTAAAAAAAAAAAAGTCATCTTAAAAATAAGCAAACATCTAACTTAAGTATAAAATGCCAGAAGGCACTAATTTAATTTATTAAGAGTATATAACTTTTCCAGGGGCGCCTGGGTGGCACAGCGGTTAAGCGTCTGCCTTCGGCTCAGGGCGTGATCCCGGCGTTATGGGATCGAGCCCCACATCAGGCTCTTCCTCTATGAGCCTGCTTCTTCCTCTCCCACTCCCCCTGCTTGTGTTCCCTCTCTCGCTGGCTGTCTCTATCTCTGTCGAATAAATAAATTAAAAAATCTTAAAAAAAAAAAAAAAAAAAAAAAAAAAGAGTATATAACTTTTCCATTCTCACAGTTTTACAAGTGGCAGGGGTTGGAAGATGAAAGTAGCTATGATCCCCATCCTATTCTAACTATTTGTGTTTCCAATATTGTCATAACCAAGTTCGACTTAATACAGTTGGTAGCATAAAGGCAACAGAAAGTTGGTAATAGAGAAAGGCTAGAATTGAAGCCAAAGTTTGGATTGGATGAGATTTCCAGAATTAGTCTGTAATGACCTATTCCTTTAACAATCTGTGCTTTGGGGGGGGGTAGGCTAAAATTGTATTTTAATATAGAATATTTTGCTTTGTTAGAGTTATTAGTTCTTTAAGAAATCTATACTGGAAAATCGAAGTTGTTTATTCCCAAGGTTGTTTATAGAAATGCAAGTAATTAGAGATAACTTCAGATGCTGGGAACTTTCTACTTATATTTTTAATTAACATCATAGGTACAGCTAGACACGATCTGGGAAAGGTACCTTTTTTTTTTGAAATGTAGAGAAAAAGTAGTCTTGTCAGTTTCATACTAACATTATTACAAAGTAAAGCATATATAATTGCTTTATTTCTTCAGTTATGCAGAGGGGAGATGTACAACATTTTTATAGATCCCATTTATAATTAGGGATTTTAGAAATGTCTTCCATGGGATCAGCAGAAATTACTCATGGATAAGAATCTTTCTCATAAGTGATAGTAATGCTAAAGTTGTCTTTTTGGTTTTTGGGTTTTTTGGTTTTTTTTTTAACTTTAAGTAGGTTCCACCCCCAACGTGGGGCTTGAACTCATGACCCTGAGATCAAGAGTCACATGTTCTACCAACTGAGCTGGCCAGGTGCCCCCAGTAATGTTGAAGTTGAAAGAAACCACTAGGGGACTATTTTAATAGTCTAGGGAAAAGACAAGTAATGAGCTAAAAATGGTTGGCTGTAGAGATGGAGAAGAGGAAATTAAAAAAAAGAACAAGGGAAAATAGGCAACTATGGTGAAGGAATGAGCTAAATTTTAGACCTGCTGACCTCAAGTTGTCCTTAGCATTTATAGGTGGAAATGTCCTGTGGACAGGTGGAATTACTGATCCATAGCTAAGAAAAAGAGAGACCTAGGTGAGATGTGCAGATTTCAAGTTTTTGTATCCAAGTAGTAATTTAAAACCATAGGAGTGGATGGAAAAATGAGGAGAGATCATATAGAATAAGAAGAGGCTGAGGAAAGAATTCTAGAAAATGTCAGGATTTAAGAGCCTGTCAGAAAGAGAAAGGACCTAGGAAAAATGAGGTAGAAAGAACTGGAAGTCTGGAAAGATACCAAGGAAGAAGAGGCAAAAGAACCAAGGAGAGGGGAGAGAAAATGTCAGGCAACAACGGCCGGATACTAGTAATATGTGAGAGATCAGAAAATACTAGTAAACATACCAAAGTCACTGGTGACTTCAGTAAGACCAGTTCACACAGAAAGTACCTAATGACATTTATGAAAGATCATTCATATATAAACATACATATCTAGCTTCCTTAGTGTTACAATTTAAAGGCTTACAAATTATTGACTAGGAAATTCTTTGGATGACAGAATTAAGATTAACCATTTTTTCTTTTCCTTGTATTCTTCTGTGTTTTCTGATTCTTTAATTTTAACTAATTAATTACTTATTTAGTGGGGAGAATAAATTACTTCTATAATTGGAAGAAGCATGGCTATACAAAAGTATTATGCTAAACGCTTTCAAGGTACAAAGAGAAATTGCCATCTGGTACACAAAACTTCTAGAATTTACAGGTATACTTAAAACCAAAGACTATTTAAACTGGAAAGACCGAGAGGAACATGAAAGCCAAATCTCTCCATTTAAATATATGTGAGGCCCAAATATATTGCTTGGCTTACCTAGGGTAATGAAATCTGTACATGGGAGAGAAAGAAGCAGAGTCCAGGACTTCTGTGTAAAACTACTTTTTAACAAAGATGTCGGTTACATATCAAAGAGGGAGTGAGTGTGAGTGTTTATCTCAAATTGCTCAGCACAGTAGGGTATAATGGGAGAAGGTCAGACTTTTGAAACAGACTTGGATTTGAATCCTGCTTATAATTACTATTGAGCTTGCTTAGCCTCTCTGAGTTTCGGTTTTCTCTTCTATAGACTGGGGCTAGTAATGACCTTGCAGTGTTACTGTCAAAATTAAGACATCAAATATAGGTTTCCATCATACAAATTATCTTCACTCGACCAATATTAATTTCCCTTCTTACTTTAAACATTGGCTGGATGATCACTTGGCAAATAAGCATTTCACAGATGATTCAAATACAAGGCTTTTAAGATCCCTTCTGGCCTTGAATAAATAAAAACATAAAAATTTATGTTTCCATAACAGTCACCTCAACAGTTAAAAACAAACTATCATGTGCTATCAAGGATTCTAGGCTACTGAATATCTATATAACCTATGAAAATAACAAAAGTGCAAAAAACAGTATTTTCCCACAAGAGTATAAAATGAAATTTGCTCAATATAAGAAAACAGCACAGAAATTCAGCATGATTTAGTCTACAATTTGGGACAATAATCTTTATTTGTAGATAATTTAAGATGATCCTTCATAATAATTCTCATTTCAGAAGAAGATCAGGACTGAAAAAAGTGAACTGAAAAAATTGTTTACCTTTTACAGGAAAGGTAAATGGCTCCTTAGTCAAATCAGGGCAATCAACCACAGAGACCTGGACATCAGCAAAGTTATCCTTTAGCCCCTTCTGCAGAACTGACAAAGGCAAGGAAAAAAGGTTATTTAATATTACGTAAAAATTTGCCACCGTATATCAAATCTTCCCTCAACATTTTGGGTATCATGCTTCCAATCTAACCTTGTATTAATATGAATTGGAGGGAGAAGAGCATCTGGCTGGCTCAGCCGGTAGAGCAAGCGACTCTTGATCTTGGTTCAAGCCCCAGGTTGGACATAGAGCTTACTTAATAACGGGGGGGGGGGTAGAATGGTCTTCCTAATGAATATAATTAGACATTAGACACACAATTAATCTAATGTGTACTATCAAATACCCCCATAAAAATCACTATAAATCTGTAGAGATTTAAACCATTGAAGATAAACACTGCGCTAAGTCGTGGACTACCTTCCTTTTGGGGGGAGAATTCCAAAGACCTATTGAAATGTATATATTTAAACAGTTAGAAAGTAAGCATTACATGCAACAATTTCATTGACACTTGAAGACAAAATGTTGAGCAAAAGGAGTAAGACAGAAAAGAGTACATATAACTTCAGTTATATATACTTCAAAATCAGGCAATTAATCTAAGGTGACAGAAGTCAGAACAGTGTTACCTCTTGGAGTAGAGATATTGACTGGAAAAGTAAATAAAGGAGTCTTCTGAGATGCTGGAAATATTTTATATCTCAATCTGGATGGTAGTGACATGGGTATAAACATGTTAAAATTCATCAAGCTATACACTTAAGATTAGTGTACTTTAATGGAGATATAACTCAATAAAAAAGTAAAAAAACAAAACATATTTTAAAGTTATAAATCTAGGCATAATGTTGGGGAGTGGGGGAGGAGGAGAGAGAGAATTTTAAGCAGGCTCCACGCCCAGTGCAGAGCCCAACACTGGACTCGATCTCATGACCCTGAGATCATGACCTGAGCCAAAATCAAGAGTTGGACACTTAACTGACTTGAGCCATCCACGTGCCCCTAGGAGCAATGTACTTCTAAGGGTGATAAGTTTCCATAAAAATTTCTGTGGGAGTAGTCAGACATTAGTTCAGGTTTTATAGAATCAGATTCTCCAAAACATGAAGTCGTCTTAAATCTAGCCATGTAGACATTCCATACCAGATCTTTTATCTATATGAAAAAGGAAACCAAGTTACCTGGAAAATTCCCCTCCCTAAACTAATGACTGCAGACTTATGAATAGATAAAGTAAGATTTCAGCATGTGGAAATATAGTAAAATCTATTTTTTTGTCATTTACAAAGAGAACAAATTCTTGCTATACGATTTTCTGTAAAACTGAAAATAAATTTTAAGCCAAAAAACTCAGATTCCATTTCTATTTTGTACTGAATATATCCTGTACATATAGAAGGAACATAAAACACAAACACATGAGAGAAGATAGATGTAGAAAGGCCCTCAAAGAAATGATTCCTAGCTGTCCCATCATATCAGGGAAGACAGAAAGACTGAGAGAAAAAAAAAATATAGGCAAAGCACACAAGTGATACAGATTGTTTACTAGCTGCCACCTAAATTTAGGAAAAAATAGGAATGTTAGAAGAAGCAAGCCACAACCGAGCAAAACCCGAGAACACTTCTTGACTTCATCAGGAAGACAGACAAACTATCAGGATGCGTGGGCTTTGGAAAGGGTAGGTTTTATAGGTACTATCAGAACCTAAAGGTGTCAAATAAATGCTAGCTTTCTGACAGGCTATATAGTTTTGGGTTAGTACTATTCCTAGCTTGAATTCATATTCCTATTTTTATTTTCTTTTTCTTATCTATCACCCCTCCTAATTAATCTTGTGAAGCTGCCTTACATTCTTGTTCGAATAAGGGGAAATGCATAAAAATATACGCAGAGAAATCTAAGCAAGTTCATTGGCAGTCTATCATATCAGGAGAAGGGGAAAGGGTAGTAATGTTAGCAACATGATTAATATACCACAGTAGGTTATATATTTAAAGAATATTGCAACTGGTAAAAAGTTAAAATTGTGTGACTTTGTGGGCATCACACGTACTTAAATCTTGGATTACTATATTCATTTTCACTCTGTAAAGTTGGTATCATAACAAGAATCATCAAATGGTGAGTTTAGGTTTTTAGGGGGGCATAATTTTGGACTCTCTCAATAAAAATAGTACGAAGAGGGACGCCTGCGTGGCTCCGACGGCTGGGCATCTGACTCTTGGTTTTGGCTCAGGTCAGGATCTCATGGGTCACGGGATGGAGCCTGAGGGTCAGCGCCGCTCAGGGCAGAGTCTGCTCGAGATTCTTTCCCTCTTCCTCTCCTTCTCCATCTGCCCCTCCACCTGCTCACGTTCTCTTTCTTTCTCTCTCTCTCTCTGAAATAAATAAATAAATCTTTAAAAAAAAAAGTACAAAGAGTAATCGAAAAGGAAAATGAGGGAGAGGGAGAAGCAGACTCCCCACTGAGCAGGGAGCCCAATGTGGGGCTCCATCCTGGGCTCATAACCTGAGCCAAAGGCAGACACTTAACTAACTCAGGCAACCCAGGAATAGGAGTTCTGCATTGGAAATACCATTGCATAAATCGTATCTTAGAATATTTTTATTTTTAAAAATTTTCCTTAGAATAATTAAAAAGAACTCAAAGTTATTACTGTATTTACCTCCAACAAGCTCCTCGAGACTTGGCACGTGGAAAGAATACTCAGCACAAGCCATATCTTTCTTCTTTAGGTATAAGGATATACACGCAAAGCTACGGTAGGCTAATGATCACAGCGTTCGCCGTGCACCATGCATGAACAGCTGTTGCTCTGGAAAGGAACACAAGAGTTCAGTTACATAAAAAGGGCAAAAGGGCATTTATGTTTCTTTCCTCACAGAAAGACAACCACAGTTTCCAGTATGTATTTATGTATTTATTTATTTATTAATTCATTGAAGATTTTATTTATTCGACAGAGAGAGAGGGAACACAGGCAGGGGGAGTAGGAGAGGGAGAAGCAGGCCTCCTGCTGAGCACGCTGGGATCATGACCTGAGCCTAAGGCAGAGGCTTAACGACTGAGCCATCCAGGCGCCCCCAGTTTCCAGTGTTTAATATTCCAAGTGAGAAATGCCCAAGTAACCTTTTTTGATACTGATACTTGAAAGTCAACCTTTAAAATAGACAGACAAAAGGAAATGCCAAACCAAGAAGGCACATGATTCATTTTCTTTAGTCATATATGTGGATCGAACATGCAGTTTACTGATGGTTGGTCTAAGGAACGTAGGTCCTGAAGCAAAAAGTAGTTTCTAAGGTTTACAAGTAACTGTTTAAATGGTTGTAGATAACAGTATAGGATGCTCAAGTAATTCTCTCACAGATAATTTGTATTTTCTTTTCTATATTTGACATTTAAGGTAAAATTTACACAAGTTTCTTACACTATCACTTTAACAAAAGAAAATTTAAATTACTAAGAGAAATGCAAACTTCCACAAATGAGTACCTACTGAAATTCAAATTATTACTTTTACTTACAAATAAATACTTTCTTAGTAAGCACCTTTAATGTTCAATTATTCTGATAACCTAACCAATTACAGTTTGATGTTTTAAAAATATATGCTAAGCATATTTTACAATAAGTAGACATATACACACAGAGATTAGTATCTTACCTTAAGTGTTCGGGTGATAAGGTGTGCATGCAGAGGGAAATAAATAAAATGAAAGGATAAAGAAAAACTCAAGCAAATATAATGTGAGGTGGGCAGGGAATCCCACGCTCAGCCAACTGCAACAAAGAATGCAGGCAAAACTCTTTTAAGAGTGTTTCTAAGCACTATTCAGATTTTTATTAAAATTGTTAATGGAACACCTCATTAATGATTAATCTCAATAGTCTCTGATACAAGCTTACTTAGTAAGTGAAAGGTGCTCTTTCAGTATCACTTGGAAAATCCCCCCCATTTTTTTTTTTTTTAATTTTCCAGAGATTCACAGGTTTCTTAGAAACTGAGTTTCTGGTTTTGATGATAAATTTCAAATGACATATCCTCCACAAACATGCTATCTCATACATTTAGGACTTAACATTTACACAAGTACTTCATCAAATACCAACTTTTATTATCCTTTAATTACATAATATGCATAATCTAGTCTTGCAAATAAAATATCAACTGTTGATAATGGGCCCCAAGACCTATATAATCATGTTTCAATGACCTCAAGCATATCTTTCAGTTGAACAATCTATAATGGTTCAGGAATGAAACATTTTAACTTTTTTTTTGAAATTAATTTCAGGTGGACAGAAAATACATATAAATATTCCTGTATACTCTTCACCTAGATTTTCCAAATGTTAACATCTTATATTTCATCAGAAAGTACTAATTAAGAACATGTCAAAATCTGCTCAATACTCTATTTAGTTATAATGAGGAAAATAAAGCACTCTAGATATTTCTGTTTATAGTACGAATAATAAAGACAAGTTTAAATTCAAATACAATCCTAATTTTATACCCTTTTCTATCTTTAAAAGGTCAGATTTGTTTGTTTGTTTGTTTTCTTTCCTCCCCAAAATAAAAACAAAGTCCAGCCCCGGGGGGGGGGGGGGCCCNGGCGCTACAGTTGAATAACTGGTTTGGAAATGTAGAACTTCAGGCAAGCCAACAGCCCAGAAGGCAGTGTGGTAATGTGTGCATAAATGTGTTTATGTGAGAGGGAGGAGGGGAGGTTGATGCTAGAGTGATGGGAGAAGGGGGTTAGAAAGGTTCTAACATAAAGTCAAGTTGTGGCTCTAGGAGGACAGCTTTGGGCCGTAAGGAGGCACAGGAAAATTTCCCTCCAGATTCCTCTAGAATCAGTGGCCCAGAAGTAGGATCTAGAAAAGGGAAGACTGTAAACAGGGGCAGTTGGATAAGTGGAGCTGCAGAGACAATGCCTAACAGGGTAGACCAACTGTAGCAACCAAGCTGGTAACTATTTATTGACAGCCTGCTATATAACGGCTACCATGTTAGGCTCTTTACATTCTCTCAGAACCTCTCATACCGAATAGATAATATAATTCTCATTTTACAAAAGAGGAATAGGCCAGAGAGAATATATTATTTATTCAAGATCAGTCAGCTATTAAAGTGGCAGAAATAATTCAAAATCAAATGCAGCCCACTGTAAAGCCAGAACTCCCTCACATTAGACCATGTGGGTTAACCCGTGATGGAATGACATGTTTCAGCTCATATAGGAAGAATTCGTACAGAGCCATCTTATAGCACTCAGAGTTATCATCTGTTTGCTTTGCTCCTTCCACCTAGGCTGTGATCTCTGTGAAGGTAGGACTGTGGTTCTGTCTTCTAAGTGCCTTCCCTAGAGGACACCAGTTCAGCCTTAATTATTTATTGAATATTTACAAGGCATCAGACTCATAAGGCTCTGGGATAGGGCTGGCCTCATGTGTGTGCAACTAGCATAATGACAAAGGGCCAAGTGCTCAGATTGGCACTTAGTTTAATGCTCTGTGGTCTGAAATTCTTAACTTTATATTTGAACTTTTAAGACCAATAGGACAATGGAGCATGTGCAGGATCAGAGGCTGGGGGGCAAAGTGCATGTCCACCACTACTCCTTGCTACCTCACCCACATAAAGCATTTTTGAAACCCCATGAGCACAGAAATCTGGTGGACCCACCATCCGTGGGGAGCTCTGCGATTCCATACTGTTGGTAGAATGTGCATACATCAAGGAGTAAAAAAAAAAAAATACAGGTGAGTTGGTTTTGTGGTTTCCATTGTTCCAGTATGAACAAAATACATGTTTGTGTGAGCTACAAAATATGAATTGTGAAATTTCATCAATTCTGCATACGAGTTAACCGTTCTTACGTTTGTATTTAAAACCGGAGTTGCACGCTATAGGAAGTAAAATTCATGCTAATATTTATATTTAAATTTTTTTCTTTACTTTGACATTAAGTAACAAATTTCTGTTAATAATAGCATAATAATAATAGCACGATTAACATGCTATTATAATTAACAGTAGAAAGTTAAAACACCGTGACAAGTCAAAGGAGATACTACAGAAGAAAGCAGACAGCTTATATTTTAGTACCTTTAGTGGTGCTTCCCTCTGCTTTTGAACAAGAGACCCTGCATTTTCATTTCGTCCTGAGCCTCACAAAGTACATACCTAGGCCTGCTCCCATGTAGGGCAGTGAATAAGACATGTCCTACCTGTCCTGGAGCTTCCAAGTATTTCCTAACTGTGGAGATGCCTAGAGGATTCGACTTCTATGCATCAATTTTTTTCAATATTTAGAGCGAAACTGAGTAAAGAGATTAGATTACCTTCAAGGTGTGTTCAGTCCTGGGATGACACTAACTATACAGGACTAGGCAGTTTTAGGGCTCTATCATACGATACAAGAGGTCTGAAAGTGGACTCATCAAACCAGCTCCTTTCTGTAGGGGGAGAAAACCCACCAAACATTTAGTGGGGGCGGAACCCACCAAAACTAAACTAAACTAGTTTAACTGTTTCAACACTCAGTAGCCGTTCAGGGGACTAAGGAGTCAAAATCGCAGGAAAAAAATCCACCGCTGGTGTCTTGCGATACGTTAACCAAGTCCTGGAGGCTGACCCTCAGTTTGGAGGGAAAGAGTGAGCTAACGAAACAAGTCCAAAGGTGGAGAGGGGAATGGGGTGTGCTATGGAGTAATACTGGCTTCCAGAACAAAGGTTACATATTTGCAGTCACAGTCGAAGCACGAGCCTGTCACAGTTTCACACACAAGAGATTTCTGAAGGCAAAAGTAGACAGGACAAAACACAGCCGGCACCACACTCACCGCCACGCACACACCCCCGAAGGCTTTAGAAAATCAGACGGCAGCTCAGCAGATGCGAGACACCGGAAACAGCTGAGTGGCTGACTCCTCGCAGTTCACAGCCACTCCGTTTGCTTGGCCCCACAGTCAGTTCTTGTTATTAGCGGAAACGTTCTCGGGTACCACGTACCTACTAGGTTAGCGAAGCCTGCACCTGAATCCCGATTTTGTACGTCAACCAACCCCGCCTCCTCCGCGTTTGGGCATTCAGGCACCGCCCACCCCAATCGCCCCACCCCTCGCGGCGGTCAAAATGGCGCCCCGCGTCTCCCCTCCTCCCACCTTTCGCTTTCCTCGTGGCGTTCAATTGTTCTCGCGAGATTTCGGGCCCACAATTAGCTGGTTCGCGGGCTAGGCCCTCCTTTCTTTCCGCGAGGTTGTGGAGGTGAGTTGTCGTTGGCATGTTGGGGTGTCGAGGTTTGGAGGTTGCCGAAAGCGGACCTCCGACGCCTGGGTTGCGGGGCGCGAGTACGCAGCAGAGGCCCGTAGTGGGCCGGCGCTGTTGGTGCAAGCCGTTTGCCAGTTTGAGTGGGCAGGAAGGCAGGACTATCGGGCCTGGTTAGCGAGGGAGGAGCTAGCTTTTCCCGGGATCCCCGCGTTGCTCAGGAGGCTTGAGCCGCGGAAGGCAGACCCCGAGGGTGGAGGGCTCGCGGTCGTGGGCTTGCTTCGTGGCTGCACTGTGGCCCACACCTACGCGTTCAGAGGCGTGCTGCGTTGTGTCGATGCAGAGTTTAAAATTGAGCATTACGGACAAGTACACGTTTTGTGTATTAAGTGCCAGGTAACCATTTCTGACGCCGCCTTCCTTGCTTGAGGTGAGGTGCTTCCGGGAGACCCTCGCCCCAAGGTCAGACATACTAAGTGGTTGAAGGGATTGTTAGCTCTACAGAAGTGCGCTACCTCGCCGCTTGGCCTCTCGCCGAATCTTGGGATTGGAAGTACACTTCGTTAGGAATGTTTCTACACGGTTTCCGGAAAAGTGGTTTTTGAGTTAACCCCGCTGTACTGTAATAATGTGCTGATATTTAAGACAGACCTAACCTCCGGTATACCATCAGTGCCGTTGGACCCAATTTTTGTTAAATTTCGTTTTTGAATTATTTCATGAATACTTAGGTTTTCGCATTTTAAAAAACTACCATCAAAACATACCATGAAATTTAGCACGCGTCCATCGGACATTTTGTAAATCTCTAAGATCTACCTGACCTTGGTGATTTCTTGTATTTAAGATATTTGTCATTTTATCCTAGGATTCCTTTCTTCACTACTCAGTTGGCATTCTCAGGTATACTAAAGACAACACAAAAACGGAAGTATGTTGGTATCCCCGTAGGGGAGATGACGTAGTAAAATAAGACATCTTTAGTTTTTTTCCCCATTATTGTCCGATTTTCCAAGGAGATTATAAAAAGACGAAGGGCACCATTGTGTGGTTTGTTGTCCTTTTATTTTTATTTTTTAAAGATTTTATTTTATTCGACAGAGAGAGAGACAGCCAGCGAGAGAAGGAACACAAGCAGGGGGAGTGGGAGAGGAAGAAGCAGGCTCACAGCGGAACAGCCTGATGTGGGGCTCGATCCCACAACTCCGGGATCACGCCCTGAGCCGAAGGCAGACGCCCAACCGCTGTGCCACCTAGGCGCCCCATGTTGTCCTTTCTTTTTAAAGTTTCAGAATTCAGAACATTATTTAATTAGTACCCATAATGGCAGGGAGACAGTATGCCAAGGAAGAGGTTTCACAGTGACTTTGGTGAATCATAGTATGAATAAGGGGCTACAAATGGAAATCCAGGAGTGAGGTAGTAAATCATGATTATTTTTCCTGATATACCGAGGCAACACTGCCTTCTGGCTTTGTATGCGAAAGGTTTTTCAAGGAGTTCTCATCTGCTATTGAAGAATGGCTTTTTGGCCATTAATTGCATGTGAATACTTGTAATTGTACATTACATGGTTAGTGAAATTACATTTTGTATCATGGGAAGATGTTTAATACTTTTTTGGAAATGGCAATACCTGGAATCTTATTCCACTGGGTAGATTGAGAAAACAACTGAAAAACGGAAACCGTGAATTCAGTTTCTAGTTTATAGAATTTGATTTGAAATGGATGATTCTTACACAAAAATATTAAGGGCCTTGTATACGATTTTTGCCTTAATTTACATAAAACGTGACATAATCTGACTACATCGAATTTTGTACTATTGGGATACTAACTGTTGGCATTTGTTTAGAGAATTTGTCAGAACTCTGAAACAAATAACTAGTGGCGGATAAAACAGTTTGGAGAAGGACTTGGGAGAATATGTAACAGGAATAAATTTTCTCAACTCTGTAATGGCATCTAATTCAGCTGTGGAAATGGAAAATGAAAGGTAAGTGCTTTTTTTTTTTTTTTTTAAATCAACCACCACCAGATTTTTACTGCAAAACTGACTAGAGTTGCTGGTAATGTTTACTGTATTTTTATTACTTGGTAAGCAATAAAGGTAATTTTCAAGAATTAGAAAAGAAGGAAAACCCGTTTTACACGGGTCTTCAGTTTGTTTATGTAGTTAACGGTGGGACACATTCTTAACCCCCAGGGAAACAGAATATTCTCTGGGCCGGGTTGGTATCTCTTCTGACTAAATCATTCTAATCTTAGAACAGAATAGACATCAGTGGGGCGATCTTGCTTAAAAATCAACTTGTTGAGATCACGCACATTTATAATAGTGCTGGCATGCATATATACATGATGGAAATATCTAGTTGACTGGGAAATCAAATCTGCATTTCTGTTGTATTCAAATTAAATGTCTATTTGCCAGGCTACTCTTGTTTTATTTAGAGTAAGCTCTAGCAGTAAACAAGATTGCCTTTGGAAATTAAAATTACATTATTTCTCTCGGAAGGTCATTTTTTGGTAAGTGCTATGGCACCGTGGCACATGGCATTACGGTCCATTTTAGGTAGTCAGAACTAAGTGGTTGGTTTAATCCTGAGCCCATCTTTAAAAATCCTGAGCATGTTTTCCTGCTTTTGGTTTGTGGAAGAAAAAGTACCTTAGGGTAAAAAGCATTCGGTAATATAAAAGTGCAATTTATTTTTTCCCCTTTTTTCTAGTGATAACTCTTCTTCTGGTAGCAGCTTATTTAAAACTCAGTGTGTCCCTTACTCACCTAAACAGAAGCAGAGAAACCCTACTAGGAAGTTTGTTCATTCACCTCAAGGTGGTAAAGAAAGGGATTCATCTAGTGACTCATCTTTTGAACCAAGACCATTGACTTTAAAAGCTATTTTTGAAAGATTCAAAAAAAAGAAACGTAAAAAGAGGAAATACAAAGCAACAGGAAAACCAAGAGGAAGACCAAGAGGGAGAAAAAACAGTAGACGTTCCCAGATAAATAAGAAACAAGTCCGAGACAAAGGGTCTGGGTTCCCATTTTTAGAATCCGAGAGTGCAAGAAAACCATTACCCTGGAGAAAGATTTTAACCTTTGAGGTGAGTCAGTATTTTATATGTGTGGATACACATAGCTAAAATGTCTGAAATGACTTGTTGGCCACTTTTAGAATTTAGATGTGCCTGGAACATAGAATCTGCGACTTCGATAATCTTCTGTACTGACTTATCTGCCACTTCAAGACCAACCCATCCTTTAGCACAGACTTCACCTGGGTTTCTGGGTGGCTTCTTCACTGGTATAGTCAGTGAATATGCCTATATATGAGGTGCTTCAAGGCCGTTATCTCTTGATCTCATCAGGTCTTTAAATATCATCCCTAAAACTCAAGTGATTCCCAGTTATACAGTAACCTAAGTCAAACTCACCCATATCTTCCATGGGTAGTGGCTTTAGCAGAGGCCATTTTCTTACAGATACTGAATATTTGATTTTGACAGAATTGCTTAATAACTTAGGATTAGACTCTCAAATACTTGAGTTAAATGATTGCGTAATTTATAATCTTTTGCTCTAGAATTGGTGATTTAAAAGAATACTAACGTTTTATGTTTTAAGCTGATTATATGAACAAAAGAGATTTGTTCCTTTTGCACTTAAAAACGTCTTTAGAAATTCCCAAACAGTGCAAGATTTGTGGTTAGTTTTTCTTGGTATACCAACTTGGGTAAATTTGATAATGTGCTAGCTAGATAGTGTATTCTTTTTACAACCAGCATCTGGTATACGTGATCCACATATGGCAGTGAGGATTAAATCAAGATTGCTTAAGAGTTTGTGGTAAAAGGATCCTTTCCATTTTGGAACATAAGGCATCTGCTTATGGTTGCTTAAGTCATGGAGGAAGATTTTGTATTTTGTAAGACCATTATATAAAGTGTTTTTGATATTTAGCAAGCAGTGGCAAGAGGATTTTTCAACTACCTTGAAAAACTGAAGTATGAATACTACCTCAAGGAATCCTTGAAACAAATGAATGTTGGCGAAGATTTAGAAAAAGAAGATCTTGACAGTCGTAGATACAAATACTTGGATGATGATGGATCTCTCTCTCCTATTGAAGAGTCAGAGTAAGTTTATCCTGTGACATAATTTTGGTCCTAGGTTTTATTGAATTAAGTCTGTTTATATAATCTTAATTGTTCCATATTATGTTATGGATTTGTTTATTCTTTAATAGTGATGGGAGCACAGATACAATAAGCCATTTGAGTTGTAGTTGAGCTTGGCACATGAGCCATCCATTTGGGGATATCATACATGACAACATAATTTTTCTCCTTACTAGTATTGCTGTTTCAGTTGTACATCATGACAGTATATTACTAATTGGGTTCTAGAGGATTCTGTCATCTGAGGGTATATTTTAATGTTACAGAACAGAGAATGAGGCTGCAACAAATCTTGGACATAATGACGAATGTGATATCAAATTGGTGGTAAGTGACATTTTTGTCCCATTTCATTTTAGGAAGATAGCAGTTAGATTCTGAATTTAATTTTTGAGAGGCTTAGTGGATTTGGTACAGGAAATGTAAGCATAAAAATAGGGATTATTTGGATACTTGGTGAGAACATGGGCTTTTCAGTACTGTTAATACATTTAATAAATGTTAAGTTTTGCCATTAAGATGTCTAATTAGGATTTTCTAATGAAAAAAATTAGCCGAATTTGAGTTTTTAACATCAGGTCGTAGTTAACCAGGTTATTTTAAGTAACCTAGAATTCAGTTATATGTAATTACTAAACCACCTTTAACACCTTACTAAAATTCAGTTATATGTATAATTACTAAAGTGTAATTATACACGTAGTTATTTAATATTGATTTTTTTATGCAGGACAATGATGATTTCATAATAAGTTCTGAAGTACCAAAGATGAAGAATATGTATTTAGAACAAGGGGAAAATACGGAAGAAGCTGCTTTGTCTAAAAAGAGAGCATCAAAGTCCAAAAACACTGGACAGAGGATAGGATGGCCTGAAAAGAAATAGGAATATGAATGTTAAGGTAAATAGAACAGAGAAAACAGCTTTTCGTAAAAAGTAAAGATAATGCAAATACATTGGCGTAATGATAAAAGAACCTGCTAAGGGGAAAAGAAAAAATATCAACAAATTAGTGAAACTCTTAAAGAATTACTAGAAAAAAACATTTTAAAACACAGTGAAATTATACATGTAGGGAAAATTGAGGCTTGCATAGCAGAAGTAATTACTTGAGAAATAATAAACAGAAGACCCGTTTTGCCTGTATTTGTTTATTTCAGGGTAAGCATTTAAAAGTGTCACTTGAACATTCAGATCAGAGAAGTACAGAGATTGTAATCCTGAAAACCTTTATTATAATAATCACTAGTTACGGACAACCAACCATCCATTCCTCAGAGTACCTGAAACTGTTTTGATTGCAGTTTTATTGAGACAAAAGTGACTTTTACCTTCAAATGTATAGTACTGTAATAACTTACTAGTTACCTAGACTGTTTCAACTACCACTTTCTTCTCATCACTACTGTATATTTCTTTTTTTTTTTTTTTAAAGATTTTATTTATTTATTTGACAGAGATAGAGACAGCCAGCGAGAGAGGGAACACAAGCAGGGGGAGTGGGAGAGGAAGCAGGCTCAACAGTGGAGGAGCCTAATGTGGGGCTCGATCCCATAATACCAGGATCACGCCCTGAGCCGAAGGCAGACGCTTAACCGCTGTGCCACCCAGGCGCCCCATCATCACTACTGTATATTTCTGATTAATGCCACTAAAGATATACTGTATTTTATGATCGCACTTGTGCTTGTTTTTGTTTAGTTTGTGAACAAAGACATAGACAAAGTGCAAAAAATAAATCCTCTTTTGCAACCCAGAACTCATGGCTCAGTATGAGTTTTGATACAGATAAGAAGGAACAAGCTCCCCAAGACAGATTAAAGTGGTGGTTGGGGGTACTGATAAACCTGAAGGGCGGCTCCAGGACTGTAAAATTACTAACGGCATATGATACAAGGAAAATCTCAGGTATATTGAATTAGTATTCTCATTTTAATGTTGACATGAAACAAAGATGCCTTATTTTTTTAGGCTTTTCACTTGAAGACACTGTCTGGACTTAAAGGTATGTCTTAGGCTTTAGGTGAGTTTTTGGATCAGATTTGTTTAACTGTACTTTGTCAGTTTAAACCTCCACAGGTTTTGTTACTGAAAGACATTTTGCCAGTTTTATAATTATAGTGATAGAGTGCAAGCTTCACTTTACTTGCAGGAAAAGGGTCTCCACAAACTAAGTTAGTTTATATTGAAATAATCAGAATACCGGATATTTCCCGTTTCACACATTTACATTATTTTAACTAATGCATAGTCTAAAACGAGGTGTAGGGTTTCATAATATGTTAGAAATGACTAGAGGACATAAGATTTCTTAAATCTGAATGATGCAGAGGTTAATTAAAAAGCACCCAATTTGTTTATCTTCCAATGATTTCTTAAATGGGAAGAGCAGAAATACAGCCACATTAATATTTGCCTGTATTTTTTTTTTAAAGATTTTATTTATTTATTTGACAGCGAGAGAGGGAACACAAGCAGGGGGAGTGGGAGAGGAAGAAGCAGGCTCCCAGTGGAGCCGCCTGATGCGGGGCTCAATCCCAGAATGCCGGGATCACGCCCTGAGCCGAAGGCAGATGCCTAATGACTGAGCCACCCAGGCGCCAGTTGCCTGTATTTTTTATAAGTGATAGCAAATAATGATAGCTCTTAAGATGAGGCAAAAAATTAAACACTTTGCTGTAATCTGGGAATGTCCTAGACAAAACATTGTGATACTGGAGTTGCAAAAATCAAGACTTAGGTATGGAAATCTTTTTCCTTTGGTGGTTCTATAGTAGCTCCTTCATACTTTAATATTTGGTCTTTATTCTCAGTATAGGCTCACTCTTTCCTGTAAGCATTTTAAAAATCCTTACCATGTAATTAATTTATAGAATGATTTTTTTAAATTTATTGTAAATATTTGGCTTTTTGCATAATTTTGAACTCGGAGACTTAGAGCAGATCACAGTTCTGATTGTTTTTCTTGTGGAATCTTGCAATTTAAAACTGTAAACAGTGGTTGAGGTCTATCCCGATGGGGCTTTTTCTGTAGACCTACATCGTTGGAAACGCCTCATAGAGTATATGTGTGGTTTCCTTTATTCACAGAACTATGTGTTAGATCTGTGGGAAAGAACTACAAGACATTTATCTGCTACAACTCTGTGAAAGACCTAATAGTCAGATTTTTTTAAATCTTAGATATTGGCGTATCCCAACAATCTGCACAGTTCTAGGGTGTGATAGTTGAGGTAAGTTTTCATTGGGGACAGTATAATCTTTGGGGTACTGTTACAGTTCAGATGATGAATTTAACTGTTCAACTGCTGAATGATACAGACGTGAACTAAAACTTAATTCTGACAGAGCTGATTATAGCTTAAAAAATACAGTTACCAATTTGGATACTAATCATATACTTAGGTTTTAGATTTTAATCATTAAATTGTCCTTAATCTTTTATTTGGTATTTTATCTGTAGGGGTGAATATGATTTGAACTCATTCACATTTAGAGGTAGGTGGAACATCTTATTTGTGTTGAAATTTATTAAGGATCCAAAAGTTCTGAAAAAATGAAGTTGTGAGGTCAGCTTACTGTCGTATGCAGTAGTTTGGGTATGCAATAGAAGTATCAAGATCTTGGTAAACATGTTTGCCGTAATACTTACAGAATTGGACAAACTGAAGAGACTTCATGTCTAGGGAATAACATGAAAGTACCCCCTTTTGTACATTATTAAACAAGTCTCTGATTTATCCTAGTAACCTATTTGGCTGTGTTACAACAGGGATACTGAATTTTAAGGAATTCTGCCTAATAACCTGAGCAACTGATTTTGATTTCTAGTGCATCATTTCTTTTAGTGATTTGACTTAATAGTATGCATTTTATAGAGAGGATGGAGTAGGTTTAACTTAAGATTCAAGTAATGTAGTTGCCTTATTGGAATGACAATTAGGAATAAAGGTCAAATTATATATTACGAGTACTTAAATTTCTAGATTTTCAGGTAGTAGCATTGCAGCCTTGAAGTAGAGGGTGTTGCATATCTGTCAGGATCGCACTGCATGGTATCTGCCCTCAGCAGCTCATTCCTGCTGGGTGTTCAAAGGACAGTGCAATAGAAACTCAGTATCTGGCATCGTTGGTTTTCTTGGCTTCGTGCATGTTAAACCTGGTATTTTTATTGAAACAGTATTCCTGTAGTTTTTCAGAATGTTCAATTTGAGATCATCATCAAGAGGAACTAATGCTTCTCTCCTTTTTTTTAGGGTGTTTGAAATTGAGAACCAGGCAGATGCAGGCTCAGACCCTAAAGGGGTAAGGCTTTTTATATTTGTTTCTAGTGGCTGCTTTTTTTTAGTGACAGCATCTGGTTAGCCAAACAGCGGGACTTCTGTAAAGACGCAGAAGTCTTAGATTATAAGCTTGAGAGGAACTTTTATAAAGCCTCATTCTAGATGGAAATGGGCACTGTCGTTCTTGGTGTCCAGAAATTGTTAATGTGGCTACATTGAGACACAGGTTATGCTTCCATCACAACAAGTTTATTGCTGTGGTGACAATGAGGCCTGTAACATTTTCTGTTAGGCTCATGGAGTGTAGGTGGAAGTAACAAGACTTTTCAGCATTAGAAACAATTAAGGGATAATTTTCGATCTGTTCGCCAAAATAGCAATCGGTGTACTTCTACAATTTGATTTCTAGGGCCCTGAAGTAAAGACATTGGATTCCAAAGATTACAGGTAAGATTTCCTCTCAAGCCTTATGTTATAGGAGATGGAATCCATTTATTTACCTAATTTTAACAGCAAGTAATCCTGGTAGTTAATTATCTCACCACTTAAAAAAAAAACAGAAAACCCTAGATGTTAAAAGGCCACAATGGGTGTTTAATAGTGTTGGCCAGTGATTTGTGATGTTATGATGATGGGCAAAATGTTCAACTGCTCTGAATGCACTGAATGAAAAGTAGCCTTTCTGAACATCCATCCAAACAAAACCTGTGCTGTACTTTCCAGCAAAAGCTCTAAAGTAAAAGTTAACTGAAACACGAATAGTTACCTTTGGAGTTAATAATCCGTTAATCATTTCATGTCAATTAGGGTATTGAATGCAAATGAATATAGCTTTATTTTTAAATACATTTGTTCCCAACATTTAAACGGACTGGATTGAAAACAATTATTCCAACTTTGTAGTTTTAAGTCTGTAATTTCCAGCACATCATAGTTCAGAACTGGGTTTTAGGATACTTGGGAACCTAATTAACTGCATTTTGAAAATCCATAGGTGGGGAGTTTTTGAAGTGTGTCCATATTCAAGTGATGATCCAAGAAGCCCAACCGAAAAGAACTCTGGCAAGTTAATTCTCTATCTTCTACCATAAAATGGCATAATGGTCATTACCAAGGCTTTGAGAATGCAGTTTCTCATTTGCTGTGGACATGACCACAAAAAAATTATCCCACTAGGTTTTCTTTCTTTCTGCTACTTTGTTAGCATTCAGCCTATTGGGAACATTTTTTCAACCCTTTTCTATTTCCATTGCCTAGCTCAGCACTGTCCAGTATAAATGTAACACAAGCCATATTTCAAATTCTCATCTGACTATATGTGGCTAGTATATCGAACAGTGTGTGTCTAGATCTCTACTCTTGCAGATGTCTTTTGCATAATCTTTCTGTGTTGCTAATAACCATGCAACTTGTAATATAATAGATCTAACAGAGGGAGGCTGGCTTCAGTTTACATGGTCATCTCTGGAAATGGAACCTTAACTTTTATGTTCTGTTATACAGGACTGACAGTGACAACTGTGGATTGAACAAGTTCTTTTTAAAAGGTATGTACACATTTGAAAAAATAACTTCTAGGTCATTTCAAAGAGGGCTTGTGGGACTAAAACCAAGAGCTCTTAACGCTGTGACCAAATATTGGAGTTCTCCATAGGATGTAATAGTTACTCAATAGTGCTATGTTTTCCTGAGGAGATACAAGATTTAGCTGCTTCTATCCATGATTGGTCAAGTGGGAAAGAAGTCTCTCAAGTTTAACCAATGTATATACTCTTGTTCTCAGGACTGTTTTGAAGATTATGATTCTGACTTTGGAGGAACTATGGCGACTGGCAGCATAAGGAATCACATGTAAAATTCCTTAAATAAAAATTTATTACCTTTAAATAATTTTGCCTATGTTACACATAATTTAAAAAAAAAGTTACACTTTTAGTAGAAAGTCAGCATGTATTTTTGGCTCGAAGTTTCTCTAGTGTTTTCTGTGGAGGGAATTAAAAAAAAAATTTTAGCAGTTAACGGTGCAGTATACCCTAGACATGGAAGAATTGTAGGGGGCCTAGCTCACCTTATGAAATTCTTTTGCCCTTGCTCTGTTTTGGGCATATGCGTCTTGCTTTGCTTTCTCTTCCCTTTGCTGTTTGACTTCAGCTAATTGATTATATGATCTGTAAGAAATTTATACACAGAATTAAGGACACACATTTTAGGAATGTGAATTACTGTTCATTCACACACACATACACACCTATACCTTAGGGTCCTTTGATGCATGAGGGCTTGCGCAGCCTTTCTGTCTTCAGGAAGTGACACTCTAACCTTAACCTTATTCACACCCTTCAGGCAACTCACAGATGAGCCTGAGCAGAGAACAAGTGACTTGGCAAATGTTACAATGCTACTACATTTTCTTTGTCAGAACTGATGCAGATTGTGTGGAACATACCTGTAGGTTTCTCCTTAACTATGCTGATTTGAGAATTTTCAGGAATACGAATTTTATTCTTTATTTCTTTTTGTCTCTGGGAGGATCTCTCCATAAATGATTTTTTCCTCTTTATAAATGCTTCTTGTAAGCTCCCAGGTAGAGCTATGATCTTTGGAGAGGTTTCTGTTTAAAAAAAAAAAAAATTGAAGCTTATTTGTATTGTGCCAGCAGTTGTACAAGATTGTGGGGCAGGGTGAACACTGGAACTGAATCAGGAACTCTGCTGGCCAATGGTTAACACTAACCATTTCAGATGCTCAAGGGCATACCTGCAGACACGATCACTGGCTCCTCCGTGCAGTGTTCGGATACATCTGGACAATCCAAGGTTTCTGTTTCTGATACAAGAGGCAGAAATTCACTCACCTAATTGCAAAAAAATTATAGATGAATTTACCACCTTTTCACCTCACTGAACAGAATCACAAGCATAGGTTCTAAACCTTTACAGTTTTGTTTTTTTTTTTTAAGATTTTATTTATTTATTACAGAGATAGAGACAGCCAGCGAGAGAGGGAACACAAGCAGGGGGAGTGCGAGAGGAAGAAGCAGGCTCATAGCGGAGGAGCCTGATGGGCTCGATCCCACAACGCCGGGATCACGCCCTGAGCCGAAGGCGGACGCTTAACCGCTGTGCCACCCAGGCGCCCCCAAAACCTTTACATTTTCTAACCCCTGGTTCCCTTTGGTAGACAAATGTGGTCTTCAGGGGGAGGGAGGCAGTTGGAATGCCTACTCTCTAATCCTCAAATACAGTATGGGAATCTATGTCCAATAGACTTAGCTCCCGTTCTTTCACTGCTTTGTGCTGGTTCTCACATCTGAACTGTAGGACTAAGTTTTCTGGGAAGGCAGAGTTTTTGATAAATGACTTATTCTTACTAAAATGCTTTACCAGACCAGCCCACTCTAGCCAAAAGCTCCCCCGGCACCCTGATTCTTGTCAAGTTCTTCCATTCCACTTCTGCATCTGCTCTGCTGCTGTCCTGCCTCCCCAAATTACTCTTCTCAGTAATCATGGCAACAAGTATCAGGCCACAAAAGTCCTACTACTTCTCTGTAAGAGGGAAAATTAATACTCTGAATCAGACAGCGGGTGGGGAGTTTCCAGCAGCAGTTTTGTAATCAATTCATCTATTCTAATCTAGAATCCTTACTAAGCTAGAATTAAATTTGCGGCAGAATTCCCTCCAATGACTACCTTCTAAGAAGTGAAGTGAGCCAGCAGGAATGGTTTAGCTTGCCAAAGTGGAGAAAAGTATAAAGGAACCTGCCGCTAATAGAACTTAAAACCTATTTTAGTGTTAGTTTTATAACTTGAAACATATCCTCATTTTTTTCTTCAGGACTGACAACACAAAATAAAGTAATAGCACTCATTCTGTATCCCCCTCAGGTCTGGTTTTACCTGTCTTCTAGAACTCTGCTGCCTCAAAACTTGTTTGAATCAATTCATTCATGAGTTCTACAGCATCATTAAGATGAATAGATGTCCTTAGGACTATTCAACGGCACAAAACAATGCTACTGGGCAGTTTTGAGAGCCGGTCCCTTTTCCTGTCAGTTGTCAATTGCTCTAAGCACAGTAACCCCTCCTGTTCACTGGGTAGTTGACTGCATTTGCACCTAGGAAGGGGAAGTAAATTACGTTTGCAGACAATTCTAATGTGGAAACAAAGTGGGAAAAGCTTACTGTTTCCCTAGTCTCAGCTATGTGCTGCTGTATAAATGAGGTGTATTCATATTAAAGGGAGCTATGAAATTTACCTGAGAACTGCTTTTTGCCTCATTTCCTTTATTTTCTTCTAGGGTTAGATTTGCAAAATCCATTTCAGCAATACTGATATCACTAGTGCTTACTAATGTAAGCTCTGGTTCTTCCATTATACCATGGCCAGACTCTGTCTCCTGTGCAATAAAATTCAAAAGGAAACCATACCCTTAAAACATTAAAAATGTAAAAATAACCTACATTACAGAAGAACAGTGGTCTGCGAAGAGCATGGTGGTGCCTCCCCCACCCCAACCCACTTTTAGAAACACTTAAGCGACTTTGTGGATGGACAAAATAATGATACTGTCTGAAAACAGCAAGGCTTAGAAGTCCAAATGCTCATTATGGGGCTATCAGAAAGTATAAATGCAGGTTGACTGGGGGCTGTGCAGAACCTGAGGGGGTAACCTATTGGAGCAGTGGCTGGTGGGGTGCAGCCAAATGGAGGCCACTGCTGCCAAACTACAATTTTAGAGGGAAGTATCTTTAATTACTGAACAAGAATTTGCAAAACAAAACCACCCCAAAAGCCACGGAATAAAAACACATCTGTGGACTAGATGTCACTCTTCCTCTCAATATAATTTCTAGTCTATATCTGTAGAAGGACAAACAATACTAGAAGGTAAAAACTACATTCAAGTGACTGGACTGGAAACCAAGCAGATTAATCCAATGCAGGGCAAAGAGGCTAAAGCATAGGCCAAGCCATTAGAAAAGGGATGTGAACTGGGAGTAGATCTTTTGCTGGAGATTTCCAATGATGACAAGACTGACCATCTCAGGAACACAGCAAGTAGTTGGGCAGCTTGAATTTTATTTCAAAAGACTTCCCTAGAAATGAATTTATTTACATAGAACAGATTTCACTTACCCACATTGGAATAGAGCTCTGTAATGATCCAGAACTTAAAAACAGCTCTGATTGTGCTAGTTGAGAAAGGTTTCTTGGGATTTTTGGAGTTTCTGCTTTAGCTGAATACTCAAAATATTTTTCATTCTGAACAGAATATGGTGCCTGAACTGAAGTTCCCATCTCCACTGTTCTGGTGCAGGATTGAGAATCCATTTCCTCCACATTTGAATTTAAAACCCCATGGGTTTCATTTTTTTCTCCATCGAGTCCTCTTTCTGATGATTCTTCAAAACCCAGTCTTTCTTTTCTGCCTTCTGGTTGAGCTTTTACTGAGTACTCACTAGAGGCAGACCCACAGGGAGTGCTGTACTGTAAACTTAGGGGGTGAGATACATTAGCCTCATCAGATGAACTGAAGACTGAACTCTGTAAACTTCCTACACAGAGGTGGAAATGAACACTTTTTTTCTTATTTTGTATTTCAGTCTGTTCGGAGTAGTATTGATTTTCCATGCCTTGGTAAGAATCTCTTGCTTCAATGCTAAAAATACTTGGTAGATCAACATGCTGGCTCCCCTCCTGAGAAGAAAATTCTGGCAGAAGCTGTTGAAAAGATTGTTCAGATCCTGTAAGAATTAAGTTAACCATAATTACGTGTTGTAAAACCTGGATACAGATACAATCTCTAATGGTCTGACTAAATTGCAAGTAATGAAGTCAGATTACTTCCTACAATTTGAGGAGTGAAAGTTGATGTATGTATACATGAACAGAAAACTAAAAGGATGGTCACAGTGATTTTCAAATAATTCTGCTCCCACCATGTATTTTCTCCTAGTCTAATAAGATACGGTTATTAGACATGATGAGGACTCTTCCCTCCTAAGAGAGAATATTGATTTTAAAAACAGAACTTAGTCTGTGTATCTCATATAAAAATACATATGTATATGTGTATACATAAAATTTGTTCAAGAAGTTTTAGAAGGATACTGAAAACTTAACCGTAAGGGTTGAGGGTAAGGAAGTTGAGGAACAAGAGGCAGCACTTTTGCTTTTTATTTTATCAAGTTAAGAACTGTAAAAATGCAAACTGAGCATTATTACTTCTGTTACTGAAGTGAGTACACAGAGAAACAGAAGCTGTAACACTGGGAATGGGTGAGGACAGGAGTGGAGACATACCAGGGGCTGCTACGTACAATTTCCAAGAAAAACGGATGTAAACCAGGGAAAAGTATTTTCTAACTTAATCATACCCTCAGTCTTTTCTGTAGCAAATATCTGAGCTGCAGCATGAGCCAAAGGAAGGTCCGGTTGCTGGTTCAGGCTTGTGTTAGAATTCAGGCTGGTTCTCAGTGCTGTAAAGGAAACAGTACTTCCGGATGCTCCAACAGCATGGTGGCTTTCACAGGAAGAATCTGAGTTCTGATGGAAAACAACAGGGAAAGGCTGAAATACTGATTATGTATTACCAACTGGATCAATAGTCATGCTCCTATGATACCACTCTTCCTTAATTACCACTTTACTTTCACACTAATAATTTGCTTATTTAAACCCAATTCTTCCATTTCAGTCAATATGAAAGAGACTTTTTAAAAAAAAGATTACTTAGAAAACAAACTGCAAATTAACCAGATAGTTCAGCGTGGGATGTCAGGGTATGGGAGCCAAAGACCTAGGTTTGAATCTCAGCTGCTTTATTACACAGGAAGAGGCTTTAAGTTTTGTAAAATCAGCAAAAAAAAATTAACAATAAAAATATTCTTGAGCCTTTTATAGATTATACTTATCAGCTGGAGAGAAGGTTGACAGGACAAAATTCTAGTACAGATGGTTTTCAATCTTCCACATTAGAATCACTAGGGGAATTCAAAAAAGGTTTGCAATAATCTAAGCACTCCTAGAGATTATGATTTAATTGGTCTGGGTACAGCCTGGGCATTGGGATTTTTAAAAGCTTTCCATGTGATTCTAATCAGCAGCCAAGGTTAAGAACCACTGTTTTAACAGAAGAAAAGATAAACTGTTTTTGGAAATTCACAGCAATGAAGTATCTCCATTTAAAATACCTGGTAAAAGTCTCTGCTGTCTTGAGAAATCCCAGAGTATGATGATGATATATCAAAATCTGGATGTGGTTCTAACGGTTTAAATAGCTGACGATGCAAATGTGGAAAAGTGTGTTCCAATTCTGGAAAGTCAAGGTCAACTGTTGCAATTTTGAGAAAAAAAGGTAAAATTTAATTTTAGGTAACTGCAATTTAGCAAAATTACTTCCATATTTTTTTCATTGCCAGCAGATGCTTTCAAATTAAGTCCTATCATTACATCCCACATACAAAAAATGACGATACTCTCAATGACCGAAACCTTTGACAAAGTTTCCATTTGTACGCTCCAAAATCTTATGACATTAATTAGAAGAAGCCACTATGATCACTGCTTTGCTATATAAGCTTTGTTATTCTCGCTTATTTCATTTTAGGATCAATGATTTAAAAAAAGAAAGAAGAAAAGTTCCTGTACAGGGTGTTACTATGGGCCAGCCACTGGACTTCATGTGTATTATCTCATTTAATCTCCGACATCCCCCTTTTAACAGAAGATGAAGGATCAGCAACATGTTCATTGTCTCACAGCTAATAAACAATCAAACCAGGGACTCAAGGTCCGACCTTATTCTCAATATTGGTAAAACTGCCTCAGCTGTTACAGCTAACTTTGCAATGCTAAAGGAAGATCTGTTCATCTCTGCAACATGTTCTTCAGTCTAATTCATTCCAGATCTCCTCTCTTTCCAAATGCCCTGTTTTCCATGTATTGTGTCATAACTGCCACAGAAGGCCATAAAGACATGAAGCTCAAACAATCCTTAAAACTAAAAGGATGAAAGGTTATACAGAGGTATTGTTCAAAATAATTTTACCCTCAAGTCTGTTTTTTCAGCCATCAAATTTGCTTCACTTATGTGCTTGTCTATCATCTGCTGCACGTGTGTCTTACCAGGTGTAAACTTTTCCACTGCAGGCAACAGAGGCTGATGAACTTCCTGAGAGTCCTGCCTTTGACAAAGAACTTGTGATGAAGGAAGTATAGAACTTAAAATATCTCTTTCGTCTTCTTTACCGGTGGTAGATTCTTGTTCCCTGGGGTCCACATGCTCTGAAAATGACCCTGAACATTGAGTTTAATGAAAATACTTAATGCTGCCACTTCCTTAGAGACAAGTTTTGGTAGAGAGGCATAGCAATACACACTGAGGAGGGATCAGAGCAATTAAGAAATCTGCTCAGATAGATTCCCGCTGAATGGGAAAATGTGACAATTGCAGATAAATCTGAAAATGTTGGAGAACCACAGAGCATCCCTGTGGGCCTGCAGGCCTGTGACTTCCAATAATGTTTACAGTATCATACTGCCCATTATCCTCCCAGGCATGAAAAGTTTACCTCTGAGACTGGAAGAAACAGCCGCTCTCAGCACAATGACAAGCTCTCAGTGTCTGCTCTCACCACTGTACTGACCTCAACTGATGCCGGTCTTTCAGTTTACTAACAAACATTCTGATGTTATTACCTGGATCTGTAAGGCTCAGATCTGTGTTTTCATAACTTAAAAAGCTCCCAGTAGAAATAGTTACTGATGATAATGGCTCATGATAAATCTCTTCTGTTTCAGCCTAAAAATGAAGAGGAACATTAGACCACAATGTAGGAAGTAAGAGCTAGAAAAAAACCCAAATCAGCAACATTAGCAGTTATCAATTCTGAGCTCAGATCAAGTGTAGAAACCTTCATAGTTGTAAAGGTCAGTAGTAAAACCTTTTCATCATTGCTCAGAACTCATTAGTCTCATACACACACACATCTCCCCCCAACCCTTGACCTCATTTATCAAGTCCTCAGACAGAGTCACACAGTCACCTTTACACACACACACACACACACACACACACACACACACACACACACACCCCTCTCCAGACATAAGCCCTTATTGTTCTAAGTTACTTTCTTCTCAGAACTAGAGAGATCATGCATCAGGTAGACTGGAAGGTCTTCTGATGCTCAGATTTGGCTATTTTCATCATTGATCCACTTCAGTAAGAGCAGATCTCAGAGAACACAGACTGCACTAGAGACAACATGACACTGAACAGCTCTAACAATGGAGTGCACATTAAGAGACTACTTACGTGATCTGGCTCCACAGTTGGACTCAGACGTGTATGTTCTTCCTCCACAGCATGGCTTAATATGGCATGATTCTCAGCCACAGCTTCCTTGACCTTGACTGAAATTGGGGATGAGGGGTAGTTTAGATTATTACAAGTCAAATTCTTAGCACCAGAGGATTTCATTTCTATTTTCCTACAGTTCTCTTTCATATTTTGCTTTGTTGAACTGCCTTATCTTAGACCAAAAAGAAACAGAAACATTCATTTTATTATTCATTAGAAACATTTCCTAGTCAGCGCAATATGCTTTTCCCTGGAAAACTGTACTTGTTATTAACTCTACAAAAAGAAAATTAGCAGTGTGATGGGAAATGCTTTTGTTTTACGTGAAGCAAGAATATCCTATCACTAACACGGTATGATCTCAAAGTTGAGAAAAATGCATATAAAAAGACAATATATCAAAATTTTTGGTCTCAATAATTCAGGCATTCTGAGTTAATTTTTCTCTTACTCCAAAAGCCAAAATTTATGAGAAATAGGTCAAAATGTATAGTTATCTGTGGCTCTGAAACAGAATAAAATTAAAACCACGCCACCAAATATATAAACTAACGATGTATATCTCATTATCACCATGATTTTATTAAGAGACATCACACACATTACAAGTATGTTTCTTAAATGTTTTTGTAAGAAGTGTTTTCTCGAAGACCTAGGACACACACATGTACCTGTATATTTATAAAATAATATCTGTATTATGGATAATGAGGCAGAAACAAAGCTAATACTGAATATTATATATTAAGTACAATTTGTTTTTAATCATTTTTTTACTGTCTTCTACTTCATTACAAATATACCTACTTAATATAACCAATAAACTGTTACTTCTATACACATTAAAATTTTCAGTAAAGAAACTAAGATACAGTGCAATTTTACAATAAGTTATTTTTTCCTAGGCAGCTCATTTCAAAAGCTGGTTGGGAGATAAGTGAATCTGGGGTTTGTCAATTCATAATCATAACTATACTGTTATCTGTAACACACCAAGAAGATTCCCCCAGGGGGAAGACGTGGGTAGAGTTAAGAGGTGAAAAATAAAAGAAAGGAACAAGGTCTTGTCTTTTTTTTTTTTTTTTTTTTAAGTTTTTTTTTTTTTTTTTGANACAAGGTCTTTTCTTTTGGAGAAATGTTGCAGAATTCAGTGGAGAGGTTGCTGAATGAGCTGGAAGAAAAACAAGTGCCGCTGGTTTGGAAAGGACTCACTGATACAAGGGACCCATTATGTGATTACCGAAAAGGGGAAGTAGCATCATGAAAGCAATGCCTTGCATAGAGTCATCTTCCCAGGATACGCAAGGTTGTCCGCTTTCCTTCAGAAGCAAAGCACCATTTCCCGCCCTCCCACAAAAGAAAAGGGTACAGAGCTTGAAGTGAGTGATACCACCATAAAGCTACTAAGAAATCAAGCTGAGGTGATGAGAACCTGAATAAAGATGAAAGGAGGGAACAGAGAAGAAGTAACAAAGCAGGCACCCTCTTTTCTAAGACAGAAACAACATGAATGTAGGGATGATTATGAGAAAGAGAAAAGCAGTCCCTGAGAGCCAGGAACTGACCTGGGACAATCAGCAAGGCCTTAGTGTTCTCCTGTTAAACATGAACAATTCCACAGAATACCAGTAACAGGAAAGGCTACTCTGTGACTATGACGGATCAAGACAAAAATCAGGCCACCCGTACTATCTCTCAACCAGGAGTATTATCCAAAGCACAAAAATGACCAAGCATCTCCTTATCCTGGCCTGAATTAAGTGAGACAAAAAGTATCATTTTATATATTTTTAATATGTCAAATATAATTAAGAACAATTATTTTAAAGATTATTTATTTATTAGAGAGAGAGAGAGAATGAATCCCAAGCAGACTCTGTGCTGAGCATGGAGCCCGACGCAGGGCTTGATCTCACAACCCTGAGATCATGACCTGAGCCGAAACCAAGAGTCAAACATTTAACCGACTGAGACATCCAGGCGCCCTGAGAATGATGATTCATAATAAAGGCAATACATGCTCATTATGATTTTAGAAAGCACCAAAAGTTATAAAGAAGGAAAATTCCTCCTTTTCCTACCAATCATGAGCAACCACTTACTGCACTTCAGTGAATTTGTTTTTTTTGGGTTTTTTTTTTTGTTTTTTTTAAATATGAGGAACTGCTTTTTCTTTACCAGTTACAGCTTTCATAAGCCTCACTCTGTTGCTCCTACCTGCTGGATAATTCCAATAAGGGAACTGCCCCTCCTTTCTGATAATGTCCAGTACTCATAAGCAGAGCCCCATTTCTTTGAAGCCTTCCCCAAATCACCTAATGCATGCCCGAATCTTAGAGTAAGTCCTTTCTAATACCTGTACAGAGACACCTCCCAGTTCCCTGTCTTGAGCATTCTCCCTCACTGCAACAAGTGAGAACACGCAGTTCTGTTCAACTACAGGTATGTTCCCGGTCCTCTTTGGCTAGAGGACACCAATAGGTAGAGTAAAAAGGCAATACAGGTATCCACTGGCTAAATCTAAAAGAATGGTTAGAGTTTTATTTTAAATTGTTGGCTCTCTCTTGCCTCTCATTCTATTAAACTATAGGGACAGTTAAAATAAAAAGAAATCTGGCTAGAAAAGGTAACTGCTTAAAAGATCCTTTGGAACTAATGCAGCAGTATGAACCAGAACTATGCTTTGTAGGGAAAACAATATTACACATATAGAACAGTTTGTTATATACTTGCGGAAATTCAAAAGTGAAAAAAAATTAATACTAGTTGTTTTTGGGAGGCAGGATTAAGTGATTTAAAGTTTTTTCCTTGTAACTCTCTTTTCCAAATATTTTAAAGTAAACATAAAGCATGTCATTTAGAATGCCACAGGATATTTTAAAGATAATATTTAATACTATTAAATTAAATATGGACTGTTACAAATTGGCTTAAATACAAAATTTGTAGAGGTTGCCAATGGTGAAAACTCCATACCCTCATATATTTCCTATTAGCATTTATTTAGCAAAATAATTTAAAAGCAAAATTACTATTCTTTAAATAAACTTCACTCCCTTACTCAGCTTTTTGTGGGAAGAAATAATACATGCTTTTTGTAAAAAAGAAAAAAAACCTATAATACATGAACATATAAAATGGAAAGTGAAACCCAGCCTCTGACAAAGGTAAAGCTGTACCAACACTTTGGTGACTATCATTCCAGACATTTTTCAATACATAAGGACAAGTTTTACCCCCTTCATTTAACAAGTACACAGAAGCGCATGGTACAGACGCACCATAATGATTCTACTACCAACAGTCACTAAAGCTATTCACCATTTCTCATTACGAATTACACTACAGTAAGTATCTTTTGTCCACACAGCCTGTGCACAGCAATCCCACTGCCTAGTTCTCTCACCTGCTTCCTTGGAGTCGTCACCACAGACGTTCTCCTGGGCAACGGGGTAGAGAAAACCAAATGCATCACAGTTCAGGGGGCTCCCAACAAAACTTTGTTCTCGGCTTATTGAGACCCTTAGGGGGTCCCTGTCTGGATAAAAATCTGGTTTACCTGGGAGGAAGACAAGATGGACTCATTAGATTTTCACTTACGGTTCTAGAGTTAGTAGTTAAAATGAAAATGGCAATTTAGATTACAGGTAAAATCTATGTAGCGAGAAAATAGTAACTGCTTATCTTTCACACAGACCTTTAAATTATTTCACTTCGATTTTACTTTTTAATGACAGTCCCATTTTCAACACCAGATAATACTTCAGTATTGACTAATCACAGAAAAAAATGGCTGGAGAATTTACTAACTATTAATAGTATTACAAGGTGTAGTCTGTGTTCATAAAATAAAGTCAAAAATAGTCACAGCTAATCTGTGGTATAAGAAATCAAGGCAGAGGTTTACCCTGGAGAGAACAGAGAGATTGTAATTGGGAGGACACAGGGGAGGGTTTGTGGAGTTCTCGTTTTCGTTTTGTTTTGTTTTTTTTAAGATTTTATTTATTTATTTGACAGAGCAAGAGGCAGTGAGAGAGGGAACACAAGCAGGGGGAGTGAGAGAAGGAGAAGCAGGCTTCCTGGCGAGCAGGGAGCGCAGAATGCTGGCATCATGACCTGAGCCGAAGGCAGACGCTCAATGACTGAGCCACCCAGGCACCCCTCTAAGATTCTAGTTCTTGACCCAAGTGGTGGCTACATGGGGGTGGTTACTACAGCGGTCATCACTGAAATAAACACTTATGATTTGTGCACTTCTCTGAATGTTATACTTCTATACAAAAATAACAAACAAGTAAGGAAACAGAGGAGTGGGAGATACCCCAAAGTAGAAGCTAATCTGTGCACGACCCTGGAAAAACTTGGCAATTCAAGGCACCAGGTATTGCATGAGGAAAGTGTGCACAAGAGAACTGAAGACGGGGAGAATGTTTAGAAATATGTACTTGGAACAGATCTATCCCATCTCCTAAGATCCCTGTCCCTCAACATTGTCCCCACAGGAGACTAAAGGTCTTTTCTCTGGAGAAACTATATCCAATACACTCTGAAATTAGGGGGTTTAGCACCAAAAGGAAGCAACGGTAGAGGGAAGTGAGAATGCCATAAGGTAATCAGGAGTATTCAAGTCATCGGCCTCCATGCAGACCCCTGGGGTCTGGCTCCATTAACAGCAGCAGCCAGATTTGTATCGGGCTTGGAGGCTCCTTTCTTAAAGAAACTAAACTGTGAACTGCCTCAAGGAAAAGAACTCCAGATGCTAAATTGAGGGTACCCAATGAGAAACCCCCTTTTCTAATGAAGTTCAGCAGGAAACAAGGCCCCCGTTACAGAATTTCTAATTGGCCTTTAGCATCCCACTCAAATACGCAAGACATTAGAGAAAAGCCTCTAAAAAATGAGAAACAACAAAAAAGGAACAAAAGAATTCAGACAGAGAAAATACAGGAATCCAAACAAACAGAAAAACATATACATTCAAAGCAGGTAATACGCTGCATCTGTGAGCCAACAGCAGGATGCTATGAAAAAGGAAGAAAAACAAAACAAAACCAGGGAAAGAGCAAGCTTTTGAAAATGCAATTTGACAGTCAAAATGAAAATTCATTAAGTTAGGGAAAAAAGTGAGGAAATTCTTCCAGGAAGAAAAACCAAAAGCAGAAGAAATGAGCTAGGGAAGAAAACAGGAGGATCAACACAGATCAGTGTCTCTCAACAGGACTTCTCACCGCCTGCCCAAGGAGTCCATAGCCATTACCTTTCGTTCTATATGCCTCCTACCTTCGTGAAATTTTAATAACTACAGGTATACTGTTTATCTTTTTATGTACACCTGTGCTTTGGTACATAAAGAAAGACTTCACCTCCCCAAGAACCAATTCTCGTCCTCTTTGGAAGCAATAACCCCCTTATTAAGAACGCATGACAGAGCTCCCCCAACTTTCAAGTGGAAGGTGTTTCACAGACAAACTGGTGTGATCTCACCTTCTATTGGAGGTACGTGATAGAAGTATTAGTGTGAGAAAACAGATATTTAACAGAAACTTTAAGCAAATAAAAAAAGGAGACAATTTACTATTCAAGAAAGTTTTACAAAAAAGGAAACAGAGTTATAGTATACTAATTGTCTTAGCAGTGAAAAACATTTATACATTAGCATGATGGTAATTTAGCTTAATTTTTCCTAAAATTCATTGCCAAGTCGTGTGGTAAATTTAAGAAGAAACACATAAAAGACCTGAAAAGTGGCTGCCTCTGGTACAGTTAAGGGGTAAAGTGTGGATAGCGGCAGGAAAAAATGCTGTTTCATGTTATAACCTTTTAGCACTATTTGCCTTTTCAAACCATTTGCCTGTAATATTTTGACTAAAAGTCTTACCCAAAGAAGTGTAATAAAGGCCAGGATAAAAGCTCCAAAGGCCCAGGAGAGGGATACTTGATAGTTCAGGCCTGGTTTCCCAGAGAAGGGGCACTGGATCAGCCCCACCCTGAAGGGAAGAGGAAGACCACGAAGGGCCTGGCAGGTGGAGCTGGAGACTTAGACTCAATTTAGACTTATTCCTCGAATCGAACAGAAGCCCAATGAAGAGTTTCAAACAGGGACGCAGAGGGAGATGACTCGGAAGGTACGACGGGAAGATCAGGGTACAGCTAGACTGGAAACAGGAAGACGGAAGCTGTAGCAGCCGCTCAGGAGAGAACTGGTAGCCTGCATTCCTGAGTGCGAGTGGGAGCAAGTGGACAGATGCCCAAGCTGAACAGAACTGAGAACTGGGCATTTTTATTGGGTGTTGGAGAGATAAAGACAAGGGCAGTGTTAAGATTTACATCTAAGTACTTGTCCATGAAAAAAGAAGGCTCAAGGATAAGGAGGTGGTGGTGAGGGGTGAGCTATATGATATATAGTTTTCTCTTTTGGACAAGATGACACTTTTGCAATCTCAAACATGACTCATTAAATCATAGAAATCGATGGTGAGAATTTCCCAGTGCACATACTGAATTAGGGAAAGCACTAATTCCCAAATAGCTGTGGTTTGCTGAAGAGTGCAAAACAGGAGAAAAGCTTCCAGAAACACCTAGAATAAATAAAATCATTATGTTATAACTTCCGTAAGACACAATAAGGAAGCAGAAAGGGGACTGATTCTTAAGAGTTACTCTGAATCTCCACCTTCCTTAATTCTTTTACTCAGAAACAAAGGTACAATATTTTATGGCTTAAGACCAAGGTAGCTGTTACTATTACACTTCTACATACTTGTCTAGTGACAAAGCCAATTTTCCCCCCTAATGTGTTTTGATAAATTTGATCAATTGAGTGTGAATTCTAAAAATAATTATGAAATTCAAATAGGGCTATTTATTAAAGATCAGAGGGAGGACTTTTCCTAGGTAACTGCATCTCGGAAAAAGTATAGAGAAGAAATATACCTGTAACTGTCCTTAAAGCCAGGATTTTAAGCACAATAATTATCTCATAAAAAAATATAAGAAAACAGCAGGGAAGGTATTGAAGTAGAAAAGCAGCAAAGAAGCAAAGAAAGCACAGAGTGACTCCTAAACAAAGGTTTAGAAGGTAGATACGAAAGGAAGCAGAGGGAAGCAAGAGTGTCGGAAGCAGACGATACTGAAGAATTTTTGTCTACAATAAACAGATTTTCGCCACTTACGAGAAGAAACTAGTTACCTAATGCCACATTTAAGTCTAAATTTTAAATACGATATATGTAAACCATTTTTTTCCTTTCATGAATACTCACAGCCTGTTTCTTCAGGACAAAAGACTTAGCAGGTAAAAAAATGTAGAAAACTGGTAAACTATTAAAAAATCCTGTTTTATCAAACCATATACTTACCTAGTATAGAAGTTCTGCCACTTGCTGGCGACTCTACCTCTGGTATAGCACTGAGTTCATGTTGGTTCAAGTCCAATCCACATTTCACTTTTGCTACAGGTGGCTTTGAGGATCTCCTGCCCAGTCCTTTGTCCGGATACTCGCCTACCGAGTCAGTGACAAAGTTAGGCACAGTACAAATCTGTTAACATACTACAAACTTTTCTGCAGTCAGCAGGTTGCTGGAGGTGAAAGCAAAGAATAATCAGGATAGTTCCAATAAAAAAATGCAGTTATCTTACCACTTTGCTTGGCGCCACTCTCTTCTGAGAGCCGCTGATTATCACCAGAGCTGCTCCTACTTGCAGGACTAACGCCTTCCTGATCATCTCCTGCTAGGTCCTGGCGATGAGGAAGCCACTCTCTGAGCTTCTGAGTTCCTACACCACTTTCAGACGTGGGCTTACTCATCTGAGAAAGTGGACAGTTGAGGGTGGGGATGACACAAGATAAGGGACCATGTGAAGAATTCACCAGGTGTGTATCACCCTTCTTAAATCAGAACCTCAACCAAATAGTTTCACCAATCAGACTATTACAACTTTAGAGATTAAAAAAAGTGAGAAATGCTTCTAATACAGAAAAGGTGATACTTCCATTGAAAAGTTCGACCTTTCACAGGGCTTGGACTTAAAAAACAGCCTCCACTGTATCTTTCAGTAAGACATTACACTTCAGTACTTCCCCCTCCTTTTCTTTCCCCATTACTTTTCCTTAAAATGACCAGGAAATCCCTACAACTCAAGTTCTCATGAACTCAACTCAAGCTTCTCTTGAATGTCAAAGGATTTATAGAGAATTCTGTTTAGGCTAAATCATAGATTCAGGAAGTGGCCTTTTAAAATAAAATGGACAGATTCACATTCAGGAGAATATACTCATCTCCCCTACAGAGGAACTATGAATATAACGTGACTGTGCCAGAGTCTTCTCACCAATTCAATAACAAACAGCAGGTCTAACTGCCCACCAGCGTAAAATCTCGCCAGTTTTAGAAAAGGTGGTGATACTGTCACTTGAAAAAGGTGGTACCAATTTTGATTCAAATACAAATGTCAACAAAGTGCTATACAGAAAGCACAAGACTTGCTATTTGCATAAAGAAATTCTGCTAATTATTTTGCAATTTAATCTTTTTTTTAAAAAACATTTTACTTATTTTTGCGAGGGAGGGTTGAGAGAGCAAGCTCACAAGTTGGGGGAAGGGACAGAGGGAGAAGAAGACTCCCCCGCTGAGCAGGCAGCCCAACACAGGGATGCCAGGACCCTGGGATCATGACCTGAGCCGAAGGCAGATGCTTAACCAACTGACCCACCAGGTGCCCTTGCAATTTAATCTTATGGTAAGCTCAAAACCCTTTATAATAAAACTTCAAATGACAATCTGCGTTTTTAATGGTGGTTGCATTTGGCTCTGTCAAAATAAGGCTGAAATCAGTTGGGCTTCGAACAACTATTAACCTCATAAATACCATGCAAGGTAGAATCAATTTTTATGTTTTAATTTCCACGTTGTTTAAGGTAGAAAATTAAAGCAGTTAAGGTCAAACCATTTATTCTCAATAACTGAGAACTTATTTAGGCCTGAGATGAAAAAAAATATCTAGATTGTCTGAGTTGGTTTACCTCCATTAATTTAATTTCCAAGTATTCAAGTTTAACACATACCTGACTACAGTTAAAGAAATCCTTCAAAGTCTCTTGATGTTTCTGTATCTGCTGCTGCAATGTTGTCTGTCTCTGTATAAGCAATTCTTCTTGGGCTTTTTGGCTATAATGCAGAACTTTCTTCTGTACATCCAACTGCTTCTGAAGTCCTACGTTATCTTGCTGAGTTAAGACAGGTTGTGAAAACCACACAAGTCGATCTTGAAATCTGGGGATCACAGAATTGCTTGAGGGAGCTGCATGTTCACTCTTAGATGAATACAATTGACCATTGTTTTTAGATTTAATTTCAGCAAAAGGCAGTGGAATAAATGAATGCTCTCTTTCTGTGGGTAAAAACAAAGAGGGAATAGCATGCTCAGAAGATTCACTTTCAGTCAATTTTGTTTGTTTGTTTAACAGCAGTACTTCCTGGTCCTTCTCATTAGAATGCACCACTTCCCTCTGTAAGTCCAACTGTGCTGTCAAAATATCCTGCGGAGGCACAACAGGCTGTGATGAACTTGAAAGTCTATCCTGGGATGTTGGGATCTCAGGATGACTCGAGGGAACAGTACTGTCACTTCTGGTTGCAAGAGGCTTCTGGATTCTTTCAGAGTCAGCCACAGGCGGTGCTACCTGGGATAACAATGAAGAGCCAATCTGCTCCGATGATACCCTTTTCTCCAGTTTACTTAGTCTTTGCGAAAGTAATTCTTCTTGGACTTCCTGTCTAGATCGAATGGCTATCCTTTGTATTTCTAACTGCTCTTGAAGTACTTTCAAATCACCATGGTGAGGCTGGATAAAATGCTCAGAGGATAACTCTTCCTCAAATTCATATTGTCCGGGCAAAACCAATTCTTTCTGGGTTTTCTTCCCACACGGAAGGGAATTTCTTTGTGCATACAAGTGTTCTTGCTGAAGTCCGATCAAGTGATCTTGTTGAGGTAAGACAGGCTGAGATAAACCTAAAAGCCTGTCAGGCAATCCTGGTATCTCAGAATGTCTGGAGGAAGCTGTATTATCACTCTTAGTTGAACAAGGTTCTTGGGTTCTTCCAGATTCACTAAGAGGTAATGAAGCAAATGAACGCTGCACAACTGGGGATAGGAAGGAAGAGGAGCCAACCTGCTCAGGAGATATTCTTTGCTTCCACTCACTCTGTTGGTGCAAAAGTAATTCTTCCTGAGCTTCCTGTCTAGATTGAACGATAGCTTCTCTCTGTGTAGCTAACCTTTCTCCAAGCGCCTTCAAATTATCTTGTTGAGGCCGAATAAGCTGTGATATCCTCAAAAGCTTATCCTGCAATTGTGGGATCTGAAGATGGCTTGAAAGAGTCTTACCATCACTCTCTGTTGAAGGAGGCTCCTGGGTCGTACCAGATTCAGCAGAAGGTAACGAAGTAAATAAAGGCTGTCCTAACTGCGGTCCGAATGAGGAGTTGGTTTGTTCCGAAGATACATTTCCTTGGGTTTTCTGGCTAAAATGAAGGGCCGCCTTCTCTGTGTCCAGCCATTCTTGGTGTTCCTCCAACCTACCTTGCAGAGGTTGTGTAGGTTGTGAAAATCCTAGAAGTCCTTCCTGAAATCTTGGGATCTTAGAATGGCTTAAGGGAACTGTACTGTCACTCTGGATTGACATAAACTCCTGGAATCTTTCAGACTCGGCTACCTGGGACAGGGATAAAGAGGGGCCAGTCCGTTCAGAAGAAATTGTTTTTTCTAATTCATGTGGTTTGTGTATGAATTCCTGAGCTTCTTGTTCAGCACCAAGCATTACCCTGTGTGTGTGTGACTGTTCTTGAAGTGCTGTCAAGTTTTCTTGCCGTGGCAGGTTATACTGTGGAAAACTACGAAGCTCATCCTGAAATGCTGGGATTACCGGATGACTGGAGGAAATAACACTCTCCTTTCCAGATAAATAAAAGCTCTGAATTCTTCCAGGCTCAGTTTTAGCAGGAGTTTGTGAAGCAACTAAACACGGAGCAACCGCTGTTGGGAGTGAAGAACTCATTTGCGCAGACTTACTGTCTCCCAAATCCCTTTGTCTACGCAAAAGCAACTCTGCCCGGGCTTCCTGCCTGGCCTGAGGAGCAGCCCTCTGTGTGGTCACCTGTTCTTGGAGCAACTTCAAACTATCATGCAAAGGTAGGAACTGCTGTAGGAAACTCAAGGACCCATCCTGAGGTTTTTGGTTTTCAGACTGGCTTGAGAGAAGTCCCTTCGTACTCTCCAATGAACACTGCTCCTGGATCTTTCCGGAATGAGTGCCAGCTGTAGGTAGTGAAGTAAATGTATGCTGAGCTACCTGAGAAGGGAGAGAAGGGGGTGCAGTCTGTTCAGACCATATTCTTCCACCCAATTCCCTCTGTTTATGTACATATGATACTTCCTGGGCTTCTCGCCTGGCCTGAAGGCTGTCCCTCTGAATATTTAACTGTTCTTGGAGAAACTTAAAATTATCTTGCTGTGATAAGACGGGCTGTGAAAAACTTAAAAGCCTATCTGGAAGTCGTGGGACCCCAAGATGGCACGAGGGAACTGCAGTGTCATCCCTGGTTGAAGAAGATTCCTGGACTCTTCCCAATTCAGCCCTGGCAGAAGGCAGTGTAGCAAATGAATCCAGAGATACTAATGGAAGGGAGACAGAGAGGCCAGTTTGTCCTTCCAATTCTTTCTGTTTGTACAAAAGCAGTCGTTCCTGAGCTTCCTGTCTTGACCGAAGAACTTCCTTCTGCAGGTCTAACTGTTCTTGGAGAGCCTTCAAATTACCCAGCTGGGCTGTGATATTCTCTGAGGTTGGCAAAGATTTATCCTGCATTTGGCTGATTACAGAATGACTTACAGAAACTGTACTTTTGTTCATGGTTGAAAAGGATTCCTGGATTTTTCCAGATTCAACTGCAGCAGGAAGAGAACTAAAAGCATGCTCGGCTGCCAGTGGCTGGAATGAAGAACGTTCAGGTAGCTTGGAGGGTATACTTTCCTTGCTCTCTGAGAACCTTTGCTGGGGATCTAAAGTTTGAAAAGTTGTTGCCCTAGATACTTGGGCTACTTCTTTAGGGTCCTGTATTATGAGCAGCTTACCCTGTGACCAAGGCTTTGGAAGTGTATGAGAGTCTTTATGCATCAATTTATAGTCTCTCTGTTGTACTTCACTCTGTGAGACTTGCTTAGGCTGTTCCTGTGGTTCCAAACACTGCTTGGCCAAAACTTCTGAAGTGATTAATCTGTCTGTTTCTACCTGTCTTTGTGGAAAGAGACTTTGTCTTGGAACCTGAAAATAATCTTGCTCTAATTTGGAGATCTGTATGGATGGTACAGGTTGGTATTTGTTAGGGCTCAACTTGGGTCTCTGACCTTGATCCCAATGCTCTGACAGAACAGTGGGTCTTTCAGAGTTCTGTGGTAGTACTGATATCATTGATTCAGATATCCGCGAAGTGGCTAACCCGGAGGAGTACTTTCCTTTTAACATAGTCTGATATTCGAGTAATTGTTTCCTGGCTGTTTCAACAGACTGTCTGTGAAACCTAAAACAAACAAAAAAAAACCAAACATTATTCTTTCTTGATGAAAATAATGCCCTATATTCTCAAGTGTCTACACATTAAATTTAACAAACAGCAATTTAGGGTTGGCCATCATCATGATGAAAAAAAAACAACATTCATAGTGATCTTTGGGAAACCTATATACTGTAGTTCTAAGGGAATCCAGATTAGATCTTCATATAAACAAAATAATAAATTCCGAAGAGGCAGCCACACAGTATATCACATATAAATTGTACCCTAGCTAATACCTGTTCTGCTGTAAAAGCTGCTGTTGATAGTTACGAATCATCTGCCTATGATTATCTTCATCAGAAGTTACAGTGCATGGTGCTGGAGCAGTGCCAACCTAGTAAAAGACAAAGCTACTAATTAAGAGGCAAATCCAGACACAAGTACTGAAGTATTTTATATAAACTGAAGTTCTACAATTGTAAACTTTCATATAGCTTTATTTTTCATAAAAAAGACTGGCATTTCCATTATTAAGAAATGAAGTAATCCGGGGCGCCTGGGTGGCACAGCGGTTAAGCGTCTGCCTTCGGCTCAGGGCGTGATCCCGGCGTTATGGGATCGAGTCCCACACCAGGCTCCTCTGCTAGGAGCCTGCTTCTTCCTCTCCCACTCCCCCTGCTTGTGTTCCCTCTCTCGCTGGCTGTCTCTATCTCTGTCAAATAAATAAATAAAATCTTAAAAAAAAAAAAAAAAAAAAAGAAATGAAGTAATCCACCATTCTCTTTTAGTGCCAAGTCCAAGAGCTCAACACACACATTATAAATCAAGGTCACATATACTGGTAACCTCTAGAAACTTAAAAATGAAAATTCAGATATATCTATAGCTACCTATATATGCACACACACACACACACAGTGTTAAAAAAAATTACCAAATAAAAATTAGAAATGCATTTTACTTTCCTGAATGCTACTACTGTTCATATTTTCTTATCCCCCAACAATCTAAGTAGGGATGAGATTTCCTGCATCCTACCCCAGTCTGCTGCGTTCTTGTCCTTTTTTCTTCTTCCAGCTGAGCCTTGAAGCAATCAGTTTCTAATCGTAACTTCTGTTGTTCAATTTGTTCAAGTAATTCCAACTGCTTTTGCTTCTGCTCTTCTATTTCCATTATCTAAGTAACAAAAATACTACTACCTATTAACAACAAACTCAAACAAAACAGAAGTTTGTATGGATTACATTGAAAAGAAACAGATCTCATCACCAAGAATACCAATTATCCGAGAAGAAAGTGGTAACGTTTTATCTGTTACTGCCACTGCCAGAGGGAGGAAGAGGGTGAGATGGGAAAGGGGGGAAGGAAAAGAGAGGCAGAAGGGGAAGGAAAAAATAAACACATTAACTGTTCCTACTTCCTGTGGGAGCACAGTGAAACCTTGCTCACCACTCTTAAGACCCACCTTCAGAGAAGCAGCAAATGAAGCTCAGGCAAATTCTGTGCTCACATCTTTAATTTTACAGTGTTCTCAGTAAGAAAAATGACTGAAGAAATTAAATAGCAAGGCCTTACAAATAATTTGACTTCTTAGGCACACCCATAAAGGAGTGCAGTTATCTGGAGGCCAAATAATACATGAGCATCATTCTGTGTCTTCTGTCGGGTGTGAAACAGACGGGAAGACAATGGTAGAGGGCTGACACATAAACTCTAGTGTTACACCAACACACACACACACACACACACACACACAGATCCAAGTAATGAGAACATGTCAGAGGAGCTCCAAGCTTTGTAAGGACAGGGACTAGTCTGACTGGTTGTGTGTTAAACCCAGCACCTAGTACAGTCCCTAGAATACACATGACACATAAATATTTACTCAATAAGTAGAACAAGGAACATATGGGGAGTTTTATGAAGAGGGACACTTCTGCTACAGATAATGAAGAACGATCTTGTTTGCAAAATAAAAAATGTCTCAATCTGGTATTTTCCCTATTTCTAATCAGGCAAGAATGGCTACAGCTGAGTTCTTGTCTGCTTCTTCTCTACTTTCCCTCACTCGGAGGAGCCACCGAACTTAGGCCACTTGCAGTTCTGCAGTACCTCTAGAACTACACTGTCAATACAACAGTCACTAGCTACAGAGGACTACTAAAATGTAAATGAATTAAAATAAAGTAAAACTGAAAATCCAGTTACTCAGTAGTACTAGGCATATTTCAAGTATTCAATAGCCCATGCTGCTAGCAGGTACCATAATGGGACACAGATATGGAACATTTCCATAACCACAGAAAGCTCTATTGGGCAATACTGCTTTAGAATACTGATTAGAAAACACTTATCTGAGAAAAATACTGGCTTACAGAATTCTTACCCCCAGCTGTATTTTCATAAAAACTATGACTATAAACTAACTAGCTTACTGACAATTAGCCTCTTTCAAGGAAATCTGGGTTAAAAAAAAAAAATCTTGTATTAAGACAGATGGGGCCAAAATTATAGTTAAGGAAGTTGAATTAACAATTTTTCTTCTGAAATACTGTTTTTCAAAAAAACTTTTTTTTTTTTAAAGATTTTATTTATTTATTCGACAGAGATAGAGACAGCCAGCGAGAGAGGGAACACAAGCAGGGGGAGTGGGAGAGGAAGAAGCAGGCTCCCAGGGGGAAGAGCCTGACGTGGGGCTCGATCCCAGAACATCAGGATCACGCCCTGAGCCGAAGGCAGACGCTTAACGACTGCACCACACAGGCGTCCCTCAAAAAAACTTTTGAGGTTATAAAGCCTAGCTGAATTCAACAAATATTTATTGAGCACTTACTATGTATAAAGCATTGCACCAAAAACTATGTAAAGTAAGGAGAATTTTCAAAAAGACAGTCCCTGTCTTTAACAAAAATATTAAATACAAAACAGAATGCAGTAAGAGTCAAATGAGTAGTATAAGCAAAGATGAAGTGTCTTCTATCAGCTGAATGCATAAGACAGGACAGAAGAAATAGTATCAAAAGCAGCCAGACAGTAAGACAAATTTCATTGATCACACAAAATTATAGAACCTAGGGGAAGAAAAAAACCTCTAAAAATAAAAATTTCAGATTACCTGTTTCTGCCTTGCTGCCATTCTAATTCTGGCTGCTTCTTCTTGAGGATGCAGTAGAATTGAACTCTGAGCTACAGCTGTGATAGGCTGAGCCTCCTTTATTTCTAAGAGAATCCCCAAAACAAAAATTAGTTCCAATAATTTAAAATTCTGACACCACTAGAATTCTTTATTCATTTATCACATATGTAATTTTATTAGGAAAAAAATGTTAAGTTGAGCAAGCTTAATTTGAGAATGTGATAAAAAGAAATACCTTGTTTCTTTTCAGAGTCTGTATCCAATGAAAGCGGTTTCTCTTCACTAGTAAGTGGTCCGGAGTCAATTGTTAAAGTATCACTTTCAGCAACTGTAGTAGATACATTATTACAAACATATTATCACTGTAAGCTTAAATCTGAACAAAGTAACAAAACCCTGCATTCAGATTAACAATTCAATTTTGGTCCATCTGTCATATTTAGTTAAGATCTAGTCATGTTCCAGATGACTGCATATTTTATCCATTAAACCTGAACCTAATATAAGAAGACAGATGAGAGACTAAAATTGTGAACTTTCAAAAGGAAAAAATGAAGAATTGATTAAAAAGGTTTACTGACAGTTTCAAACACAGGGAAAAGCAAAGAAGAACAGAATAAGCAAGGCACCTAAGATAAAAAAGAGAAGCTTAAGGAATGTCAATGTATCCCTGCCATTTTTAGACAGGATTTTTCATATTTCTGAAATCAGAATGGAGAAGGAAGTTAAAGCAGTGCCTTGGACCATATCAGGGTAGTTAGGAACTCTGAATCAAACGTTCACTCACTCACTTATGCAGCTCCTACTTACGTGCTGCACGCTGGGAATACAGAGGCAAATTTTAAAAAGGCCTAAAGGAAGTTTTACAGGGCAAGTGGGGGGAGAGGAACATTAAATAATCATCCTAAGAAAAAATTACAAAACTAGTAACTGATAAGTGCTATATAAGAGAAAGAAAGGATTATCCAGTAGAGTATTAAAGGAGAAGGTAAATTAGACTAGGGGCTCAGGTGAGATTTGTCTTAGGAAATGACATTTAGGCAGACATCTGAAAGGTAAGGAGGAATCAGCCACATAAAGGAGATGGGGAGGTATAGGAACGAATATGAAATGTAGTCAGACAAGGGGGAGAATGAATGAAGCAAGATGATGCTGGAGAAAGCCAACTCGTACAGGGCCTTTAAAAAAATAACCTGGTTAAGGATTGAAGATGAAAGTGCCTCCTTTTACTGAATTCTGAAACCATACTCTCTCCTACTTTTGTCGGCCACTCCTTTTTACCACCTTTGTTGTCTGCACCTTCTTTAGTCATCTTCTAAATGATGGAGTCCCTCAAATGGTCTCATAAGCCCTCTTCTCACCAAATTCTTTCTCCTGGAAGAGCTCTTCTATGCCTGTAGCTTTAAATATCATATCTACATCTGACTTCCAAACCACTCTTGTTTTAAGCTATTCAATCCAGCAAATACTAACTGAGCATCGTTTAGGTACAAGGCACTAGTCTTGCCCTGGGGATACAGCAATGAAGAAAACCCAGTTCCTACCTTCAATGGAATTGGAGGATGTACAGGGTGGAGAAAGTGTCAAGAAGCAAATAAGCCAAGAAAGTAAATTTATGGTCCAGGAGATGTTGGTAAGAGCTATGGAAGGAGTGAAGGCAAGAGCTATGGAGAAAAAGCAGGGTAAAGGTGATAGGGAGAAAGGGAATGGGAGGAGGAGAAGTGTAGAAACTTGCCATTTTATACAGAGTGAACAGAGGAGGCCTTGCTGAGAAAGCCATGTCTCACTAAGTATCTGAAGAAAGTGAGAGTGAGGCACAGAAATATCCAAGAGCACCCCAGCCAAAAAGACCTCAATTTGCAAAGACCATGTTAGTCAAGTTTGCTATGTCTGAGGAATAGCCAGGAAGCCAGTGCCTATGGTGAGTAGTTTGAAAATGAACTTAAAGAAAGAGAGGGTGAAAGAAATGGTGGGAGGGGGTGTATATGCATGCAGATTATACAAGGCTTTGATGCCACTGTAAGCACTTTGGTTTTAACTGAATGAACTGGGTAGTTGTTGAGGGCTTCCTCCTTAAGAATGACTTGAGGTAATTTGTGTTTTAACAGGATGACTCTGGGACTAGGTCGTAGCAGGGAGATGCAAAATCTGAAGACAGACCAGTTAGGAGGCCACTGCCAAGAATCCCCAATGGACAAGAAACGTAGCTTAAACTAGGATGGTAGGTGGTGAGAACTGGTTGGACTGTGGACAGGTTTTGAGGGTGAGACCAAGGCTAGAAAGACACTCAGATGTCATCAGAATAAAGATAGTAATGTAAAGTCATGACATTAGCATTCAACTAGGGAGTGTAAAAGCTCTGGGAGCAATGACTAGTGGTTATAGAGATAAGAACAGCAGCAAAAGAAATCACAGAGGAGCCAGTGAGGTAGGAAAAGTGAGAGGGTGGTGTCAAGAGGTCAAGTGAAGAAATGAGTTCCAGGTTTCCTGTTGTACTTAGGATAAAATCCAAAACCTAGACACAGACTGTAAGTCACTTCTTTCAGAAGGCTGGTAACAAAATACTTCCATAAAAATCCAATCACATTTTTAAAAAATTCAGAAGATAAAACTCTTAGGAAAAAAAAAAGAATCAAAGAGGAATTACATCATCATGACTCATTTGTTAGTTTGTAACGCCAGATAATGTTCTGGCTTGACCTTTGTAACTTCCGGTTAACAGCCTTTTCGTCTACCAAAAGAAACTTCTTTAAGAGTCACAAAGAAACCAAATTTCTGGTGGCAATGTGAAATAAACACACAATATATTCAAAGGCTGTTAATATATTCACATTCTTTGATTCAGGAATTCTTTCAAGAGTTGTTACTAAGGAAATAAAGATATAGGCAAAGAGTGCTAAAAGGATGCTCACTATTGCACAAAAATAACAAGAAAAATTAGAAACTGGCTAAATATTTAACAATAACAAACTGGTTAATTTTGGTTCCTCAGTTACACTGGACTATTAATATATACAGCTGACCCTTGAACAACGCTGGAGTTTGAAGCCAAACCCCCTACTTACAACTTCTGACTCTCCAAAAACTTTACTAATAGCCTATGGTTGGCTGGGAACCTTACCAATAACACAGTTGATTAACATGTATTTTGTATCTTTTATGTATTACATGCTACATTCTTAAAATACCTATTTAATTTCTTCTGTAACTTTAGGCTATGCAGTTTCTCTGTGAGTTTTTTCAAACTGTCACAACCTCCAAAAAATCTTCTAATATGTTTATGCAAAAAAACCCTGCATATAATTGGACCCATGTGGCTCAAACCCGTTCTGTTCAAGGGTCAACCATGTATAAATAATACTACCACATTAACATGTGTCTGGAAGAAGGTTCATGAAGGTTTTTAACATTTACTGCCTTGAAGTAGCAGCACTATGGGCTTTAAGCATTTTCTTCCTTTTGACCACTATTCTTTGATGTTTCAGGAATGAGTGTGTTTTTGAACAACTTAGAAAGGGTCTACAAAATGAGACTCTTGGAGAGAACCACCTTGTTCCTGCCCAGAGGATGACGTTCTCTCTTCGCTAACAGTTGCTCCTGATTCGACTGTTGGTGCTTTACTCTCAGTTTCACTAAGAGTTGTAATCACTTCACTTTCATCCTCAGATGTGGATTTAATTGTCCAGAGAGATTTTTGGCTTCGGATCCTATTTAATAATTTTTTAAAAAGAATTTTTGAAGGGACCTGGTGGGTCTTTATTGCCAAGGGAACTAAAAGAAAAGAAAAAAAAAAAACTTATTCAGGACCTGTTATATACCAAGCAAATTATTCTATTATAGTTAGCAACTACCACAAACACTAGATAAAAGCACAACTTTATATTTTCTATTTTTTCATTTATAATTTAACAGCACATACAATTTTGTTTGACCCCAATTGCAATTTTATAACCAGGAATAATTTTCAATTTAAATTTAAATAAAGGCACCAAAATTCAACTATTTTCCAACAATATGCAATACCGATTTCAAGCTTAAAAATTTATCACGGAGAGGTTTATTCTGCTTGCTAAATGATGACAGAATGCATATCACATAATTAACTTGCATGAGATCAGCATTCAAAATATGTTCTGTAAGGTTTTATACTCTAACCTAGAGAAGGGGCCTAAATAAGGCTCTGTACTTAGTAAGCTACAGAGGAAAATGTTACTAGTTATAACCCTGAAAGCCAATCAGGTGCTCCCAAATTATTCCTGGTACTATCTGGAGAAAATTTTCCCCACCTATCTTCATAAAAAGATCCCTTTCAGTTAAAAACAAAATTCTTCAGTTATTTCCCAAAACATCCTTCCCTATGGGTTGATGGTACACCACCAAAACTCAGCGTAGTACAAACAACTCTCTAAGGGGACAAAAGTGTGTTGCAAAAACATAGTTCTCTGGCTTTAATCAAGGAATAAGATTTAAGAAATCCATTAAAGTTGAAAACAGGTGACCTATAGTTTTGTCTGACATACTTTTCAAAAAACACTTTCTAATTTTAACTTACAAACAATAAAGTACATAAAACCTAAGTGTACAGCTCAAAGAATTTTACATACACATGTAACACCATCCAGATCATTACGTAGAACATTACCAGCACCCAGAAGGCTCCATCATGCCCCTTCCCACTCAGCACACCCCTAAATATAACCACTGTTCTAATTTCAAGACGAGATTAGTTCTGAATGTTTACTCTTTTTTAACTTCATACAAATATGGAATTATACTTAGGTATTTTTTTCTGCCTGGCTTCTTTCAATCATTAGCCTGTGACTCACTTATATTTAAGAAATTAAATTTGTTACCAATATTTAAAATAAATATTTTTTAAAATCAGTGGGATTCCTAGATTCTTTTGAAAAATCAAAGAGAGCTAGCAACATCGAGTGAATTCCAAATGGGATTAGCAGGAGCTGAAGAGTAACTGTCCCTTTGGATAAGGCAAGAATTGCAATTCTGACAAACTAGATATCTGAATAATTTAATTCCTAATTAAAAAAACTGAAAAAGCTGGATGAAATAGTAAAAGTATCTTCCTTAAAGGCTCTGCTGATCTGATAAGGAAATCAAAGATTCTTCAGAGGCCAGAAAGAAAGTGTAACTGGGAATTCTGGAAGGAGGTGAGCACTGAACCCATCTTCCGATGCTTATGAAAAACCACAGTAATCTCACACTGTTTAGACAGCAATTGGACATAGGAGACAGGGAGTCTAGAGTCTAATAGGAGTCTCACCAGGAGTCGAACAGGAGACCCACATAAAGTTGGAACCACAAAGGGATACCTACCCACACTATAGAATAAAGATTTATAAGAAAGCTTGAGTGGTTTTGAACAAAGGCAATATTAGTAGGTATGGGGGAGAGGAAGAGATCAAAATAAAGAGAACTTGGTCTCTAAGGAGACGTGAAGTAAAGGGGGAGGTGTTAGTGGTAACATTCACTGGTCTGGCTTAGATAATTACAGACTGTGGTATCATTTACTAACATGAGGAAGACAAGATTTCAGTAGGCAAGAGAAGAAGTTTAAATGTATTGTTAGACAGGGAGTTTTAAGTAGCTGTGAGACAGCCAAGTGAAAGAGTTAAGAATGGTGGGGCCAGAGGTGAAGTTTAGAAGAGAGACTGAAGTTTGTGTTACTCAACATTGTACACGAAGTACTTAGCAGTAATTAACATAGTAGGATCTGTGGTGATTCGATGAAAGTCTAAAGATAATGCTGAGCCTTCAAAGGAATTCAGCATTGGGCATCTAACTTAAATAACCTAAAAATCTTCACACTATATGTACATGTGAACAAAAGGACTTTCCTTCTATATATATGAAAAGGATCTTTAATGATGGAAATCTAAAAACATGGCTTCTTTCTTCCTTTACTCCCATTAATATTAGTCATTTGTTTGCACTAACATTAGACCAGATTTTCCTGTTGGCAAATTACTAGCATGTTTTTCTATGAAATATGGTAATATTCAGCTCAGAAGGAGTTTTTACCATCTGCTTCTCTAGAACATATTGTTTCGGCTTCTGTCACTGGAATGTTTTCAGTTTCTCCTAGGCTTTCTTGTTCCATTGAAAGGTCCAGTTCTTCGTCTTGGATCTTATCAGTCACAGTGGGCAAAGGTTCTGGTTCGAGGTGCAAAATCAGGTTTCCTTTCACTTCTCAGTAAAGAAATAGAGAGAGAGGTTTCCATTCTGAAATGACTAAAAAGAACTTGAGCATAAAATTTTAAAGGCCATTTCTTTTTCTTTTTTCTTTCTTTCTTTCTTTAAGATTTTATTTATTTATTTGACACAGAGAGAGAGGGAGCACAAGCAGGGGGAGCGGCAGGCAGAGGGAGAAGCAGGTTCCCCACTGAGCAGGGAGCCCAATGCGGGACTCGATCCCAGCACCCTGGGATCATGACCTAAGCAGAAGGCAGACGTTTAACCGACTGAGCCACTCAGGCATCCCATGAAAAGCCATTATTGTTTCTAAGTCTAAAATAGGAGGGCCTCTTTCAAACTGAGAACTCATCCCAAAATAAAAACTGCTTTGTTAATACAAATGTATTTCACCACCAAAACACTTAGAAGCACTGCTGAAAGCTTATGGGAAGTGGGAGAGTCTTACTCCTGTCTGCATTGTACATGTCTTCAAAGGCAAATTCCAGCTCTCTCTGCCAGTCTTCCTTCATTTCACTGCGTTTGTGCGGAAGCTCAACCAGGTGTGGCGGCATCCGCGCTACCATCTGCCTCCTCCGTGCCAGGTCCTCTTGCTGGAGCTGTCTGAGTTCTTTCATTAGCTTCTCCTGAGTCTTCAAGAATAGAGGAATTTAATCAATAACAGTTTGGTCACAGACTTTAGACAGTAACATTAACAGGAAGGGAAAAGTGGAGAAATCATGAGGAACAGGGCCTGGAGCTCTCTCCCTGCCCCTCCCGTGTTCTGCTACAAAAAGACACAAACTATTCATTCAGAGACATTTACTGAAAGCCAAATACCATGTGAGATGCTAGGAACACAATCTCACTCCTAGCCTAGAGATCAACACACAGGTACTAGTATTATGTTAGTGTTACGGAAGGATAGTACTGGCTAGGCCACAGAGCTTCCAAATTGTCTCCTGGTTACAGATCTCCTGTCTGAGGATGGTTGTGAAGTGACGGTCTGTATGACCTGCTGTGGCTCCTGCAATGTACTTTGTTCCAGTGCTCCCTGGAGCCAGCGGTACGTATGTACGTACAGTCACGAGTAAGCACCGAAATCCAGAGTGGCTAGCTTAACAGACATTTCTTGTCACTTCACACTCTTACAAATCCCCATGATGAAAGGGGATCTGTATCGACTTCTTTAACCTTAAGAAGTCTGGCTAAAGTTTAAGTAATGTTTTAGTGAGGTTATCTAATTAAATTATGGTGGTGAAGGATAGTGAGGGAGGATGAGGGAAGACTTCTCATCCCGAGTTGAGGATTTAGCCAGATAGAAGTGGATGAAGGAGAAGGAGTACAAGTAAGAAATAATAACTGGAACACAGAGGAATGGAGATGAAGGCATGAGGCAAGCAGGGAGAATACACTGCTTTAGGGTATGGGTAAGAAAGGGTATGGTCAAGGAGAAAAGACAGTACTGGAGAAGCAGGTAGAGGTCAAATACTAGTTACAACAGAAACTAGCAGGAAATAAGATCCCAAGGCACAAAGGGGTCTGCAGCAAAAGGGCTCCCAAGGAAATCCTCTATCAGTGGTGAGACTGCAGGTTTCAATGACCATTCTCATGTAAGAGACACTAAATCAAAAGGCAGAGAGCCTGTGTAATAGTGTTTGCCAAGTGATAATATAAACACTACTATTCTTATGTAAAGTTTTACAAATTCATTTCTTTGATATTAAGATTCAAACATTTCATTAAATTAACTTCAAAGTTATCTGAATAAATATACTATTTCTGGCTCACTGAAAGTATGGCATATTATTCTATTTGAATTATTTTATTATAACAACTACCATCACCACTGACATTTGCTGTGAGCCTGTGAAATTCCAGGCACAATTCTAAGAGCTTTACTAAACTCATTTAATCCTCACAAAACAGACAATAAAACAGAATTCAGAGATGTTAGGTAACTTGCCTGAGGTCAATCAGCTAAGCAGTGAAGGAGGGAGAAAATTCCAGGCAGACTGTGGAGTCCACCTTCTTAAGCACTAAACACTCTGATTTATAGAAGAATCCGTTCAGTTTATGATTGCTTTTCACATTTTTTTCTATTGGTTTAAATCTTAGATGAGACTTACTGGTAATAATTCAGACAATCAGTTATTTTAGCCATGATTTACTCCTAGTTTATAAAATGTAAAAATTTAAGGGAGGTCATAATCAGTTAAAATTATACCAATGAATTTTAAGGTCTTTAATTCTCACAGAAATACTTAAAAATTCACTCCTCACATGAGTGTTTGAAGCATCCATATGCATTAGTCAAATACAGAAGAAACAGTTTAATTTTGAAAATGAATCATTTTTATGCTATGTTTCAGGATAAACGCTCACTGAATAAGCATGACAGGAAGTGAAGCTAAAATTATAAAGCCAGTTTTCACTATACATATGGTACGGCTTTACAACACTTTTTCAAAGCTCCCTGATAGCCAGGATCATGGCTCTACCTTTGAATCAATACTCTGCAAAGCCAACAAGTGCTCTGCTCAGTAAATATTTAATAAACAGAATCCTAAAATTTGCAGAGCACAAATGCAATTCATTAAATGAGAAGAGTGATTAATTTCTTTTCAGGCCATTTCCGGCTGATTAAAATAGTAAACTTTTAATAAAATCATTATAAAAACTTTTAGAACAGCAATATACTGTGAGAATTGCTTCACTCAACCTGAATTTGAAACAGGAGGTAAAAGTTGGGAAACGTGAAATGACATGGGTCGAGGACTGTTATTTTCAAGTTCTTCATACCTCAGTACTTGGAAACCATTTACACTGATCAGTTAGTTCTACAGTCTATCGGTCCATCTACCAGCAGCGGCCCCAGCCAGAATTCTTACTTGAGCCAAATGGATCTTTTTCATTGCTTGGAAACCCCGTACGTGCGCCTTCTCACACTGTTCCACTCTCTCCTGTGCTGCTTGTTTTTGTCGTTCTTCCGATCTTTTAGCTTCTTCTTCAGCAGCCAAATGAGGATCTGGCTAGCAGTCAATTAATAACATTTTAGACAACTTTAAAAATTGTGAAATAAAGTGATAACTAAAACACGACCTTAAAATCATGCTTTCCTACTTATATAAAATTAAATAAGTAGAGTTGTATTTTTAAATGCCCACAATTACCAAGCACATATATATATGAAAAATATCAAATTGTTAGTGAAGGTTGAGCAAGTTGGTTCATTTTAAGCCAGATTACATTATTCTCACCCACACATTTCTCCATCGTTGTTTTGTTCAGAAATTCCAGTAAAACAACAGTGCTGAAGGCACTCACAAAGCCAGTAGTTAAGAAGCCACAAACAGCAAAGGTCATTTAGGGAAGCACTGAGATTTGTCTTTGGTTTTCAGTCAACATCTGCTGCTTGGAAGGCCAAATCACTGAACAACTACTTTAATATAATTTCTGACTTCCTAAAACTTGTGCATAATCAATGATGATGTGATTGTACAGTCAGCTATCATCTCACCAAGCTAACAATAGCAAGTAAGCGGGGAAAGGGCACAGAACCTGGATTTATTATTATGCCTGAATGTTCACTTTCAAACACAGGAAAGCCTTCCAAATGTAACTTTAAGTAAACATCTTATGTTGTATGTTGAAATTCTTCGGTGAAATAATGATGATTATGAAAGCTATCATAGTTGGCCCTTAACACGGGTTTAAACTGTGCGAGTCCACTTATACGTGGGTTTTTTCCAGTAAAAATATCGGAAAGTATTTTGGAGATTTGCAACAATCTGAAAAAACCTGCAGATGAATCATTAAGCCTAGCAATACTGAAAAATTAAGAAAAGTTAGGTATGTCATGAATGCATAAAATACATGTAAGATACTAGTCTATTTTATCACTTATTGCAATACATAAAAATCTCTTATAAAAAGTTAAAATTTATCAAAACTTACATACACAAGCCCTTACAGACCGAACATGGAAGGCATTCACAGTCGAGAGAAATGTAAACAAACATAAAAATTCAATATTTAAGTCATAATTGCATAAAATTAACTGTACTACATCCTGTACTACTGTAATTTTTAGCCACATCCTGCTGTTATCACAGTGAGCACAAGTGCTGTATCTGCTTAAAACACGGTGTGACACTAATGCTATCATTTCTGCATGAGCAAGTCATCTCTCCAGTAAACTGCATATGGTGTCTCATGGTTCTTGTGTATCTTTCCTTGGGTTTATGAGAGCAATATCATAAACTCTGAATAACATCATGGGTCCCGTACAAAGTACCACCAGTGATACTGGAAGTGTTCCCAAGAAGCAGAGACAAGTCATGACATTACAAGAAAAAGTTGCACTGCTTGATATATACTGTGGGTTGTGGTCTGCAGCCGCAGCTGCCTGCCATTTCAAGATTAATGAATCCAGAGTGAGGAAATTGTAAAAGAAGAAAAGGAAATTTATAAAGCTATAGCTGCAGCTACAACAGCAAGCATGAAAACCTTGCACTTTTTGCAAAATAACTTTTATCTCATATTGAAAATGCAGCTTTTCTGTGGGTGCAGAATTGCTATAAGAAAAGACACACCTATAAACTCTAATATGATTCAAGAAAAAGGAAGTCTTAAAGCAAAAGGAAAGGTGAAAGATCTAAAGCTGGAGAATTTAAAGCAAGTAAAGAATGATTTGATAATTTTAGAAAGAGATTTGTCTCAAAAAGATCAAGGTAACAGGAGCAGCAGCAGTTTCCAGAGGTGTAATAAAGAAAATCAATGAAGAGTAGGGATATCTGCCTGAACAGGTTTTTAAGGCAGAGGAAAATACCCTATTGGGAGGGGGACCACATCCCACAAAGGGCACTTATTAACATGGAAAAGAGGCGAACACCAGGGATTTAAGGCAAGGAGGGATAGGTTAACTACTATTTTATGCAAATGCACACAAGTTTATGATCAGGACTGACTTTATCTATAAAGCTGTAACCCTTGAGCTTTCAGAATGGAAAAGATAAACCCTGGCTGCCAGTCTTTTGGTTGTACAAGAAGGCCTGGACAAGTTGACCCCTTTCTCTGGATTGGTTCTGTTGGTGTTTTGTCACTGATGTCAGATAGTATCTTATGACCCCTGATCTGGAGGCTAAATTAGAGACATTGTGTTTGGGAGCAAGTAGACCACTTCAGCACTTTCAATGTTGTATCCCTTTTGAGCCAATAACTATTTATGCAAATCTACATAACACCAGGCAGAACAACAAAAGCTAGATTAAATCAATACTGTAGTCTCCAAAACATTTACTTAGGAAATTACAATGCATAAAATTAAATGAAATAACTTTTTTTTAAAAATTTTTTTTAAAGATTTTATTTATTCATTTGACAGAGAGAGAGACAGCCAGTGAGAGAGGGAACACAAGCAGGAGGAGTGGGAGAGAAAGAAGCAGGCTCTCAGCGGAAGAGCCTGATGTGGGGCTCGATCCCAGAACTCCAGGATCACGCCCTGAGCCGAAGGCAGACGCTTAACGACTGAGCCACCCAGTCACCCCTAAATGAAATAACTTTTAGGAACAATATTTCATTCCACTTAGGCCATGAAATTTTTAAGAAAAAAATTGTTTGGAAATTCGTCACATCATTTGAAGGTAAATTAATAGGAGAATGTCAATTTTGCTACACCAAAATGTTAAGGGAAGGAAATCTTCAAAATATACAACATTCACAATATTCAGTCCAAATACAATGAGGTATATAAGCGATATGAAGAAAATAAGGGTTAGAGTATCTGCTCAAACTTCAAAACAAGATTTTACAAGAATTCTTTAGGAAGACAATCTCCAATAGATTTGAGTTAATGACACTAAAAATTTATACAAAAAACTGGTCGAAATAATTGTTAGATTACATTATTAGTAGGTAATTCAGAAGGTATATGAAACTTGCAAAAACTGTGAATCCCAAGCAAAAATTTTTAGAGAACATGTTTCTAAAAAACTTTTCCATGAATTATACTCTGCAGTGCACAAAACAGTAAGTGATATTATTAAATACACTATTCTGCATTCTGTATATCAGACATTTGGACAGAAATCTTTTTCAGTAAGACAACAGAATAAACTGATGAATTTAACTGTTTCTGCTTTACTTGTCTAAAGTTTCTGCTTTACTTGTCTACTTTGCTAGGTCTCACAGCAAACAATACAGTGTATCTGCTTGGAAAAATACTCCTAGGGACGCCAGGGTGGCTCAGTCAGTTAAGCATCTGCTTTCAGCTCAGGTCATGATCCCTGGGTCCTGGGATCGGCCCACATTGGGCTCTCTGCTCAAGAGGGAGTCTGCTTCTCCTCCTACCTGTGCCTGCTGCTCCCCCTGCCTGTGCTGCTCTCTGTCAAATAAATTAATATAATCTTAAAAAAAAAAAAAAGGAAAAATACTCCTAGGACAAAAAATCAATTTTTAACAAATGCTATGCAACTGTCATTGACAAAGAGACAAACACAATTAAGGCCATGAATAATTTAGAAATTGTAAGCATGTTCCATTAGTTGTGCGAACAGAAAGTAAACATGGCTGAACATAATTCAGAGAAGAACTGGCTCTAAGTGGGGATACAGTAGGCTGACTAATTATCCTTCAGCCAAAGACAAATTTTATGACATGTAAGAGATTTTAGAACTACTTTATCAGGATATTCAAGCAAAACATGATAGCACTCGTACATGTTAAAAGTAGTTTATTTGCAGACAGCTGCTAAAGAAATCACCAACCATTTATGCCGAGTGCAAGTATTTTTTACATGATACCTGCTATAAAGATCTTTTCGTTCTACTCCAGAAAAGATGCTAAATTATTGTGAATGTGATATAAGCTTAGATGCAGAAGAAAAGTCTGAGGTAATTTTATTATCTGGAAAACCAAACACATTGCTCCACTGCCACATTTTAAACCCCAAGGTTTAAAAGAGACAGATTTTTCTCAAGTGATGGTATAAAGTAGCAAATAAAGAAAATATCAGAATCCTTCAGTTTGTGGGACTATTTTTATAAAACTGCATTATAACTAGTGATCCAATTTTCAAGCCAGAAACTGAAGAGGAGAGGGGTTTTTCAGTTATGATCAAAGAGAAAAGTTTAATAACTTACTGTAAGACTATTAGTAGTACCCTATACAATAGCTAGGTAAAAACACATTTTTCTTCATCAGTCTTACTTGAGAGAGAACTGTTTAGTACTGCAAAATGTAGTGTAGTAACCACAAAAGCAAGTTAGCCACAGACTGAAGTTATTGTTTCTATGTTATAGTAATATTAAAGTTGTAATAATAACTTACAATTTTAAACAAATCAAGATTTATTCTTATTTCTTAGAAGTTAATTCTACAATGAGAATACTCATCTTAGGTCTTGATAAATAGTGATTTTTAACAACCGCCATTAAGCAGTTAACCAAAATGTGTATTTGCTGCAATCTAAACTCCAAGGAAAGCTATATTGAGAAAGTCTGTTTTCCCAGGAGCCAAATAAATCCAACATGAAAAGAAATTAAAATCCAGTTACAAAAAATAGCAATTTCAAAAACAAGGACTATCATTTATACTATCATTTATCACTCTTGAGACCGGCACCAATTTCTAAACCATAATCATCCCTACAAGGGAATGCAGAAGGTTATGGTAAGGTGGCCATTCTCATATGTTGCCAATACTTTTTACAAGGCAATTTAATGATCCATATTGAGTATCCGTACCAAATGTCATATAGTTTGGAACCAGTAATTTCTCTTCTAGGAGTCTACTCCAAACATACCTCAGAGTTGTAGACAAAAATGTACAAGATCATGTTTGCAGTATTTACGGAAACAAAATGAAATGAAATAAAGAACAATGGTTAAATCTGTGATGAAATATTAAGCGCCTATAAAAAATTACGTTTTGAAAAGTGTGTATATGTTTATATATAAAGGCTATAATGAATTCATTAATGTATTAATCACATCACTTTTAGGTGATGGAATTGTAGTTGCTTTTCCTATAGTTTATGCTTATGTGTATAGTTACAAATTTTTCACAGAGAACATATATAGATATAACTCACTTCAACGAACAGAGAAACAAAGTGAGGATTGTGAACAATAAGTCAATCACCTGCTTTGTGTCCATCTCTCTATTCACAAAAGCGCAAAGATGATGATAGGTGGATCTGCCGGTTTTCACATTAGAAGTTCTTTTTAGTTCAATGTTCTGAAAAACGAACATAAGACAATGGATTATTAGGTTAACAGTATTAATTTTCAAGTAAAGCTGGACTCCCCCCAAAAAATGCTGGACCCAATTAAAAAAAGTAATTTTGTATTTAATCAGTTATCCTTACTTATTTTTCTCTACATGGGCTATATTTCCATCACCTGGAATGTAGGTTTAAAAGCTAGAGTCCACTTAGGCAAGAATACTAACAAAGGGATGCTGTATAGTTTACTGCACCACAGCAGGCAAGCTGCTCCCCTATTATGGATTCCAAGTTTGATCACTTGGTTATGGTGGTGCATGCCCAGTGATGAGAAAGTTGTCTTTTCTTTTTTCAAACACAAGTAGGACAATGAATAAATGTACAAGGATGATAGATACCTGTCTGGTGCCAAAGTATTACCTCCCAGGTTACTTGGTAATTGAAAAGAGAAAAATATACCTTTATGATAGAGATCTCTGGTAGTCACCACCATAACCAAATGAGACAAATACAGAATACGATAAACTAGTCTCTTCAAAAAGTCTGAAATAAAAACGTTGACTAGGGTTGTATGAGATAATGTTCTATACCGAGAGAAAGTCAAAACAAGCAGAAGTAATGGGTGAAACCTGACTTGATCCTGGTTTAAAAAAGAAAGAAGTTGTAAAATAAAACAATTTAGGGACAACTGGAAAATCCTGATTATGGACTGTATATTAAGTGGTATTAAGAAATCAATGTTAATTTCCTTAGTGTGATACTGTGGTTGCATAAGAGAATGCCCTTATTCTTATAAAGAGCATAATGAAGTATTCAGGATGAAACATCATCTCTACAAATTTACATGCAAATGTATACATTTGTACACACAGCTATTTGAAATCTATACACACATATGTAAACAACTATTCACTGTATTTTCCTTTTAACTTCTCTGTATTTTAAAAATTTTCATAATAAAAAGTTGGGGAAAAAAGTACAACTACACATTTGCACATAATTCATATTTGCACTTACACAGATGTTTTATTTGGTTTAGGTAAATATGTGCCCTTGGCTTGGTAGGAACATTAGGAATTAAAATAAAGGTAATCAAAAGGCATCATGGATAAAATACTGCTTGCCTTTTAACATCACACTGAGGGAGTGACTGAAATCTGACTCTCCCATTTTAATCTTGGATTAAATGTCAGCGTGGCAGATGGCTCCACATAAAAGCGGGAAGGCTGACAAAATGAAAGGCTTAAGAGGGCAATACCTGTACTTATGCTGATCCTGCATACACAAAATATACTTGTATATACAATGAAATCAGATATCCCTACATTTTGGTTTTTTTTTTACTTCCATGTTTTAGATAGAAATAACTATGTAATTGTAAGAATCATCCAAATAGCCATTTCAATAACTACCACAAGCTACTGTAAAACAAAAGAACCAATACCTTTTAAAATTAATTTCCTCTTTAATGTCTTTTCAAAAATAAGCTCCAAATCACAAAAGCACACATATTACTCCCATAGAGAAACAGACTTCTCTCATCCACTTTATGTAATCTTGTGTAAATTTATCTGAACCTAACTTCTTTACCTCTAAAGTAATAACTGTTTACAATACCCAAATCTTGAATGTGAAAAAGTTGAGAGGGCAAATAATCTAGTTTTTTCCACTATAAATAAAGGGCATTAAAAAAAAAAGACCAAACCACTCAGTTTTTTAAAAATCAAAAACAAGGTTTTTGAAACAACTAAAATAAATTAAGACAATTGGTGAAAACTGAGTACAGACTGACTATTAGATACCAGGAATATTAATACTGTGCTTTTAAAAAAAATACTTATACATCAGAGGTACATACTAAAGAATGGGTAAAATGATATCTAGGATTATTTTTAAATACTCCAGACATACTCATGTGTTACCTTACTGTACGTTTAAACAAATGAAATTCTGACCTGCACTGAATTCTAATAGTAAAGAAGAAGTATTATAATCTAGTTCTTCTCAACACTCTAAGTAATTCACCTCAAAAAGAGTTGGAGGTGGTGGTGGCAGACTTGTAATTTTGGCCGATCTCTCTTTTTCCACAAGGAGTGCTTCCTTTCGAGCTGTTATATGCCTTGAAAAACAAGAGATGTCCTAAATTAATCTCTCAGGTAATATCAGAATACAACCCTCAGGGTCTAAAATATAAAAGCCACAGGATCTCAGAAATCCTCCAGTCTGATCCCACAGGCTCGATATGCTCTTTAATAAACAATCTCTATACACTGGACACGTAAGAAATGTGTACCAAGTAGAAGAGGTGTATCTTTAAAGACAAAAAGCCCTACAGTGAAACTGACCCAACAAACATCTAATGTTTCTTCATTTAGAAGAGCGTAGGTTAAAAACCGGAAACGTTGATAAAGATGGGGGTCACTGTACAAAATGAGCACTGTTGACTAGTAACAGTCTCCATCATCTTTACAACATGAAAGAATGATTTGCCAAGAGCCTAAACCTCTTTTCATGTTCTTAATTGCACTGATTTTTCTGTTTTTTTTTTTTTTACATCAGAGGCAGACGGATTCTGGGGGACATGCATTTTGAATGAGCCATACATTTCTCCAGAAACTAAGTAAGTGCTGAAGTCACACGAGAAGAGAAAGTTCATGTGTTACTTTGGCACCGAGGTCAACCACACCTCCACTGCATTATTTTTAAACCAAGTTGAACAAACCAATGGATATACCATATGATTTATATTTAATATCTGCTTAAAAATTAAAGTACTCCATGTACTCTCTACTTTAAGCCATATCAAGTTTCAGTGGAAAATGTGGTAAATTTCATTATTACTTTACCAGGTTTTTTGTTTCACTAGTTCTTCTTTTTTATTTTTCTGTAATTTCAGAGCTTCTTTATGCCTCATTTCTGCTTTTCTTCTTCTTTCTGCTGCCCGCTGTGCCAGAGCATTCAAATCAGGTTCCTAAAAACATATATTACTTAAAATGTTATGTCAAACAAGATTAAAATGCCAAACATATAAGTAATATGGGTGGTTCTCCAGTCAGGGCAAAATCATGAAGATACTCAAATGACTGAAATTTGGGAAACACTGCACTAAGCATAAAGTTAATGGTGGCATAAATAAAACTACAAAACTCAGATGTCACAACCTAAGGCTATTACTAAAAACACAGATTAAACCCAGAGAGCAAGAACATATTTCATTGTCACATAGTTTAAAGATATTTATCTTCCTCACTAATTGTTTGATATCAAAGACCTGCCTTCTCCAGAACCACATTCTAGTCATTTCCAACCATAACTCAAAATAAACAAAACACGGTCAGGGAACAGTGTTAAAGTTCCACTTTGCCTTTCTGAAAGTCACCAAAGAATTTTTACTATTTGTGAATGAAATACATTAAACTATACATGTCTTAGAGGTATGAAGAATCATAATAAAATGAGAAATCTGAATTCACCCCTAATAAATCTGTCCAAAATGCTTGAAGCAATCAAACTTCTGATTCAGAAGGTTATTTACCCAGATAGTTAAGGACTAGAAGAGAATAATTCCAATTTAAACATCATATGAAGATAGATTTTATTGAACGTGACTCTTACTAGGAAATGCATCTAGCAGCATTATTGAATTACATTAACATACCAAAAAGTTGAGGCAGGTCTGCCAGGGCAGCACCCCAGGAACCCCAGTCTGCTCCAGTTTAGTCATCTTGACAGTACAGCCCCAGCGGAGAGCACCCGAGACCCCTGGTCCCTGCCCAAGCCCACCCTAGTCGTCCCATCAGTACTGCACACCAGGCCTCAGTGCCACAACTGTAGCAGTTCCAGCTGGTTAGCCAAAGCTACCAGGCACACTCAGTCTACACTAGGGGCATCCTTACATAAGGCCACTCTCTCAAAACGAGGAGAGGGAGCTGCTCCACCTAATTCCCAGAAACAAACACAGAAAGTCAGACAAAACGAGGAGAGAGAGGAATATGTCCCAAATGAAAGAACAAGGCAAAACCACAGAGAAAGACCCGAACAAAATGGAGATAGGCAATATACCTGGTAAAGAGTTACAAGTAATGATGAGAAAGATGCTCACCAGATTTAAGAATGGATGAATTCAGTGAGAACTTAAAGAGAGAGAAAATACAAAAAAAGAACCAATCAGAGTTGAATAATACAGTAACTGAAATGACAAACACACTGGAGGGAATCAACAGTAAGTTAAAGGATGCAGAAGAATGAATCAGTGAGCTAGAAAACAGGGTAGTGGGAAGCACCCAAGCTAAACAGCAAAAATAAAAAATAATAATTTAACAAAGGAGACTAGGTTAAGGGACCTGAGATACCATCAAGTTTAATAGCATTCACATTATAGGGATCCCAGAGGAGAATAAAGGGGCAGAAAATGTATTTGAAGAAACAATAGCTGAAAACTTTCCTAACCTGGGGAAGTAAACAGACTTCCAGGTCCAGGAAACACAGAGAATACCTAATAACATGAAACCAAGGAGGCACATACCAAGACACATAATTAAAATGTCAACAATTAAATCATCACCATGAAACCAGCCTTATAAGTAATATTAAAGGGACTTAAGTGGAAAAGAAAAGGCCATAACTAGAAGTGAGATGAAAGGAAAAAATTCCACTGTAAAAGCAAATATATTGTAAAAGTAGTAGATCAATCATTTATAAAGCTAGCACGAAGATTAAAGGATAAAAGTAGTAACATCAATTATATCTACAATAATTAGTTAAGGGATACACAAAATAAAAAGATGTAAAATACTACATCACATACATAAAATGTGAAAGGGGGAAGTAAAAATGTAGTGTTTTTAGAATGTATTCAAACTTAAGCCACCATCTACTTAATACAGACTGCTACAAACATAGGACACTATACATGAACCTGATAACCACAAACCTATAATAGACACACAAAGATATAGAAATCCAAGCATTAACACTAAAGAAAGTCATCAAAACACAAAGGAAGAGAGCAAGAGAAGAGGAAAGAAACACAGAAGAACTACAAAAACAACGAGAAAACAACAAAATGGCAGTAAGTACGTACCTATCAATATAATTTCTTTAAATGTAAATGAACTAAATGCTCCAATCAAAAAGACAGGGTGAATGAATGGATAAAAACTATGACCCATCAACATGCTGCCTAGAAGAGGCCAACTTTGGACTGAAAAACACATACAGACTAAAAGTCAAGGGCTGGAAAAAGATACTCTACACAAATGGAAGTTAAAAACAAAACAATAACAACAAAAAGCCAGGGTAACAATACCTATATCAGACAAAACAGACTTTAAAACAGACCATACCAAGAGACAAAGAAAGGCACTACATAAGAAAAAAGGATCAATCCAACAAGATGCTATAACAATTGTAAATATCTAGGCACCTAACATAGGAACACCTAAATATATAAAGCAAATGTTAACAGACATAAAGGAGAGAAAGTGACACTAATACAATAATAGAAAGGGACTTTAACAGCCACTTACATCCACAGGTCATCCAGATAGATGGACTTAAAATATATAGAGATTACATTCCATCCAAAAAAATAAAAATAAAAATGCAGAATACACATTCTTTTCAAGTGTACATGGAACATCCCCCAGGATAGATCATATGTTAGGCCACAAAACAGTCTCAATACATTTAAGAAGTCAAATCGCATCAAGTGCTTTTCTGACCACGATAGTATGGAACTAGAAATCAATTACAAGAAAAAAACTGGGAAAAAAAAATCCACAACAACAAATGGAAAATAAATAACATGCTATTACAGAACAAATGGGTAACAAAGACATCAGAGATGAAGTAAAAAAATACATAGAAACAAATGAAAATGGAAACACAATGGTTCAAATTCTTTGGGATGTAGCAAAAGCAGTTCTAAGAGGGAAGTTTATAGCAATACAGGCCTCTCTCAAGAAACAAGAAAAATTTCAAATAAATAACCAAACTTACACCTAAAGGAACTAAAAAACAAGAAGCAGCAAAGCCCAAAGTTAGTAAAAGGAAGGAAATAACAGGGTGGAAATAAATCAAAATGGAGATTAAAAAAAAAAAACAATAAACAAGATTGATGAAACTAAGCTGTTTTTTTGAAAAGAGAGATGTGAGAAACATTTCACTAGACTCATCAAGAAAAAAGATCAAATAAAATTTGAAAGAGAAGTTATACTACAGAAAAACGAAGGATTTGAAGAGACTGCTATGAAAAATGATACACCAACAAGTTGGACAACCTAGAAAAAAATGGATAAAGTCCCAGAAACAATTTTCCAAGACTGAATCAGGAAGAAATAGAAAATATGAACAGACTGATGACCAGTAATAAAATTGAATCAGTAATCAAAAAACTCCCAACAAATAAAGCTCCAGGACCAGATGACTTCCAGTGAATTCTACCAAACATTTAAAAAAAAGTTAATACCGACCCCTTCTCAAACTATTCCATTAAACAGAAGAGGGAGGACTGCTTCCAAATTCATTCTACAAGGCCAGGATAAACCAGACAAAAACTGCAGAAAAAGAAAATCACATCCATCTATCCTTGATGAACATAGATGCAAAAATCCTCCTCAACAAAATATCAGCAAACTGAATTCATCAATACATTGAAAGGATCACTCACCATATTTAGGTAGGATTTATTCCAGTAATGCAAGGATGGTTCAAAAACCACAACTCAATTAATGTGATATACCATATTAACAAAACAAAGGGGAAAAAACCATATGATCAATTTCAACAGAAGCAGTAAAGCATTTGACAAAAATCAATATCCATTCATGATAAAAACTCTCAACAAAATAGGCAAAGAGGGAACATAGCTCAACATAATAAAGGCCATTTATGAGAAACCCACAGCTAACATCATACTCAATAGTGAAAAGTTGAAAGCTCTTTCTCTAAGCTCAGAAACAAGACAAGGATGTCCACTCTATTATTCAACATAGTATTGGAATTCCTAGCCACAGAAATCACACAAGAAATAAAAGGAATCCAAACTGGAAGGGAAGATATAAAACTGTCACTATTTGCAGATGACATGGTTTTACATATAAAAAACCCTGAAGACTCCACCAAAAAGACATTACAATAAATGAACTCAGTAAAGTTGCAGGACACAAAATATACGGAAATCCGTTGCATTTCTATACATTAATAACAAAGTAGCAGAAAAAGAAATTAAGAAAACAATCCCACTTACAATTACTTCACGAAGAATAAAATACCTGGGAATAAATTTAAACAAGGTGAAAAGAACTATACTCTGAAAATTAAAACACACTGATGAAAGAAATTGAAGATGACATAAATAAATGAAAAGATGTTCAATGTTCACAGATTAGAAGAGTTAATTTGTTAAAATGTCCATACTACCTAAAGTAATCTATGGAGTCAATGCAATCCCTACCAAAATATCAACAGTACTTTCCACAGAACTAGAAAAGATAATCTTAAAATCTGTATGGAACCACGAAGACCCCAAATAGCCAAAGAAATCTTAAGAAAGAAGAACAAAACTGGAGGCATCACACTTGCTGATTTCAAACTGTAGTAATCAAAACAGTGTGGCACTAGCATAAAAACAGACATACAGACCCATGGGACACAACAGAGAGCCCAGAAATAAACCCACGTTTATGTGGTCAATTAATCTGTGACAAAAGAGGCATGAATATACAATGGAGAAAAGACAGCCTCTTCAATAAATAGTTCTGGAAAAACTAGACAGGTACATGCAAAAGAATAAAACTGGACTGCTTACATCGTACACAAAAATTAACCCCAAATGGATTAAAGACCTAAGCGTAAGACCTGAAATCATTAAACGCTGAAAAGAAAACATAAGTAGTAATTTCTTGGAAATCAGTCTTAGCATTATTTTTCTAGATTTGTCTCCTCAGGCAAGGGAAACAAAAGCAAATATAAACAGTTGGGACTACATCAAACTAAAAAGCCTTTTCACAATGAAGGAGACCATCAAAAAAAAAAAAAAAAGCAACCTACTGAATGGGAGAAGGTATCTTCAAATGATATATCAGATAAGGCATTAATATACAACATATACAAATAACTCCTATCACTCAAAACAACAAAAATCAAATGATCCAATTTAAAAATGGGCCGAGGATCAGAATAGTTTTCCAAAGACGACATATGGCTGGCCAACAGATGCTCAACATCACTAATTAGAGGAATGCAAATCAAAACCCCAAAGAGATATCACCTCACACCAGTCAGAATGGCTAGTAACAAACAGAAATAACAAGCAGTGGTGAGGATATAGAGAAAAGGGAATCCTTCCACACCGTTGGTGGAAATGTAAATTGGTGCAGCCACTGTGAAAAACAGTACAGAGGTTCTTCAAAAAATTAAAAATAAAAATACCAAATGATCCAGTAATTCTACTGCTGGGTATTTACCCAAAGAAAATGAAAACACTAATTTGAAAAGATATATGCACCTCCACATTTTTTTAAATACATAAATACATTTATGTATTTGTTTGAAGGGGGAGGGGCTGAGGCAGAGGGAGAAGCAGACTCCCCACTGAGCAGGAAGCCTGAAAAAGCAGAAGCAGGAAGAAGAAGGAAGCAGGAAGCAGGGCTTGATCCTGGATCATGACCTGAGCCAAAGCAGACGCTTAACTGACTGAGGCACTGAGGTGACCCTGCACCCCCATGTTTATTGCAGCATTACTTACAATAGCCAAATTATGGAAGCAGCCCAAGTGTCCATGGACAGATACACAAAGAAGATATGGTGTATATATACGATGGAGTATCACTCAGTCATAAATAAATAAATAAATAAATAAATAAATAAATAAATAAATAAATAAATATCTTGCCATCTGTGACCGTATGGATGGAGTTTAGAGGTAATGTGCTAAGTAAAATCATTCAGACAAAGACGAATACCTTATGATTTCACTTGTAAAAAAACAAAACAAATGAACAATCAAGAAAACAGAAACTGACTAATAAACACAGAGAACAAACTGGTGGTTGCCACAGGTGAGTGGGTGGGGGATGAGTGAAACAGGTAAAGGGGATTAAGAGGTACAAACTTCTCTCTATGAAATAAATAAGTCACAGGAATGAAAAGTACAGCATAGGGAATGTAGTCAGTATTATTGTAATAACTTTGTATGTTGACAGCTGGTAACTAAATTTATCAGGATGAGCATTGCATGATGTATGTAACTGCTGAATCACTATATTGTACACCTGAAATTAATATAATACTGAATGTCAACTATACTTAAATTTAAAAAAAAATCATAGAAAGCATAAAGAAGTTCAGGCTGGCCAAAACAAACTCTGTACATGCATGTATACTATAAACAATTTACTTTTTACCAATACCACTACCAGACAGGTAGTCAAGTAAGCATTCACTTACATTTTCTTTGGCCTGTTGGTGTCCCTCCCCCATACTTCTTAAACTTGCCAAATATAGCTTTTCCAAGTTCTTTATTTTCTGAGTTTGTGATTCTTTCCATTCTGTCCTTAGTTCCTCTGCCAAACGAGTTAATTGCTGATTTCTCCTCTGTTTTATGTCTTCTCTTATCTGTAAAGCGATACCCCTTTCTTGTTCTCGAACCTAAAGAATGCATATTTAAGAGATTATATGAAAAGAGGCTTACTTCAAGTTTTCTGAAAAGCTGTTTGGAAATAGGAACTTGAATGAATTCTGTTCAGGTATATCAATTCTCTGGAATATTCATATTAGATAAGGCCTACATAAAATGGAAACTCCAGTGATGTAAAAAAGTTAAAACCTCAAGACTACTTCTAAAGTTCTCTAACTTATTAGCTATTATCTTCTCCCCAACCCAAGCACTAACAGGATTACTATTATCATTTTAATAACTGGTAAGAGGTTAAAATGGTAAGGATGTTCAATAAAATTTATAGCCCAGGGGTGCCTGGGTGGCTCAGTCAGTTAAGCGGCTGCCTTTGGCTGAGGTCATGATCCTAGAGTCCCAGGGTCAAGAGCCCCCTATAGGGCTCCCTGCTCATCAAAGAGTCTGCTTCTCCCTCTCCTTCTGCCCCTTCCCCCACTCGTGTTCTCTCTCTCCCTCGCTCACTCTCTCTCTCAAACAAATGAAATCTTAAAAAAAAATTAAAAAAGAATAAAATTTATAGCCCAGGAGAGTATAGAGCCAGATGAGAAGTCCATATTTGTGGTACATCATCTCCAATTTTAGATAGAATGGCACCTAAAACATGCTTCCCAAGGGCTTAACTATCTTACTCTGAAAGGACTTCTAGAAAATAATCTACAACTTCTTAATAAATATTACAGCAGCTAATAATATTTCCAGTAAGTCTTCTTCAAAGCCATTCTAATCTTCCTACTCTAATCTACATCAGTAACACATAGTTTGAAAAATGTTTATTAAGAACCATTTTCTAGTAATCATCGAGTCAAATAATCTCTATCCTCAAACTCTTCATCTATTTACCATTTCAGCCTATTTTTTCGAATTTTCCTGAACTAGTTAATACACCAGAACCAGGGCTCTTAGCCAGGAAAGGGTTTTAAATACAACATTCAGAACTCTCTACTGTAAAAAAAAAACTAATTTGGGGAAGACAAAGAATTTGAAACCTTGTTCCAGATGAATCTTACCTGCAGCAATCTTAGTTTTCGTCGTCTTTCATAATCTTCCTTTAAAATGCAAGCTTCCTCATTAGGACTCAATCTCAGCTTGCCAGCATTCACTACCTTTCTTTTCATTTCTGGGTACTTCAAATACAAAGTTGCTGAATTAAAAAAAAAAAGAAAGAAAAAATGTCTATTAAAACAGGGCAGCAAAGATTAGAACAATGTTTAAAATATATTTAATACTTGACATTTAAAGAACTAAATATACACAAAATAATTTGGGTAAACTGAGTCCAACTTATATTTACAAATTGCAATTATTAAATTCAGCACTTTAATCAATGATTCTCAAATGGGGAGAAGGGGTTAAGTGGAGGGTGAATCAGAATTACTTGAAAAAGCTTTCCCCCATGACAGCAGAGTGTTGCTTACCTAGAGTATCTGGGACCTGACTTATTTCTGATTGGGATTTCCGGAGTTTACCTACCTTAAATGTAAAAAAGCACAGACATAAAAAAATGCTTTCACAATTGCAATTTTACACTTTGGAACTTTGATAACTTGTCCATAACCAGCAGGACTGCTGTAATTGCAAAAGGCTCCCAGTCCCTAGTTTCAACTCCCAGTCTGCTGTGTAAAACTTGATGACCAAGTGTCACCGTATCATATGGAATCACATCAACCCCTCAACAATTCTTTAATAATTACAGTGGTGTGATTGTTCTAAATCAATGACCACTTTAAACATTTCCCTGAGAACGATTCTGTGGTTTGTATGAATCAGGTGTTTAAGCTCTCAGATCTATACGTGCCATTGACATTCAGGTGCTCTCACTCTCCTCCCTAGATTATAACATGGATACTTATATCTTTCTGAAGCTAGCTGAAGCTCCATTTCTTCATGAAACTGTCCTCTAGTAATTTTTGCTTCACCCACCTACCACCTCATTCCTGACTTGCCCACCCAGAAGGCACACTATCTTTACACTCAATTTGGGGACCAATCTAATGCTGTCTTGGTATTACCTTGCTCTAGTTTTTCATCAATTACACTGTGCCTTTTCTAGCTAGATTCCTAACAACTGAAGGACAGAGGTTAGTTTTATTTTAATATTCAAATTAACTTAATAAATAACAACTATCAGGCAGTACTTCACATACTATGGATGGATATTGTTCTGGGCTAGGAGGACTGAAAGTTATCTAATAGGGACTGACAGACTCTGACGCCAAAAAGAAATAATTGCTTGCATTTGAAAATCGTTTCCAGCAAGCAAAGTAACAGTAAGTAACGTTCATTTTATAAATGAAGAATCAAAGGCCTCTTGTCTTAAAGGACTTGACCTAAGTGACAGGATCTACTTGCAGATCCAAAGAAAGATTTCCTTATTCCATATGGCTCCTAACTTTCTGATATGCTAAAACATGTGGAATGAGGAAATTTTTGTTTAAACTGGTATTGTTTGCTAGTGGGGATTGATGAACAAGGAAACACTGAACAAAGAAGAAAAAACGAGCAAGATTAAATTCAGTCTTAATAATTTTTCTGAAGGTCTCTGAATTTATATTCAAACTATCAAACTAATTCCTGGTAACTCTCGTAGACAAAGTATCATGGGGAAAAAAGACAAAAAAGAGTACATACTGTAAAATTCCATTTATATCAAGTTCAAAAACAAGCAAGACAAATCCATGATGACACCGGTTAAAACAGGGCTCGCCTTTCTGTAGGTTAATGACTAGGAGGGGGCACAAAGGAGCCTGCAGGGATGCTAGAGATGATCTGTATTTTGATCTGTTATGATTACATAGGTATATACATATGTAAAAATTCCTCAAATGATACACTTAGATTTGTGTATTTTAAGGTTATACCTCAATAAAAAAGGGAAAAAACCCTGTTCTTTTCAGATTGTTTTGAGTATCTATTATCTCATTGGATTATAAGGAAACATACATTTGTTACTTTTACTTCCTGAGATGTGGTAGTATAATTTTTCTCTTGCATATTACTTTCTTAATTTTTTTAACTTATTTGGAAATATTTTCAGACTTACAATTCCCATATACTCTTTCCCCCGCTTCTCTAAACATCAATCACAGCACAAGACCGAAACCAAGAAACTGACACTAGCACAATACTTCTAACTAATCGACAGACTTTATTCAAATTTTGTCAAGTATCCCACTAGCATCCATTTTCTGAACCAGGACCCCATCCAAGGACAACCCATTGCTGTTACTCTGGGTCTCCAAGAAGCAGAGGACAAGATAGGATTAAACCCACAAGGATTTTATTAGGAGAAGTGCCTGTGTGAGGGGAAATGGGAAGGAGCTAGTAAAAACTGGGAGCACTTCAGACTTCCACGTAAATCTGACACTGAATGGAAGAAGGGAAAGTTGGGTAGATGACTGCCATGCAATCTAAAGAAGATTCAGGAAGACCTCTGAGGAATTAAGGGAAAGTACCTTGTTTCTCAGGAATAGGCCTGCCTTAATGTCCATGCCATGCTTAGTCATTGGCCAGAAACAGCCCCGGGAAGCATCCATGCAAATGGATTTCAGAATATAGGAGCTGAAGGTCTGTGAATTATATTCTCATGGCTGTCGAAATTGTCACCTCTCCTTCCACCCCTCTAACCTGGGACAGCTCCTCAGTTTGTACCTTTCTTTTCAACCTCTTGACTTTTAAAAACTACTGGCCAGTTATTTTGTAGAATGTCCCTCAATTTGGATTTACTTAATCTTTTCCTGTGGTTAGACCGAGATTACACATTTTTGGCAAGAACACCACAGAAGTGATGATGCACCCTTTCTCAGTGCATTAAATTATGTTAACGCGTCTTACTACTACTGGTGATGTTAATTTTGATCCTCTGGTTAGGTGGTGTCTACCAGGTCTCTCCACTTTTCCTTTATAAGTACCTGGAGAGAGAGTTGAAACTATATATAAATATCATGTTCCTGATTATACCTTCGCTCCTTAGTATCCACTGACGGTTGCTGGAAGCATTAACTACAGCATGTACCGAAAAGTATTTTCTATTTTCGTTATTCCTTATCAATTGGAATCCTACTGTAAGGAAGAGTTTCCCCTGCTCCCTCTCTTATTAAATCATTTATTCATATCAGTACGATTTTTAAATTCTGTGTATTAATATTAATATTAAACTTATCTTTTAAGATTTTGGCCTGAGAATTAAATGGCACTTGGCATATTGTAATCACAAAATACTAGACTTAGAAGATTTGTGTTCAAGACTCATCACGACCATGTTTACAGCAGGAAGACACTAGCCAAGTCGTTTTAAGTTACTGTGGTTTCGTTTTCTTAAACTATATAATGGGAATCGTAACATCTACCCCAACAGGTTGTTCTGATGATGTGACTACGTGAAATGGCCAAATACTTTATAAGTATTAAGGACTCAAACGTTCCCCACTGTTCAGTTTGTGGCAGGACTAACTACCTGAGAAATTAAAGGTGAGAGACAGCAAAAAAAAAAAAAAAAAAAAGAGCACGCTCTGTGCAGGGAACAATTCTAGGCTGTGCTCTTAAACGGCTCCCGGGTTGCAGGCCGAGTTCGCGGCGGACCGGGGGAAGGGTGGGCAGAACGCAACGAGAAGCGCTTGCAGCAGCAGCCCCGGGAAGCCCTCTCCGCCGCCCCGGGTTAGGAAGCCCAAGGTCCCCGCGCGACCCCACCCCGGGAGGGCGCGCAAGGCCACACGCGCCTAAGGCCCGGGAGCAGCCTCTCGCAGCAAGCAGCCGGTCTGCGCCGGGACGCACCTCCCTTCCCCGCACTCCCTACCGCCGCCAGCCTGACCCCTGACAGGGCCCGGGCCGCGCCGAGGCCTCAGAACAGAGGGCCGTGCTGCCTTCCCGACGCCGCGCCTTCACAGCATCCCCTTCCCGGGGCGCGCACCGCCAGCTCCTGGGCTTGGGGGAGTTGTGCACGGCCGGGCCGCGGGAAGCCGGCGCGTCCGTCACTCACCTGAAAAGCAGGGGCCCGGAATCGGGAACAGCAGCTCAGACACGCACGGCCCCGGCGACCGCGGCCCACCAGTGCCCCAACAGCCGTTTGTGCGCCTGCGGGGCGGCCATCGCCGAGCTCCCGTCACTTCCGTCATTCAAACCGCCCGCCAATGGCGGGGCCAAGCGGCGGGAATCCGCCTAGTCCCGCCTCCCCCGAGGGCCGCTGGGGGCCCGCGCCGGAAAAGCCCGCGCACACGCCAAACCCTACGTAGCGGCCCATTATTTCTCATGCCTAGGACCCTCCGAGGTTTACTGCCTCTCTGTCAGTGCGCTCGCGTTACACATCAGGAGATAGGGGTCCAGAAAGGGGGAAACATTTGCCCAGAGCATTGAGGGTGGCGTTAGTTTTAGGCCCTGCTATGAAGATGCCTTGGGCTGTGTGATCTTTCGCGCATGGACTGCACAATTCACTTAGTACTATTATTCGGCAGTTCGTGATTCCTAGCGTTAAGGGTCTCCAACTTGCACAACAGTGAACCATATCGTGACAGTCTGTGCCTCCAGAGGTCTGATACATGTACAACATGTCACAATTTATAATCAGAGAGGGGATGAGTGCAGGTTCATATTTATTAAGCAACTAGTATGTGCCAAATACAGTGTGGTAGGTGGAGGGGAGACAAGGGTAAATGGATTAAGGCCCCTATCTTAGATTTTGTAGCCTGGAAGTAGAACATGGCAAGAATCAAAGAATTAGAATATGGGGAGTAGGGAAGAGGGAAGTTGCTGACATGATCAGATTTGGCTTCAAGGTGGAGAAGAGGCCAGAGGGAGTGAAAGGCTGAAGACCAAAGGCAGGGAAACAAATTAGGATACTACCACAGGAAGTGAAAGATGATCGCAAATGAGGCCAAACATCAGAAATTGGCAGTTACTATGGAAAGCAAAGGAGAGGGAGAAATCAACCATGATGCCTAAGTTCTATATTTGGCAACAGAGTGGATGGGGATAACATCCTGCTAGAACTCAGGAGGACGAGCAGGTTTGGGCGGGGGAGGGGGGAGGAGTAATGATTTAAGGTTTGAATATTCTGAATTTGAGCTGTTTATGGGATATCTAGACAAAGGATGAATTGTAGAAATATTTAGGAGGCAAAATTAGTAATACTAACAAAGGATTGCATGTGAGGTTGAGGGAAAAGTTGAGAGTGAAGTTAACCTCATATGCTACTAACAATGTTAAAGGTGGTGCTACCAACCAAGAGTGAAATCAGAAGTGGGAGTCAGTTAAGTGGGCAAGGTGATGAGCTCAGCTCTGGACATACTGAACCTTACCTGGGTGTGGAACATTTTGTGATGTGCAGTGAGCAGATGACTACAGTGGTAGACAGCTCACAGAACTGGGCTAGCATTTAGACTTGGGTTTCATTTCCATATGAGTGACAACCAAAGCTATAGTAGGTAAGAACACTTAGCGAGGATTTGCAGAGTGAGAAGAGCAATGAGCTAAGGACCAAACTCTAAGGAACATCAAAACTTCAAGGGAGTTGGAGAAAAGAACTGTCCAAGTACATGAAGAGTTAGGGGGACCCCACTTCAGCTTTGCAAACAAGGAAGCTGGGTTAAAGTGAAATTGAGTGACTTGGCCAAAAGCACATGTCAGTAAAGGGTGGAACCAGGGCTAGAATTCATGTCCTTATCCTAAATACTAAAATTTTTCCTCCCTGCCTCCCTTCCCATTTCCAGTTCACATTTATCTTGACGGATAATTGTATTCATTCTAAACATAGTCTTCAACATCCTCAACATAGACTCAGAGGTACCCTCTTACACCCAACAAAAGATGAGCCCATTATTTCATGCTGCCGGCTAGGTTTAGTGCCCACCATGTTTTTCAAAAGCACCTTTCCCATCACGGCACTTATCAGTTCTTACTGAAATGAGCTATTTATGGGGATCTCTATTGATTAGACTCGGTTCCTCAAGAACCAGGAATGCATTTTTTTTTTCAGTTGCTGGCCACATAAATCTTCTTAAATGTTTTCTGAGTGAATGATATGCTCTACTCTCCTAACCTGCATCCTGGGCAGAAATTCTACAACCGGAGATTTTGAATTAAGGCTTGTTCTCTTTTTAATAGAAGGCAGTAAGGAATCAAAGAAAGCCCAGTGGGCTTAGAGTCAGAGCATCTGATTTAGCATTACAACTCTGAGATTTCTAGCTGTAGGACCCTAAGCCGATGAGCCCTAGTTTCTGTTTTGGTTCTCTATTGTTGCCAACCAAACCACCCTAGAATGTCCACAATGGCTCGCTCTTCATGGCTGGCAGTTGATGCTGGCTGTCACTTGAAAGCTCAGCTGGAACTGTTGAGTGGAATGCCTTCATGTGGCCTTTCCTTGTGGGTTGACTTCTTACTAGCTGAGTTTAAGAGGGAGTATCCTCAGTGTGAGCATTCCCAGAGAGGGAAAGTGGAAGGTGCAGGGCCTTTTAAAGACAAAATGATATTATAGTTAATTCAGCCACATGTTATTAAATATCATAGGGTGAGCCCAGATTCAGGTGAGGGGAAATGAACCCCATCTCTCAATGGAGACAGTGACAGAGAATTTTTGGCCATCTTTAATTCATCACCATTATTTTAGTAATACTTGATGTGCCCTCTTCACAGGTGGCTGAATCATGAGAGCATTTTGTAAGTTCTAAAGAGGCAGAGTGATGTTATGTAATAGAGCAGCTATTTTATATTTCCTCTCTAGCAACTTTCTCTCCTGGTATAGTCCCAGCCCTCCAGGCCGCAGGGGTAGGCAAGCGACCCAGACTGGGCAAATCACAGTCCTCTGTCTCCCTTGCCACTGGGATTGACCCAAGGATGAGTACATGACCTAAACTGGGCCAATCAGAATCTTTCACAGGAATTTTTCTTACTGGGGCCAGCAGGGATGAATTTTTTCCTCTCTGGGCTAATGTTAGAATATGAAGCTGAAGCTTCCCCAGTGAGGCGCCCAACATGTGATCCCCCACAAGGTAGTCTGAAAGAATGAGACTGACATTCATTGCAAACACAGAGAATCCTGTGTTCAAGTCCCTGGACCCAGCCTACTCTCCAGCTTACTGACAGAAACCGTTAAATCCCCCCTTTTATTTAAACTGCTTTGAATGGAGTTTCTTTTTCTTTTTCTTTTTGCAAATGGAAAGAGACTATAGATTCATATTTAAATTCTCAGAGGCAAACAACATCTGGGCATCTTGGGAAATAGTATCAAAGAATAGTTAAGATCTTGGACCTCGAGTCCAAATGCCTGGATTTAAATCCTGCTTTAACAACTCTGACCTTGAGCTCGTTCCTCAACCTCCTCAAAAGTCGATTTTCTCATCTTTAAAAGGGCGGTAGTAATAGTACTGAAAAGGCGGTTGTAAGGTTTAAAACTCGTAAGATATGACTGGCACAAAGCATGTGATAAATGTTAAGTTCTTTGGCTTTTAATACATTTATTTCAGGCCACAGCAGACAAAAACAAAAACTGAAGCAAAAGCAAAAAACCCTCTTAATATGTGTCCATTGGTGTTTTGGGTTTCATCTTTAATTAGGTCCTTCCGCATCTTGTAGGCCTACGTGGAGGTATGTACACTGACCTTCTTGGGCATTGTTCCAGCACTGGGAATGAATGTTGACATGCAGGGTCAAGAGGAAGAGCTGCCAGACACAGTGATGACTTCAGTGTGACTGGGCCTGGTGTGAGGCTGCCTCTCCTCAAAATGCAACTGGAGCCTTTTTACGATTGGAGCCGGTTCAGACATTTCTCAGATGCTGAGAGTTTCACCGTTCTGAGCTCACACGAGTCTTTGTCCGCATCCGGTATGAGCGGCTGGCATTACAGTGGTGGTGGGTGGGCGGAGGAGGGAACTTCCTCAATAACTCTTGCATGTAAAATCCAGAAGAAATGGAATCGTAGAGGCTGCTTTTAGGCCACCAGCCTTGAGTGATGAAGGGTAGAGAAGGCCCTCAGGGACCCCCTGGCTGAATACAGATAGGCCTATCAGGCAACCCACCTCAAAATATCCAGAGGCCCTAACTGACCAATGCGCTACTTACAACCAGGCCCGGTTATTACCAAAACAAGGGAGAATTCCATACATCGCCATAACTCCTCATTTTCCCCCTTTAAATACAGCCCCCACTCACTGCCTCTTTGCAGGCAGTATATTCTCTGCTGTCCTGGCTGACGCTCCCTTGCGATGTGTCCAATAAACTTCTATCTCCTTTGTTCTGCCTCAGGTGAATTCTTTCACCTCCCGTGCCACCGACTTCCACCTGATTGTCACCCCACATTTGGGGACCCCTTCTGATTAAGAGACACCCCATTTAGACACCACAGGAATCCCTGCAAGAAGAGAAATAATCAACCCTCTGACCATCTGCCAACTGCCCTCTCTCTCTGGCATAAACACCACCAGAGTTTAACAAGTGATTGTATCTCAGTGGGATAATTTAGAGCTGCCCCCAGCAGTGAGATTAAGAGTGCCCAGCGGGAGAGGAAAGATGGGCTGGGAAAGGCTTTTAAAAGCTATAAATATATATTTTGTAAGCTGTGTGGGTAGTTCCGGGGTGGTGAGGAATTGGGCCATTTATTTATTTATTTTTAAATATTGTATTTATTTATTTGACAGAGAGAGAGAGGAGAGCACGAGCAGAGGTAGCAGCAGAGGGAGAGGGAGAAGCAGGCCCCTGGCTGAGCAGGGAGCCCAACACGGGGCTGAATTCCAGGACCCTGGGATCCTGACCCGAGCTGAGGGCAGATGCTTAACAGACTGAGCCACCCAAGCACCCCTTTGGGCCATTTGTTTAAGGAGAGTGAGAAATGAGAGGAGAGTTTCGGAAATTGATTGGTTTTGTTTCATATTTTAAGTCTTTTTTTTTTTAGCAAATTGCTAATATGTTATTTATTAATATACTAATGTTTATTAAGCCATTAGCGTGTAGACCGTGAGTTACATACTTAAAAAGAGGGAAGTTTCAATGAAAAGTTGGGGGTGGGGCGATGAGATTAATTACAATCCAGAAAAGCACATGGCAGTTGAGGAAGACTGGTGGTGTGGGAAGAGTTTGCAGCTGGAAGAAGAAGATGTGGGTTTGAACATCTGCTTGACAAATAGTTCGTCTCTCTGAGGCTCAGTCTCCGTCTATAAAACGGGTATAGAAATACCCAGCATTTATTGGGCACTCTATGGGCCAGGAATGTTAGTACCCATCCTATCTTACAGAGCAGTTGCAAAGATCACATTTTAAAAAGTTAAGTTGTCAGTATCCTACATAGAAGCATATCAATAATTATAAAAAATGATACTACAGGGGCGCCTGGGTGGCTCAGTCAGTTAAGCATCTGCCTTTGGCTCAGGTCATGATCTCAGGGACCTGGGATCGAGCCTGGTGTTGGAGTGGAGTCCCCATGTCAGTCTGCTTCTCCCTCTCCCTCTGCTCCTCCCACCGCCCCCTCATGCCTGTTCTATCTCTCTCTCTCTCTCTCTCAAATAAATAAATAAAATCTTTAAAAAAATCATACTGGCTCAGTTGATTAAGCGTCTGCCTTGGGCTCAGGTCATGATCCCGGGTCCTGGGATTGAGCCCCGGATTGAGCTCCCTGCTCAACAGGGAGTCTGCTTCTCCCTCTCCCTCTGCCTGCCACTCCCCCTGCTTGTGCTATCTTTCTCTCTCTGTCAAATAAATAAATAAAGATCTTTTTGAAGAAATTTTAAAAATTTAAAGAATTAAAAAAATCATACTACAATTCGATCACCAGCACAGGCTGGGGGCAGGGAACTTTCCCATTAAGGTTTCTTTGTCACTGCCATTTAGCCTGCTTTAACTGATCGAGCTCTTATAGTAAGGGATCGGCACTCCTAGGTGAGTTCCTTTCATCCAAAATTACTTCCATTTACCTGTGAACATAACAGTTATCTACACCCCTGCTTCCGAAATTGTGGTCCAAAGATCAGAAGCATCGGCATCACCTGGAAGCTTGTTAGAAATGCAGACTCTCGGGATCCGCCCCAGATCCGTGGCATCAGAATCTGCATTTTAACTAGATCTGCAGGCAATTCATACTCACATTGAAGTTTGAGAAGCACTGCTCTGCACAAAGCCCCGTGTGAGGTAATGTTAGGACAGAGAAATGTATGTCTAAGCAGGAATAGAAAAGGGGAAGCAAATGGGTCACAATATGAATAAGTAAAAGAGACAGATCATGACACCTTCTAAAACGTGAACAGTGTTCTTTTTTACTAACGTGGATCTTGGCCACTTGCTAGTATAGTTATGTGCATGGTAGAAGGAGTATACTGCTTTGGAGTTCTTATCCTAGCTCTGATACTTACTAATTTAGGAAATCAGTCATTCTGAGATCCTCATTTTATGAAGAGGAAACCGAGACTCAGAGAGGTCACATCCTAGGAAGTGAGTACAATGGACTTCCAAATGAGGACTTTTATTCCAAAGCCAAACACCCAAGTTTGATGATATCCTGTATTTTTTGGAATCAATGGATCCATTGATGGTATTTCCTAACGGACATGGGATTATGGCAGACTCCTCAGTGCCAGTCTCATATTTCCAGATCTTACCTCGGGGCTAAAGTTATGTGTTGCTGTCCAAAGTCATTCCTACTAGGAAATTTTGTCTCTGGACTTCCTCCCTCTCAGCTGGCATCCTCCACGCACCTGCTCCATTACTCATTCCTGGGTGTGGCTCTCTCCAGCCACCTCCCTACATTTTTACCAACGAACCGAGACACCCAGGTGCACCAACACATGGATTCTTGAGGGACATAATTCAACCCAGAGCACTTCCTCTTGAAGCTACTGCAAGGATGAGAAATACATGAAACCACTCTGTTTGTTCATAGGCTCACAACTCAAGATTTCACAGCATTAAATGGTAATATTATAGATGTGCAAAGTGTGTGGGATTTCTGGCTCGTTACTAGTGTGGAACCAATGTTGTATGACCCCCAGGGTTGTTCTCCTCTTCCTAGCATGCTTCTGTGTTGCTTGCTTATAGTATGAGTGTCTTGACATGAAGGAAGATTCCTCAGGGTGTCAAGACAAGGATGTGCTTGATAAATAGTGGGATACAAATGTCCTTCCCTTCATTTCCACTCATCTACAATCTACCCATCTTTCAAGGCTATGATTGTCTCAAACATTCTTATATCTACCATTTTATTGAGCCCTTACGTTGCCTGGGGTTACATGACTCAAGTCACAAGGCTGAATATTTTTACCCAGATATTTCTAATATTAGGGTCCATATCCCCATTCCTCTCCGTTCATGCCACTGTTTTCCATTCAATCCTAGTCACTCAATACCTCTATACTGAGTACTTGTGTGAACAAATACTGTGTTTCTCTTCTAGCCAGCTGTGATCAGACTGTTCCCCAAACGTTCCCTGCTCAACATTAACAACCCTTCTACCCAGTGTTATACTTATAAGTGGGCCAGGTCCTCTGGTAGACTGCAAACACCTGGAAGGAAACTGCCATGTCTGCTTTATGTTGCCGCACTGCAGGGCTGCTTGGAACACAGTGTTCAAAACACTGGTGGTCCTAAATATGTACCTGACGAACAAGGGAAAAAATGTGTGCACCCACAAACATTAGACATTAGACATTAGACTTTTTCCAGCTCTGTGTTCTGATTATTAGAATATGATCTAGTTGTAAAAATAACTGGACTTTAATTTCATTGGCTAGCAAGGGGTCTTGTTTCCCTATATGTCTGATGTGATAAAACTTTGGTCATGAGAACTTCTCCCTGAGGTTCCATTTTTTACTTGGCTTATTCCTAAGAGAATGACACTTGATGACCCAATTTTCCATCAGGTGAGTTGAGAATGACTTTATCACCATTTCAACCACACACCACCTACTATAGAACCACCTTTTCTGGAGTTCTCAGGGCCCCTTCAGGCAGTTTCCATCTCTTTCAGACCATGTCTGTGGATTCCACATTTGGGCTTCTGTTGACTCTTCTTTAGACAAAGCCCATCTGCTATTTCTGTGAGTCAAATCTCTTATCTCCAATAGCCTTTCCTAGATTTCAAGCTTCTGTGTTCTTTTTTTCTCCCTTTCTTTCATTTCCCTCTCATCTTTTCCCTAAGACTTCACTGTTAGGATTCTGCTACTGGAATTTTCCCCCAAATCTTCTAATAGAGGTCTATTCATCCTACACTCTCCCTCTTCAACTCTTACAAGAGCCTAAGGACTTCATAATCTATCCCCTGATGTCATCAAGCCACCAGGCCCAAGTCAGAAGAGGGATACATGCCCCCTTTCTGGTTCACGCCCTCACCTTCAACACGAGTCACAACATACCACGTTTAGGGGAACTTAAGGTAACAAACAAAACCATTACACGATCTGTGGTTTACCAACTATTTCCCTGAGACCGTAACTATCACCACTGTGCCCATTCTACAGTTGAGCAAGCTCATATTCAGGAAGACTGAATAGCTTGCCTGGTATTACACATCTTGTCAGTGGCAAGAGGGGCATGGTTTCTTTATGCCAGCACGAATGCAGCCAACATGGTGAGAGAGACTCCCCCTTCGGGCTGGGAAGTTTTGCATTCCTTTCCTTCAAGACCTAATTTCCAGTGTTATGACATCAACTTCTGTTTTGAGGTACTACTCCTAGACAGACAATTACAATTTTTGAGGGAACAGAGGAAGCATTTGGGGAATCGTGCCTTTTGCTTTTCACCCTATGAATAGCCAGCAGACCCATTTATGGCTCCCCTGTATGGATGCTTCCCACAGACTTTCCTGGCCCTCGTCTTGAGAAGTGTCCTTCCTCTGGCTCTCTCAATTCAAGCTAAAGTGTTCACAGGCAGACCGCTGCTTGAAGGCATAGGCACAGATTTCTATTTTAAGAGGGCCTTTCAAAGCTTTAACACAGGGCGCCTGGGTGGCTCAGTCGGTTAAGTGTCTGCTTTTGGCTCAGGTCATGATCCCAGGATTCTGGGATTGAGTCCTGCATCAGGCTCCCTATTTGGTGGGGAGTCTGCTTCTCCCTCTACCCCTCCCCCCTGCTCGTGCGCACGCGCTCTCTCTCAAATAAACAAAATATTTTTAAAAAAACCTTAACACAAGGAGGTGGTGATCAATGGGCCAGTTTTGGGCACTTCCACACACATTTACGTGGTGGTGGCAGGATCAGGAGTGAGAGGTGAGGCAAACACCTGGAATTTTTCTAGTTAAACTCCAACTGAGGGAAAGTGGCAGACATTATTATGTCTGCCACTAGAGGGCGGACTTGTCAAATTTTGAAATGTTTGCAGGCCATGGAGAAGCTGTGGGAATTTTTTTCTTGCTTTCACAAATGCCCCTGCATTAGGCAAGAGAAGAGACCAGGGTCACCAAAAAGAGAAGGAAACAAAGGTAGTGCCAGTGTTCTTGATAAGAGTGGGTCCCGCTTGTCGTCTTCTTCTCTAAGTGTGTATAGCGTAGTGGGCCTGCCCTAGGGAAGCAAACAGCACACCAGGCAGTAACAGCCTCCTATACTTTCCATATGCCCACGCGCCCATATGAATCACTGTGTATTAGACATTTTACCTACGTTATCTTCTTTGGTCCTCACAACAGCCTCTTGAGGCAAATTTTTTTTAACTCATTTTTCAAGTGAAGAAACAGTCTTATTAAGTTAAAAATATTGCTCAAAACTAAGTGGCTAATAAATGGCAGGCTTGGGATTTGAATTGATGTCTGTGGGGAGGGGTTAAATGAGAAAAGGGAAAGTCTAGAAAGGGCCTGAAATTAAACAGTACATCACCATTCGAAGCCTCCAAGAGGGCTCAGCGCAGGGCATTTTCTGTCTTATGGTAGAAGCTCTAAGCAGAGGAAATACCATTAAGCAAATTATACGTGTTCTTTGTAAAAGGGAAAAAGTGATCAACACAGAACATCTAAAGAATAGAATGAAAGCAACCTTCAAGTCTTATCATCTAAAGCACTTTTAATCATTTTTAGTCAGGATCCTACTAGCTGGTTTTTAAAAAATTGTGGGTACGTTACCATGTAGAGAAGGACAGGATCTTCACTCTCAATATTAATGATTGTGTTTTATTCTCTTGTACTTAGATTCCTTACATCGCTTATCCAGTTCCCAGTAATAAGCGTTTCATTAATTTCCAATTTTTTTGTTACCATTATAAACAATTCTGTAACTTCTATCCAAGGGATACTCACTTTTGTTAATTGGATCCCATCTTATCTCCCTAAATTCCTTTGTCATTTCTTCCTTTCGGCCATATCACTTCTTTAACAACCAGATACCAGATAAACAGCTATCTTCTAAAAACTATCTTTCCTGATGCCACTCTACCGCCCACTACAGCCTGTTTTCTTTCTTTACCTGGACACCTGGAACTCTCAAGAGAGCTATTTATAACTTGCCAGCCTCACTTTTTCTTCCCCCTTCTTTCTCTTGAATCCACTCCAATCAGGTTTTCTTCCACAAAGAGCTCTTATCAAGGTCACCAGTTGGTGACCCAATGGTCGGTCCTCCATCTTTATCTTTCTCAAAATATTTGACATACTAAACATTCCTTTCTTTCTTGGAATTCTTCCCTGGCCTTCCAGTAAACCACTTTCTTGGGTTTTCTCCTATTTTCCTGGCCACTGCCCTTCATTGGCCATGGGCACCTTTGCTTTGTTTCCCCTTGCCCTCCTGACCTCTAAATTTTGGAGCAACCCAGTGTTTGCATCTCAGACTTCTTCTCTGTCTACATTCATTCCTCAGGTGATCTCCTCTGGTCTCAGGACCAAATACTATCTATGTGCCCAGACCTCTCTCCCTGAACCCTGGATTCCTATTCCAACTGCCTACCTGACATCTTTACTGTGATGTCTGATAGACATCTCAAACTTGATGAGTTGAAAGCCCTTCATTTCTCTGACTTCATTTCACTCAATTTCTCCTTCTACAGGCTTTCCCATCTCAGTAAATATCATACTTTTCAGCCCTAAACCTGAGACATCCTCGACCCCTTTATTTCTCTTACAACTCACATCTGTCAGGAAATCCTGGTGGCTCTACCTTCAAAACATCCAGAATTCAACCACCTTCATCCACCTCCACTGTCCCCTCCCCCCATCATATTTCCCCTGTCTTATTATAATTACAACCTAAGTCTTTGAGACTGCTTCCACCCAACAGCTGGAGAGACTCTTCACAAATTCATGTCGTTGACCCATCACTTCTCCACTCAAATTCTAATTCTGATTCTGCCTGTTTCATTGGTAGTAAAACTCCAATGGCCTTACCATGGCTGACAAGGCCCTGAGTGGTCTCAGAGCTCGGTCCTCTAGGGTTCCATGTCTTTACCCCTCCCCCACTCTACTCCCATGTCACTGGCCTCCTCACTGTCCTGCCTCTGCTCCTACCCTTTGCTCTTTCTGCAGGTATTCCTTATACCCTGCTTCTCTATTTCCTTCAAATCTCTGCTCAATGTCATCTTGTCAGAGAGGTCTTCCTAATCACCCTGTTAGGAGCAGTGCATTCCATTCTCTATTGCCCTTAACTTTTTTCCCCCCTGCTTTATTTTTCTTACTATTATCAGTACCATCACCACTACCACCACACGTGCGCACACACACACCACACACACACACATGCACGCACCAAACACACACACAATTTATTTATTTGTCATCTGTCTCCCAGGACTATAATGTATGCTCCTTGAAGGCAGGCATTTTGCCTGTTTTCTTTTTGGTTATGCCTCTAACTACTAATCTAATGCCTGACAAATGTAAGGGTTCAATACATATCTGTTGAATGAATGAATAATTACTCATCTTCTAGTGAAATAATCTCCTTAGGGTAGATTTCTGGGAGTGAGATTACCGAATCAAAGGGTATGAATATTAAAGACACATTTGACACATTCTGTCATTATTTGATGCATTTAACCAATTTATATTCCCATCAACAGAGGACCTGACAGTGTCATTGACTCAAGGCCCATTAATAAGAGACTTGTCGATACTTTTCATCCTTAGTAATCTCATAGGGAAAATATTTCCTTTTCACTTGCATTTTGGGGTTATTTGCATATTTTGGGTATAGATTTATTGACCATTTATACACGCATTGTTTGTGAATTCCTAGATTATGTTCTTTGTCTACATTTCTATTATAGGTATTTCTCTTACTGATTATTTTTTTTTATTAAATCATTTTGGACTTGCCAATATCTTTTCCAGTTTTTTATTTGTCTTTCATCCTTATTTTAGATGTTTTTGACAAAGAGAAGTTAACAATATATTATGCAGTCAAATTTATTCATCTTCCCTGGTGGTTTTTGATTTCTCCAATAAAAATAAAGTTATGTGATGAATATTTGAATATTGAGCTTGCTCGGGCTTTCTTGATAATGCTTACTAAGGCTATTCTTTGCTTGTAGATAAATTTCTGCCAAAGTATTATGCAGCCAGGTAGTAGGAGGTGGTGTAGCACCACCTGCCCCTCAAACACATAGTTCCAGGAATCTAAGGAGTCAGAATGCTGTACCAAGGCAAAGTGCCATGAAACCAATTCCCGGGGGAGTTCACAGAAGGGTGAGCTGACACAGCTGTTAGACATCTTCATGGCATAAAGCAGGTGCCAGAAAGAGAACTTTGTGCAGCTCCTGGAAGCTGTGCACTCATTGTTTTGCTCCACGGAGAGACATGCAAATGAACATAAGTACACAGTTCTGGAGAATTGGAAAGGTTTACCTTGACAAGTTTCCCAGATTGCAGAGCCGTGTAATCACCAGCTAATTCCCTTTCTGTCAGCAGGGTTGGCTGACGTATATCCCACCCCAACGTGGTGCTAAACTTATGCACTGGGCAGGTGTCTTCCCACCCACCCTCGCCCCGTGTGCATTAGACACTAAAGATGTCCCCAGGAGCAGGAACAACACTTTCTGGTCCCCATATAAATGATGAGTTAACTCAACGTAACGTGAGTAAGGATCGACTTCCTACCCTTGGAGCCACAGATGTGCGAAGGTGTGCAGAGAAATTTCCTCCTCCCTGGCCCTCAGGGCCTCAGTACGGGGCGCAGATGGACTGAAGCCCCAAACCCTACTCCCTGAAGTACCGGGAGCTCGTTCCAAAGGCAGCATTTCAAGCCTCCCCTCAGAATCTGCATTTCTGCAAGGTGCCCATTAACTTGCAGAAGCCATGCCCCAGACAACTGATCTGCGCTCGAACAATCCCGTGCCATGCATAACTACTATCGTTATCTGCTCCTCGATCGTGAACATATTTGGAGAGTACCGACTATAATAATCCGAGCTGGAAAGACGGTCAGCTACTGGAGCTGTTGCTGCTGTGGTTTTCTGGAAAAGTATGGACACTAGTTAGCACTTGCTTTTGTTGGCTTTCTCCTCATCTCTCATTTCTCCTTTCCAACGAGACGTAGGACTAGTTCATCTCATGACATCTCCCTCCAAGTTTTTAGTACCATAATGCAGGGTTTGGCAAACTTTGCATTGAAATCACTGGGTGGGTGGAGGTGTCTTGTTAAAATGCAGGTTCTTTTTTTTTTTTTTAAGATTTTATTTATTTATTTGACAGAGATAGAGACAGCCAGCGAGAGGGAACACAAGCAGGGGGAGGGGGAGAGGAAGAAGCAGGCTCACAGCAAAAGAGCCTGATGTGGGGCTTGATCCCATAATGCCGGGATCACGCCCTGAGCCGAAGGCAGATGCTTAACCGCCGTGCCACCCAAGTGTCCCTAAAATACAGATTCTTATTCAGTAGCTCGGAGAGTCTGCATTTCAAGCAAGCTTTCAGGTGATGCTGCTACCGCTGGTGCAGGGACTGCACTTTGAGTAGCAAGGTTGTAGAGTATTCATTTGACTCTCATAACGAGCTTATGAGATGGGTGGACTAGATGTTACCCCCACCGTTTACTAAGGTATTTGAGGAGCGTGTCCCGTAACTATTAAGAGGTGGAGTTGGGTCCCTGTGGTGTTTGCCTCTTGTTGACTCTTTCTTCCTTTGTACATTAAGGGACAGAAAAGAACTGAGGGGCGTCTGGGTGGCTCAGAGGGTTAAGCGTCTGCCTTCAGCTTGGGTCATGATCTCCAGGTCCTGGGATTGAACCCCACGCTGGGCTCCCAGCTCAGCGGGGAGTCTGCTTCTCCCTCTCCCTCTGCCTCTCTCCTCTGCTTGTGCCCTCTCTATCTCTCTCTCAAATGAATAAATAAAATCTTAAAAAAAAAAAAAAAAGGAACTGAGACTGGCCCTATAATGAATTGCTAGAGCAGCCTAGGGGCTATGACCAATGTTTCCTCTTTTCTTTATTAATGGCCATGACTCAGGCACTACACCTCAGATTGGCATCATAGTGCCTTAGTCCATATGGGCCGCTGTAACAAAATACCATAGAGACGGTGGCTTGTAAACAGCAGAAACTTATCTCTCACAGTTCTGGAGGCTGGGAAGTCCGGAGAAAGGCACCAGCAGATCTGGTGTCTGGTAAGGGCCCTCTTCCTGGTTCTTCGATGGTTGTCTTCTTGCTGTATCCTCAATGGTGGATAGGGCCAAGGAGCTCTCTGGCATCTCTTTTGGAAAGGGGCACTAATCCCACTGGTGAGGGCTCTACCCTTATGACCTGATCACCTCCCAAAGGCCCAATTCCAAATACGATCCCCTTGGGAATTAGAATTTTAATGTATGAATTTTCGGGAAGACACAAACATTCAATCTATAGCAATTGTGAGTAGGAGTTTTGTACTAGGGGGACATTTAGACATTCTCTCAGTGAACACAAAATAATTTCATCAAAGATACTTATAACTTAAAAAAATTTTTTTGAGAGAGAGAATGCACTTGCAAGCTGGGGGAGGGGGAGGTGGAGAGGGAGAGAGGGAATCCCAAGTAGGCTCCACGCTCAGCACGGAGCCCAATGTCAAGCTCGAGATCACAACCTGAGCCTAAATCAAAAATCTAGAGCCGGACGTTCAACCCACTGAGCCACCCAGGCTCCCCAAAGATACTTATAACTTTAGACCCAGTGTTTCTCCATCCTGGCTCACTTGCCACACTCTAAAAACATAGATTCCTAGGCTCCCCAATAAAGATATTGAATCCAAGTCTTTGGAGATGGGAGCCCAGGCATCTGCATGTTTTCAAAATCACCACAGGTGACTATAATGGATGATTAGGATTAAAAAACAAAACAAAACACTGCTTTATCTTTTCATCGTTTCCCAGTGAATTTTTGTAAAGTTGTCCCCCCCTTATCCACAGGGGATCTGTTTCAAGCCCCCCAGCAGATGCCTACAGCCACAGATAGTACTACTGAAACTTGTCTATACTGTTTTTTCCTGTACGTACATACCTAGGAGAAAGTTTAATTTATAAATCAGGCACAGTAGGAGATTAACAACAGTAAGTAATCAAAACAAAATTAGAATACTATACTGGGATACAAGTTATGTGATGTGGTGTCTTTCTCTAAATATCTTACTGTACAGTACTTACACTTCTTGTGATGATGTGCATTGATAACGAGCCTACGTGGGGAGATGAAGCGAGGTGAATGACATAGGCACTGTGACATAGTGTTAGGTGACTACTGACTTTCTGAGGATAGTGCAGAGGGAGGGTCACCTACGTTCAGACCGCAGGTGACCACAGGTAGCTGAAACCCTGGAAAGTGAAACAATGAATAAGGGGGGATGACAGTCATGGAATAGTTAACAGATACTCAGGATTTACTCTGGCAATCACTCAAAGTGTGGACAGGGGACAAGCCGCATTGGCTTTGTCAGGGAGCTTGCTAGAAGAAGTCAGAATCTCTGGCTCCAACCCACATTCACTGAATCAGAATTTGCATTTTAAAAAATCCCTGGGTGATTCCTAGGCACGTGGAGCTGGAGAAGTCCTGCTTTACGTGCATAATCTCCTTTCCTTTTATCTTTCCAACACAGTGCGGGGTAGTTTCTCAAAAGTATGGGCATTGGGGTCTGAGGAGGTTAAGTAACTCGCCTAAGGTCACACAGCTAGGAAGAATTCAAACTAGGTCCCATCTGACTCTAGAACCCAGGCGCTTAACAGATACATTAGTGATTTTCACAATTTTATGTGCCGAAGATATTCCTAGGATACTTCCTTCTCTGAAAATTCTGATCCAGCCCACTAGAGTAGGCCCCAGAGATCAGCATTTAAATCCACCCATCATTGGGATTTCGAGGCATGTGGTCACACAGAACACAATTTACAATGCACTGCACTTTACTTTCTGAATGTGCTTTTGGGGAGAGAACTACCTTGTATTTCCAAAGCACTTCAAAATGAGGTCTTGGCTGATGATAATAAAGATATTCCCCACCTAGATGGACCCAGATCCCCTGGAAGCCTCTGGAACCCATCTCAAGCTTTGGGAAAGAGCAAGGAGGAGTCCCACTATAGCCGAACAGGTGTACCAAAGCAGGGGTTTACTCGGATGCCAGACAGACACTGAGGCCAGATGAGACCTGGGATCTATTTAAGAACCAAACCAGGGGCGCCTGGGTGGCACAGCGGTTAAGCGTCTGCCTTCGGCTCAGGGCGTGATCCCAGCGTTATGGCATCGAGCCCCACATCCAGCTCCTCCGCTATGAGCCTGCTTCTTCCTCTCCCACTCCCCCTGCTTGTGTTCCCTCTCTCTGGCTGTCTCTGTGTCTGCCAAATAAATAAATAAAATCTTTAAAAAAAAAAAAAGAACCAAACCAAAAGCTTGTTATTTTTCACAATCTACAAGATTGAATGCAGGCAGGGATGTTGGTTACCTTTTTAAATTTTTATTATGATTTCATGTATAATTTAGATCACTGGATGGCTGTAACTCCTGCTAATAAATTGTGTACACTCTGAACACAATAAAAATCAGCCAGCACAGCAGAATCAGTCCGTTCAACTGTTGAACCCTTGGGACATGGCCGAGTCAAAGAACGATGGACAAGAATTAGCCTCAAAGCTGCAGAAGCTCTCCCCTCCAATTTTAACAGAATATGGTTTTTTTTAAAGAGTAGTTTATATTCCACTCTCCACTTCTTTTTTTTTTTAATAAATATTTTTGATGACTTCATTTTATCCTTTTTAAAAAAATTTTTTTTGTTTATTTGAGAGCAAGAGAGAGCACGTGCTGGGGCAGGGGTGGGTAAGAGATGGAGAAGCAGGCTCCCCACTGAGCAGGGAGCCAGAAGTGGGGCTTGATCTCAGGACCCCAGGATCTGGACCTGAGCTGAGGCAGACGCATAACTGACTGAGCCACCCAGGCACCTCCAGAATATGTTTTTGAACATACTTTTTTTTTTTTTGACACAACACTCTTGTTCTAAAGAGCTCAGGGTATAACACACACACACACACACACACACACACACACACACANTGACACAACACTCTTGTTCTAAAGAGCTCAGGGTATAACACACACACACACACACACATACACATTCCCTTCATTTGATGATTGCCTCAAGAGTGAACACAGGATTGACGTATGAATGGAGAACTAATGGGTAAGAAGTGGGAAGAGGAAGTAGTGGCAAATGACTTGTTAGGACCCACCATCGTGAGTCCATCCATTTGTTATTTTACTTAACAGCCTGTACTGAACATTTGTTACACTCTGAGCCACTGGGTAGCTACTGAGTCTATCTTGGCCCCAATCCTCCTGAGGTGCGGGGTGAGGGTAGGAGGGAAATACTGAAATACACAATTTTAACACATTCACTTAGTGAAGGAAACGCCTCCTTAAAAGACGTCTTCTTGGAACTTATCTGTTACCAATAAGGAGGAAATGCAGGACTTGGAAAATGTGGTAACAGTGAGCAGCCCCTACTTTGGGAATGCCTCCTTACTCAGTGTCACACACACCACCAGCAGATCTCCACCTAGTTACCCAGACTTACAAGGTGTGGGAGCCCCAGGAGCGTTGGGGTGTTCCCAAGGTTACGCTAGGGGAATGTGGCGTCATCAAGACATATGTTTTTCAGATCCTAGAGCAGAGGTCTTCTGACCTTGCCACCTTATTTTCATGGTTGAGAAGGTGATAAAGAGAAGAAAAGAAAAATCTATACACAAAGAAAACTTGACATAGAAAGAAACACCTCTAATGATTACTGCTGGGTTTTTAGAAATTCATCTCTGTAGCATTGGGTAGAGTTTGGTAATGTTCTAGACAAGTGGATGGTCTGGGAAAGGCCAGATGGGTGATTTCCTCTTATAAAGCCTGAAAGAGAACCATGCCATGAGATTCTACCTGAGTTTACCCAGAGGGGGGCCCTGGTAGGGTGCTAGATTCTGGGAAGAGACTTTGTTGAGGGACTTAAATCCAGAGAAACAGATGACATCTAGGGACTCAGAATGTTGCATACTGCTGCCCAGGGAATGGAATCATCAGAGAATACATGAGTATGTTGCTTTTCCCAGGCCAATGGGTCTATCCTCCCTTTCCGAACATCACGGTGTGCTGGGGCTGGAGCCAAGTCTGGCAGCGTGTCTGGTAGGCTGTCTAAGGTTTCTGTAAGTGGTAGGAATCCAAGGAGGTGTGAATCAGTTACACTACAGTAACAAAAAGGACTCCCAAATCTCAATGTTTATGATGACAAATGTTTATTTCTCACTTCTGTATCCTATGTGGGTCAGCTGCCACTCCATCCCATGTCTCCATCCTGGGACCAGGCTGATGGAGTTGCCTCTCCCTGAAACGTTTCCTGTCATTGAGACAGAGGGAAGTGTACCTAGGGTCACTTCTGCCCACTTTTCATAGGCTAAGTGAGCCCATAGCTTCACAGGACAGGCTTTTATAATCCTCTCTCAGGGAGAAGGATCAGAATATTAGGTGATGAGTAAATCTAATCTACTGCAATGAGTAAAGAGTTCTGAAAATCAAATCTGGGATCTAAATTCAGAGGTCAAGTGCAGTTGATGAGAGGAAGGCCAGAATTGGGAGGGAAGACCAGTGAGGCTAGAACCCACCAGAATGGGAGGAGTATGGCGATTTGGAGCAAGGGTGGGGTCAGGGGTGATTGCCATGGATACCCTGGGTCGTTTGTGTCCACTGAGCAGTGACTGGCTGGGACATGGGGAAGCTAGCTGGTTTAAAGGTTCACAAATGTGCAGGCTTGGGGGACGGAAGCCATTAGGGTCCATCAGGGAAGTGTGAGCGATTCACTTTGTGTTTACTTGTATCAGTGCTGTCTTCTACTTAGCTCTCCAGACACTGATTACCCTGGGGGAAACTGAGGCAGCATGCTACACCAGTAAAGGGTTCAAGAACACTTCCCATGCCTACAGCCTTAGAAGATCTTTTTCTAGAACCCTTAATGCTTTTTTTTTTTAAAAGGTAACTTACATTGGACAAAAGCTTTCTGACTCAATTTAAAGGACTTTTGATAAAAAGATGGTACAGTTAGGCAAACCTTGCAGATAATTTCTGCTCTGTGATAAATAATGATTTACAATGAGCAACAGTCAGGATTGTTAAATTAGCTTTGTTTGTTTTCCCATTATCTGGAGCAATAGCAAGCCAGATTCTGCTACAAAGAGGAAAAGGCAAATAATTGGCCCAAGAAGGGAGTCAGATCAGGTAAAGGAACACAGGATCCAATTCTTCTCCTTTTAGACCTTGAGAAAAAGCGTCGAGTGCATTCAGTTCAGCATTCTCTACCTACTTCTACTGAGTGTTCACCTCACTAGCTTGGGACTTTTCCCTCCTGTGAGGCACCCAGGGCCCTCTTGCATCCCACTATTCAGGTCTGCCTCTCAGGCAGGGTGTCAGCCTCCAAAATCCTCTCTCCTCTCCACTATTGCAATTACCATTCAATTGACTTGGTTGAGAAATTTAAGGGCATCACCTGAGGAATGTGTGGATAGACTAATTCAGACTACAGTGCAAAAGACTAGTGAATATGGTAACCTTTTTTTTTTTTTAAAGATTTTATTTATTTAGGTGACAGAGACAGCCAGCGAGAGAGGGAACACAAGCAGAGGGAGTGGGAGAGGAAGAAGCAGGCTCCCAGTGGAGGAGCCCGATGTGAGGCTCGATGTGAGGCTCGATCCCAGAAGGCCGGGATCACGCCCTGAGCCGAAGGCAGCCGCTTAAGGACTGCGCCACCCAGGCGCCCCTATGTTAACCTTTTCTAAGAATATTTACATTTCAAAGCTTCACAAAGACAATGCTTTGGCTCTGCAAATAAACACTGCCCTAGTAGTGGAATATGAGGCAAGGTGGCTTGCCAATGGGGGTGACTTTTTGATAGGGGGACTTTTCTGGATTATTCCCAGTCCCTCGTAAACAACCTGCGTTTATTCTACCCTCTAGGATTTGTTAGCACCTAGCTTGCCACACAATTCCAGGAGCCCAGAAGCCAATGGCTTCTGCATAACACAGGGCCACTTTCAGCAAGATTGTGTGAGTTCCAAGTGTCTGTGCCTGCATGGTCAAGAAAAAACTAGTAATTAGGGGTGCCTGGGTGGCTCAGTCTGTTGGGCGTCTGCCTTCGGCTCAGGACATGGTCCCAGGATCCTGGGATGGAGCCCCACATTGGGCTCCCTGCTCGGTAAGTCACTTGCTTCTCCCTCTCCCTCTGCCTGCCCCTCTGCCTGCTCGTGTTCTCTCTCTCTCTCTCTCTGTCAAATAGATAGAAAAACTCTTAAAGAAATTAGTAATTATAATGCCATACATATTATCAGACTCCATGACGAAAAAACCATGAAATCCCAAGCATTCTCACATGGATTAACATAGTGAATACCCAAGAAGTCTATGATGGACCGGGCAGGTCTGTTATCCCCCATTTTAAAGATGTGGCAACCGAGATCTGGAGACACTGAGTGACTTATCTAAGGTCACACAGCTGGTTCATCTTTGCACACCTGTTCCGGGGCTTTTCCTCCAAGCAGCGCTGCTCCTTCAGCGGCTAGCACTGCCTGGACTGAGGGCACTGGGAGTTTGGATCGGGCGGGGCAGAAAATGCAGGATGGTGGCGGTGATATCACCCATCAAAGCCCCCGCGCCACGTCTGGCCCCAGCTAGGACCTGGCCAACGTGTTGCTGTAGGGCACCACCTCAGCAGCAGGGGTGAGGGGGGCGGGGCTGCTTTCTATATTGGTATTCCGCGTCTGTGTGCGTATTGATTGCTCTCTCAAAGGGTTCCATCTGCCTTCTATCTCATTATGTTACTAATCTTCATCCCATCCTTTGAGGATTTTTATCCTTGTTCTATAGAGGTGCAGGTTTCCAGGGCTACCAGAAATCCATAGATTGAAGCCTTTCTCCAGCTTTCTTGTAAAGGTCCTTAGCAGTGAAAATCTTACTTTTTGTCATCTTTGTTTGCTGGATGCTGTGTCTCCCACAACTTCTCTGTTTACTTCTACTTGAAGTCCGTGAAGAGCAATCCCTGAGAAGAAGCTGCTTGATGCAGAAAAGGATGTGACATAATCACAGACACCATGTCCTCAGTGCGAGTTAAACAAACAGACCCCAAATAGACCAACGTCATGAGGCAGAAAGAGCTCTGCTGTTGGAACCAGCAGATCTAGGACAGTCTTGGTGTGTCAATCAGCAACTGTGTGGTCCTGACCAAGGCCTGTAATTGCTCCCATCTGAGTCTTAGTTGCTTCATCTGTGAGTTGGGGAAGTAATGGCCACATGGGTTTGTGAGGATTTGATGAGACAATTCTGTCAGGCAGGGCTTCTCAGACTTCATGTCACAGGAATCACGTGGGAAATGCAGGTTAAAACGTAGATTCACAGTCTCAAAGTCTGATGTGTGGGGCCTGAGATGCTGATTTCTACCAAATTCCCAAGTGATGGGACCAAGATTGAGTACCGCTGTCTCAAGAAAAGTTGGAACGGCGTGCGGTGACAACCCCTCAGTTCCTCCTCCTCCATATTGAAGACCCTGCACAAAGTGGTGTTGAAATGGGGCATTTATTGTTTTTTCTTATTACGGAAGTAACGAGGGGTATTTGTGGACACAAGGCTGACTCACATCTCAACACTTTTCTTGGCTGACATTCAGACTGATTTGCAGTGCCAGGGACTAAAGATTTGAAAATATCCCAGCATCCTGCTGCACAGGCAGCTAAATTAAACTCAATACCCAGGGCCTGTGTGATTAGAATAATGAACTATTCCGATCAACCTCGAAGACCTGTTGGTGGGAGAGTTTTGTAGAAGCTGGAGGAAGCCAAATTTGGGAAGCAGAAACTGTACTGCAAGAAAGAAATTCCCACCACCTGTTTACATATCAGATAAATTGTTGTTTGGGATGGGGAGGAATTTGCTGCTTCAATTCACCTTGAGGTATGATGGATTTTTGACCCAGAGAAAAACCTCTTTTCTCTTTTTTTGCAGAAAGTGGGCAAAGTCTTGTTACGGTCAATACTGTGTCCCTCTGTATTCCCATGTCTAAATTCTCCATCCCTCTTCAGGGACTGGACAATCTTGGAAAGGGTTATAGACCAACCATACTGCTGACCCAAGACTTTGTTGTCTTCAGGATGATGAGTTAAAATTGCACAGTGCTTTATGGTTTCGAAAGCACTTTCACCTACGTTACCTTTTTTGATCTCTATGACTCCCCTTTAAGCCAAATAATATTATCTCCAATTTCAATTTTGGAGAATTTATATGATGTGTCCAAGGTCATGCTGAAAGTGGCAGAGCTGGAAGGCAAAAACCATCTTCTGACCACTTATTTATTGCTCTTTGCACAATAATTTATCTGTCCTTGTTCTAGAACAGCATCTCTTCAATCCTGGACTCACATTAGAAGCTTTTTAAAAATCCTGATGCCTCGGTCCTATCCCAGATCAATTAAATCAGAATCTTTGAAATGGAGCCAATATCCATCTGCATTTTAAAAAAATTCTGAGAGTGATTCTACTGTGCCTCCGGAAATGAGAAATCACTGCTCCAGTAGTTTTGGGGACTGCTAGAGGACAAAAAAAAATTTTTTTTTATCAAAAGGGAGGCTCTATTTATGCAGGGCTAGATATTGTCATAGTATTTGATTCTTTGTGTGATTTCTAACATCTAGCTTAACACCTGACAGAGGGGGGGAAAAGAACCAAAGTTGCTGAACCCCTACTATGAATTAGGTGCCCTGCTGGTCATTTAAGTGCCCTACACCTCAGTGAGATTGGGATCACTACCTCATTTTCCAGATGAAGACACTAAAACATACCAAAGTGAAATGACTCATTCAAAATCATGCCACTTGTAGGTATCATGGCTGGGATTTGAACCTATACCTGCCAGTGCCAAAGCCCAGGTGTGTTCCATTATGCCAGTAGTTCTAATCCCCGGCCAAGAGTCTGATTGGCTGGACTGGAGTGAGGGCGAGACATTGGCATGTTTCAGAAGCATCCCGGATGATCCTAGCCTGTAGCAAAGGCTGAGAGCCGCTGCCCCAATCCACTCTGCCTTTCCAAAGTGCTTACAATATGTTCGTTGAACTTGAACGTTCCAGGGGAAGGACTTCCTCAGGCACGTAGACACATACATGTGCATACGTCGACATACACACGTCTCTTCCCACCCCTCCACCTAAATTAGAAGGGACAAAGACTTTCATTCTACAGTGAACACTTTTTGGAATAGGAAATCCAGTTACTTAAGCCCCCCCGTCAAGGCTTTTCTGAGAACTTGTGCCCAAGGGCCCAAGTATTTAAGTATGGCTCGGCAGACGGAGGGGGCGCAGGGGGGTTAGAGAGTTGAGGCGGTGGGGGGAGGGACAAAGACAAACTTGGACATCTTTACAGTTTTGCCTGAAGTCAGTCCGCCCCAGGAAGCAGCCGAGTCTTGGCAAGCAGAAGTGATCATTTAGACTAGACTGTAGTGTGACTGAAAGATCCCTTGACGTTTAGAAAAACACCTTATTAACTCCCTGGATCCAGGCATGATCTGAGAGGATGGATTCATATTTTGAGGAAAATAGAACAGATTTTTTCCCCTTGGATTGGGCCCCGGCTCCACTAATCTTCAGCGGGTCCCATGTACACATGTAACACTGTCAGGGTATCTGGGAAGAGGTGGGTGTGTTTCAGTCCCAGGTAAAGTGATTCTCGGGCACTGCCCCTGCTCCCGAAGCCATATCCACATCATCGTTGTTATTCAAGATTCCAATTAAGTGCCTCAGAATTACTCCTCAGAGAGCGAGAGAAGAGAGAGAGTCTGGTATCTCCCCATTAGTATTCCTACCATGTTAGTAGAAACACAATATAATTTTTACATCATTGTTTGAAATTTGTCCAAATGAAAAATTCTTGGTCAATTCCATTCAGTTGTTTGCTCTTGACCTTAGCTGAACTTGAGACTCCAACTTCTAAATACCAGACTATCATGTGAGGGTCACAGCTCAGTGACCCCAACCTTAGAAAAAGAAACCTCAAGAGCCAGACTAAATTGGGTCCAAATTAATTTATTTTTGGCCAAAGATGATATGCTTCCTGAGCAGAAGAAGAATCGTTGTTTTAGTTAAACATTTTGGGTCTCCTAAGCCAACATTTCAGAAAGGCCCCCTAACCTCTGTTAATGACATCTGAAGTCAGTTTGATAAGTATTAATTGAAACAATACTTAATTGGAAGACTCAAAAGGGACCAGAACAGAGTCCCAATCATTTGTTCATCAGACATTAATCAAGCTATTACTATATACCAGGTATTGGCCTAAGCATCGGGCTGTAAAGGTAAGCAGCTGCTGCCTCCAGCCTAGAGCCTTCCCATGCGGTGGGGAGACTGACAGTATTTTCTCAGCATCCCCCTGCACAGTGGGAGCGGTATTTTTATATCTGGTGTACGCATCAGGAGAAAGAGAGGACCATCCCCCTTGTTAGCTCTCCACTGTTCCTTCTTCATGCAGACCCAAGCCACACATTCAGACCTTGATAAACCCAGCTTGCTGTAGTTCCTGAACATTGAGAGGCTTTAATTGTATTACTTTTTGGATCTTTTCAAGGTCGTTCAAGGTAGACAATACTTGTTGACTTCCTCTGTGCCATTAGTTCATTTTATAACTGGGAAGAGGCAGAGGCTCACTGGGATGTGGTGACTCCTTGGTTGATGTCTTAAAGCCACAGCCTTTTTCTGGATACCAAATCTTACAAGGATTGGTTGGGGAATTTCACCTAGGCAGGATAACACATCATAACACATTGCCCCATTTCACCATTATTATCACATAACTCACTTAACTGGGGCAAGAATGTGGGATCTTGGCATTCCACCTAACAAGTCAGATCAAAGGGAGGGTAAAGTGGGAAGTGTCTGAAGTCGGGGCATTAGCCAGATCTCTAGGTGGGGGGTGAGCCAAAAACCTGCGAGGGTGGGAGCTCGGGGGCAGAAACAGTCAGAAGTCAGATGTCCCCATAGTCTGGGCAGGGGCTCAGGAATGAATGGGTAATTCTGGTTAGAAATAGGCTAAAAGTGGAAAGGCTGGGGAACCACAAGAGACCAAGGGGCTCTCAGCTGCCGGGGTCAGGGACAGGCTCGAGTTCTCAGAGGTGAGGAATCTCTACAGCTGTGTTGGCAGAAGTGATGTCAGCATTTGGGCCGGTGAATGCCCAGAGATGGGATCTGAGAGGTGAGCAGGGAATGCAGCTGCTTAGGGCAGAAGAAAGCCGAGGCTAGAGATGGTTAGGAAGATGTTTCTATTCGTTGAAGCAGAGTGAATTCTTCCATCTATATTCTTAACCTTATTGTTGCATTTATGTGTGTGTGTGTGTGTGTGTGTGTGTGTGTGTGTGTGTAGTCTTTTAAACGTATACATATTTTAACATGCTACCTCCCCAGCAGACTTTGAAGCTCCCAGGGCAAGGCACTATGAGTTTGCTCACACAGATTTGGCACATAGGAGATGTTGTTCACTTTACCTGACTCCTCATCCAGTATTCTTGACTGTCCCCCTGGAGGTTTCCACATGGATGCTAAAACCCATAGAACTGACATTGCTAAAANGGGAGAGGAAGAAGCAGGCTCCCAGCAGAGGAGCCCGATGTGGGGCTCGATCCCAGGACTCTGGGATCACGCCCTGAGCCGAAGGCAGATGTCCAACGACTGAGCCACCCAGGCGCCCCCTCCATCCAGTATTCTTGACTGTCCCCCTGGAGGTTTCCACATGGATGCTAAAACCCATAGAACTGACATTGCTAAAAACTCTCCGGGTTCTTTTGGTCACCGTTGCGTCTGACACAACGGTCACACTGGCTTGCAAATCAGTGGCATAATGTTAGAGACATTGCATATATGTTCTGCCCAGAGAGCCTAACGAAGTGATATTTACTGAGAACTGGTACAAGCCTGGCCATGTGCTTATGGTGCTAACCTCAGTTAACGTACTAGAGTGTCTGTTACCATCACCCCGGCTGACGAGGCAAACGGTCCCCAAGGATGCAGCCCTTCTCATCTCAGTGATTAGAAACGGCTCTCTGACAGCTCTTGCCACTCTGCTTTTACTTCTCTTATGTGGACCTTTGTTTCCCGGGCTGACAGTCTTCTAATGAGGTACGGCGTTTCTTTTTTTCTGATTCCCACACACTGGGATAGAGCGAAAGCAATGCTATTGGCTGCAATGTCTTCCGGTTTTTGTAAAGAAAGGAAAAAAGAGAGGCAGAGCGGAAAAAAGGGAAGAGAAGGGAGTGCACGGAGGGAGAAAAGAAAGGGAAAAAAGAAAAGAAATATGAGGGAAAGTAAGAAAGAAAAATAACGTGAATCTTCTGGACAGTGTGAGTTTTGCCTTGTTCTGAAAGGTGTTTAAATCCTTCAGAGTTTCTCTTTCAAGCCAGTCTGCTGTCAGGACTTGAAACACCTCTTCTGCCTAGATACACATTATAGGAAACTTAAATGATACAAAGATATCTATCTAGATACTTCTATTTAAGTTCTCTGCGGTGTGCATGTTCCTTAGTAGGGCTGTGGGGACCACTTCGGAGTTTGAAAACCCAAGACAAACTCTGTATTTTTTTTTTTTTCCAGGACACAAGTATCTGCTCGAGATTTTGTTTCCCCGGGATGGCTTAGTTGGATGGCTGAGAGGACAGTAATTCAGTCATTCATTTTCGTTCCTTGAGTCGCCAGGGGGCAAGGGGAGGAAGATGATTAACTTTCTTATGTCTTGATTGCTTTGTGCATTTTGAAGACAGAAAAAAATGTCCTTTCCTCCTTCCGTCCTGCTGAGCTTCTGGATGCTGGTTCTTCTCCTCTCTCCTGTCTCAGCTGATTGCCTGCCAGCCTTTGTCTCCAATTTTGTGCCCTCCTCTGCTCCGGACTGTGCCTACTGCCGACACGGTGCAGTCGTCCCGTGCGAGGAGGCCTTCTTTCTGGTCCACTCGGCAGACATCCACCAGGTGTGTCTGTTCTCCTTCCCAGTGAGTCCTTCAGCGATGTTCCTGATGAGAGATGAAGTAAAAAGCCAGAGCAGCAGGTCCGAGGAAGAAGAAAAGAAAATTCTCAACAGTGGACTCGACAGTAGTCAGGGCTTTAGCGTGTGTGTTTGTGTTTATGAGTGTGTGTGTGTGTGTGTGTGTGTGTGTGTGTGTGTGTTGGGGGAAGATGTGATGATGGACAATGAGGAGGAGGCAGGGCTTGGATATTCCCAGAATTATTTTAATTTTTTAAAAATTATTTTAATTCTGCTTCCTCCATGCACAGTGGCCCTCCGACCTTCTCCACCTGCCTTCCCATGCTCCCTTCCCTCACTCCAGCTCAGGGAAGGAGACAAATGCCATGTCACCTGGAAAACTCTTCAGTGAATGTGGAGGTGACAGGAGGTGGTGAAGGAAGCAACCTGGAGAGGAGGAGAAGGGAGCGCTCTGATGGAATTAGGACTGTAGGCCTTAGACACACCTGGGTTTGAACCCCAGTATTAGCGCATGGAGCGGGGGAGTCACTTGGCTGTGCTCATTTAGGCTTTCAGGCCTATAAATGAGATGAAATTCGATTCTTTAGTGCATCAGAGTGCTATCCATTTAGTAAAATCTCAATAAATGTCGATAGTATTAGCACGGAATACCTGGAGTGCAAGAGCTCGGAAGGAGTTGTTTTTATTTGAAGATGCTCAAGCCGATGACTCGGCCACAGCAGGAGGAACCCCAGTCCCAGATGCCCCCCCCCGCTCTTACGCCAGGTCTGTGGGCAAAGGCCGGGCATGGGTGAATGGGCTGCCTCCATTCGAGAGGACTTCAGGGAGGCCTAGGGCAGAGGCAGGTGAGCAGCTGGCACGAATTACCTTTTTAAAAAAATTATGCCTGGGGGTGTCTGGGTGGCTCAGTCAGTTAAGCATCTGCCTTTAGGTCCAGTTATGATCTCAGGGTCCTGGGATGGAGCCCCACACCGGGCTCTCTGCTTGGGGGGAGCCTGCTTCTCCCCCCCTCCACGTCTGTCTGTCTCTCAAATAAATAAATAAAATCTTTTAAAAAAATCGTGCCTAACATCTTAGCTTCAACTAGGTGACCCTCAGGGTCCTTTAAAATCTAATTAGGAAAAAACCCAAGGGGCACCTGGGTGGCACAGCGGTTAAGCCTTCGGCTCAGGGCGTGATCCCGGCGTTATGGGATCGAGCCCCACATCAGGCTCCTCTGCTGTGAGCCTGCTTCTTCCTCTCCCACTCCCCCTGCTTGTGTTCCCTCTCTCCCTGGCTGTCTCTAACTCTGTCACATAAATAAATAAAATCTTAAAAAAAAAAAAAAACAAACCCCCAAAACTTCACATGCTATAAAATCTAAACTCCATAAGAGGACTGAAGGACAGTGAAAAGGTTCCCCAGGGGCAACAACCACAACCACTTTCTCATATATTCACATGCATTCTTAATGTTCTAGTCTGTGAAACCCCTTTGCAGAATATCCCCTTCTTCTTTAAGCCGGTGTGAAAAACTAACTTCACATATTCCCTTTTACACTTTTTTTGGGCGGGAGAACTTCCACACTGTCATGGTGGGTCCCATTCCGACCCAGGCGGCCGCTCACAAACACAGTGCCCCTGTTCTGGGGAGAGTCCAACATGAGGACGCAGAGCAGGTCGGAGTGTCCCGGAGCTGCAGGTGCGGCTTGGGGCCCAGAATGGCCTGCCCCTCTGCTCTCCCCCGGGGACATTTGCTTCCTGCTCTCTGATCCCCTCCTTCCCCATGGCCCAGATGTCCGTGAACAAGATAATGCTAAATTCTGCCGATATGGTGTGGTGAGGAGAAGAGAGGGAGAAGAGCATACGTGCTTAGGAGTGGTGGGCAGGGGAATGGAAGGGTGTTTCCTTCCGTTTAAGAGCCCAGAAAAAAGGTCTGTAGGGCCAAGAGAAGGCAAAGCTCAACTGGAGGGGCGCCTGAGTGGCTCAGTGGGTTAAGCGGCTGCCTTTGGCTCGGGTCATGATCCCAGGGTCCTGGGATCAAGCCCCACATCCGGCTCCTGCTCAGTGGAGAAACTGCTTCTCCCCCTGCCTCTGCCCCTCCCCCTGCTTGTGCTTGCTCCCTCTCTCTCTCTTTCTCTCTCTGTCAAATAAATAAAATCTTAAAAACAAAACAAAACAAAAAAACCCTCAACTGGAAAGTAGAAGGGAATGCAGGGGACAGCAGTGTCGCTCACGCTGGTGAGAGCCAAGCTGGAAACATAAATGCTTTCTCTTCTGTTGCTCGAGAACTACCTAATCTTAGATTCTTGCCAAAGGCGACTTCACTCCTTCTGCCATTCCACAGGACACTGTCCCCATCCAATGATACAGCATTTCTCGATTGTTGACTTCGGGGAGAAACCCTCACAGGGTTGTTCGGCGCGTTTTTACAGAATGGTCTGATTTCACTGTTTATAAGGTGGACTCATTAGAGGCAAGTTGGGGGGCCCCAGAACAGACAAATGAATAGTCTGCTAAGCCATGCATTTAAAATGACAATAACAAAAATGTTAATAAACATCAATATTTGCCCCGCGGTTTATGATCGTTTTTAACAAGCAATTCTGCTGTGATCTTTGAATGATTTCCTTTAGTAGATGACTTCCTTGTTGTCCGATTTGATCTTGACTCAATACGATTATGCTTCCCCACCACATGTGTACTCGAATTAAAAAGCCTTTTGGCTTATTTCCACAACTGAACTCAAGAGTCAGACTCCTTACAGATTTTTATAAGTGGTTGTCCCTTCTCTGCATGATTTGGGGTGGAGGTTGTTGCTGATTTAAATTAAAACCCATTTAGAGGAATGATTAATTCGGGCCCTCCAAAAATCCATTTCTGGGCCATAATTATTTGGGTGGGGCCTCTGGACAACGATGGAATAAATTACCTAATTAACTTCCAATTTTATTTTCTGCTTTTTAGATATTGACTTAGTAGGTCACAAAAAGTTTTTAAAAACAGACAGGGTTGGGTAACCAAAGGTTTTATTCACTCTTTGAAGCTCAGTTTTCTCATTTATAAAATGGGTGATAATAACCCCTACTGCTCAGAGTTATATATGAGATATTTATGCATGTGTTTATGTATATGTGTGTATACATATATGTGTATGTGTGTATATATATTTATATATATATTAAATTAGCTACGAAGCCTCTTTTGTCCAGATCTTATTGAAAATTACTTCCAACTGGATGAGTTCATTTTCCCACTTGTAAACAGTTCCATGGACATAGCAGTTTATCTTTCTGGGTGGCAGAGCTCTTTGGGTGCCTGGGTCATCATGCTGAATGCTGGCTTTTATCATACGGGCCTGAAAACTTAGAAGCTGAAGAGCAGGTATCGGCAACCTTTGCCTTGTGCCAAAGCTGGCGCCAAGGCTGAATTTTCCCTGGGTTTGCTACAACTATTTCTTACTCCATTGTGTAGTGTAGACACTTAATAGATATTTGTTAAATAAACGATGATTGTATATTTTTCCCCCCAACATACTCGGCCTTGCTTACCACCTCTCTCTCCCATCTTTTCCTAAAAGTGTTTAAGATAGCTTTTAAAAAAGGACTCCTAAAATATGAAAAGACATGACTCTGTAGGAGACATTGCTCAAGGATAAACCAGTCTGAGGCACCTCTTCCCTTTCTCTCTGCTGTGTGGTCCACTGTGGTGGGCCCAGTTCTGCTGATGAAATGGGGCAGCAGGGTGGGCAAAGTGTTGGCCACAAAGAGCTAATCAGATCCCCTCTCCTGGGAGACAGATGGTTCTCAATGTCAGTATAGTGTTTCCTTGCAGAAACTTCCCTCAGTTTAGTTAGCTTGGGTGGGTCCTGTTCTTTACAACAAAATAATCCCTGACTAAATCTCAACATCAGATTCTGCACTAAGCTCTCTGCAGGATGTTCACAGACTGGAAATGCACAGTAAGCTGATTTTTGTACAGGACCTCAAGTTACATTTTCAAATAACATGTTTGATATCTGGATTCCTTTGCACATGGAGTATTTCTAAATTTCAAGCAGTGGGTCCAATTGTTAACCAGAAAAAAATACAATAAATATATAACAGTGGCAAAAAAAAAAATTCAGGAATTTTCAGGAAACACCAGGAAAACAGTGTATTTGTTATAATTTTTTTCAGATTAACTGTCTGATATTCTACGGTGCACTTAATTTGGACACAAAGCCGTATTAGTCAACTTATTATCTAAAAATGTAACTCAGGTACTGTTTAAAAATAAGTTTATCCTACATTTTTAGATGTTTCAGACCCCCTTCACTAGCCAATGCAAACATGGAAACTTCCTTGTTGTATGTTAACGAGAATGTCATGGGTTAAAGCAGAATATTACCACTCAAGTAGTTATAGTCCACTCTAAGAAAGAAATTTATTCTGAGCATCTTCATAAAATCTCAGTTTAACACAGTGAACATCTTCAACTACATCCTTACAGTAGCACTAACACAAATTTACTTCTATCTGCTAATATCTTCCAACAGAGGCAGATGCGGTTATCTCCACGGGTAATTCAGGAAAAATGCAAAGGGAACAAGGGGGCAGTGGGCATCAATCTCCTTTTATTGGCCTTTCTTCAGTATGGCTTGCCCATCCTGTGTTCTATTCATTTCAAAAAATATTTATTGAGCACCTACTATGTATACTGTGCTAATTGCTAGGGATGGATATGTAAATAAGGTAGAGTCCTGCCTTTCTAAAGTTTACAGTCTGGCAGGGATTAGAGACATTAACCAAGAGGACACAACTGGGACAAATAAAAAGCACCTACTAGGTGCTAGGCCTTCTCACGGACACTTCACATCCGCTATCTCTGTCAAGTAGATCTTTTTTTAAAAGTTTATTTATTTAGGTCATCTCTACACCCAACATGGGGCTTGAACTCATCACCCTGAGATCACGAGTCGCATGCTCCTCCAACTGAGTCAGCCCCAAGTAGATGTTATTATGCCTATTTTAGGATACTGGTGCTCAGAGAAGTTAGGTCATGCAGAGGTGGGATTTAAATTCAAGTCTGCCTGATTTCATAATCTAGAATCCCGTGCCATCCAACATGGCAGCCACCAATCACGTGTGGCTGTTTACATGTAAAGCAATACATACTAAATAAAACTTTAAAATTTAGTTGCTTTGTCACACTAGCCCCATTTCAAGTGCCCGACACCCACATGTGGCTCGTGGCTAAGGTATTGGACAGTGCAGACTTAGGAGCTTTCCAACATCACAGGAAGTTCTACTGGTCAGCACTGGTCTAGACTCTTCAAGTGAGAGATTGGCCCCATGTCAACTTCAATATGGGATTTCCAAAACCCAGGAACCACTATAATCAGCATTGCTTCTTTTCCCTGAACCATTAGAAGAGAAGCCACTGAATAGGGACTTAACCTGGCACACTCTTCGAAGGTTGCTCACCTTGCAGGTAGACATTTGGAGGTGAATTGCAGATGTTTTTAACAACAGGAACTGTGGAGAATTAAATGAGACAATAAATCACGTTCCTCAGTGTGAAGCCTGGCATAGAGTAGGCCCTCAAGAAATGCCAATATATTAAAGAGTGTGGAACGTGGAGTCACAGGGCTGGTTTGAGGCCCCGTTTACCACTTTGTAACCAGGTGGCCTGGGCAAATCAGTCAATTTCTCCAAACCCCGTTCCCTTAACTATAATTGGACGTAGTGTCTGACCTTCCTACCTCGGAGGATTGTGGTGAAGCCCAGGAGCTAACAGATACAAAAGCGCTCTGTCAAGTTAAGGTTTTGTAAGTGAGCTCTTCTTTCTGCCCTCCTTTGTGCCCTGAAAAAAGTGATTAAAATAATAAATTCTTAATCTTAGTTTATCAGGGATTTGCCTCTTTTGCCTGAAAATGGAAGACCAAAAGATACGGTTTATGGAGGGGCGGAATTACATGAGATTACTCAGATCTTACTGCAGTAGAAAGAGGAAAGAAAGAATTGGGGGACGGTGGGAGCCAGAAGGAATCTTTGTGAATTCCCTAGCAGTCGGGGCGAGGGCTGTGTAGATTGCCCAGGTGCGTGTGAAGTAGGCGCTCTCCTTGGGTCTCGTGTTGGCGAGTCTGGATGGACTTCGGTGGGGGGCTTCAAGGGGACCCCATTGACCATCCATGACAGCCCGCAGGTACCCACACAGGTCCTGGGGAGCAAACATGCTTCGGGGGTCTCTGTCCCATCCTAAACCGAGCTGTCTCCTGAGAACCTCCAGGCCGTAGACTGCCAGGCTTGCAGGAGAAATGATCCACAATAAATCTAGATCCTTCCATTCGAGATGAAAAGTGACATTCATACAAAGCAATTCAGGTTAATTATCACTTTCTAGGAATTTTTAGCCCACTTTTGAAAAGGCTTGTTAGAACAACTCCTTTTTTCCCCCACATCTACAACTCAAAGCCAGGCTCAACGCCTGAAGGCTGCTGCTTCCTTCCAGTCATGACCCCGAGTCACCCAGATCATCATTTCCGTGTCACCCAGCCTTCCTCGCTCCCTCCGAGCCGTCGTGGGGGTCTCCTGTCACTGGGCTGTTGGCCCGTCCCCCTGGGGTACAGTCCTCCCAGTAGGGTGCTGCCCCATTGTGTGGACATCCACAGAAGGGTACGAGTGGGCAACATACACACCCGCTCTACTGTCCAACCCTTTTATACCCACAATGCCATCACCCAAAGGTCAACGAGGGTGTGTGTCTGTCAGACTACCAAAGACCTGGTATAACTAAAGGGAATTATAATAAATAGGGCATGAAGGGGAAAGATCTTAAAGAAAAACTGCTAAGTGACTATCCAGAAAGGCAATGGAAAAGCATGAACAAAGTCCACTCCTTCACAAGGGAACGCTCAGGGGCGTACCCCAATTCCCAGCTCTGATCTCCATCCCTAGGTGGAGCACCTTCCTCCTGGGGAGCACATTCTTCTTCAAGCTCCCAAGTCACAAAACCATCACCCTTCAGGAAATCCTGCTCTCTCCCCTTAAGCGTTCTCTGGCTCTAAGATCAGTCCCTGGACCCCTGAAAAAGCTGGAACTCAGCAATCCCCTCAGTACATTTCACCAAATCTGAGGAGTTACATGGTCTGGTGTCAAATTCAACAGAATAGTTCAAGATGGGCTTTGACTGCCCACACTGCCCACCTCAAGTCCTCTTACTGAGATGAGGTGCACATGGGCCTTTTCAGTCTTCTGAGGGATCCTAGGTGAAACTATTAGGACTTGCACACTAACACACACAAACACACATACACACACCCTAATCTAACTCCATATTGAAGAAACAAACCATTTCTAATTGCAACGTGCCCCACTGAAATGCTCTTGCCAGCAATGAAGATAGCACGTCATGCAAAGTTCTGGTAGTCTCTCTAAATTCTTTTTCCTGTGCTTTCCCGTTACAGAGAAACCAGGCTCACTATGGCCATGTACCACTTAATGACCACCCCTTGCCTACTCAGAATACCTTGCCAGAGTTTGAAAATTAAAGTTGTTTGGTTTTTACTTTTCAGAAAGCATCAGTTTGCTAGACTCCTATAGCAAAGTACCACAGACAGGGTGGTTTAAATAGCAGAAGTTTATTTTCTCATAGTTCTGGAATTCTGGGATCAAGGCGTCAGCAAGTTTGGGTTTTTTCTGAGACCTCTCTCCTTGCCTTGTAGATGGCTGTCTTTTCCCTGTGCCTTCACATCGTCTTCCCTCTGTATCTGTGTCCTAATTTCTCATTACAAGGACACCAGCCATATTGGATCAGGGCCTGCCCTAATGACTTCATTTTAAATTAATTACCTCTTTGAAGACCCAATCTCCAGATACAGTCACATTCTGAGGTTCTGAGAGTTAGGACTTCAACATATCCATTCTGGGGTGTGGGGGGAGACACAGTTTTGCTCCTAACAGGGAACAAGATTAAATTCTCAGGCTGGATATTGTTCTGGGTGCCTCTGAAATCAGAAGCAGGAGGTGCTGTCATCACTCGGTCCTGGTGAGCCCCAGGGGCACGAAGGCTGAGAAAGGGCGCAGAATTGCTCTGACTTCTTCACAAACAGCCAATTCATCCTACCAGTGCCGCTTACCAGCAACATATCCCTGAATGCCCATTCTCCAAGAATGCCAGAAGATTCCCCAAGACCTCTAACATCAGTTTAAACTTGGATAATGAGTTTTCCTCCCCGTGTCTTTTTTGCTGAAACAATGTTCTGCATACTATGACTCCTTAATGGAAAGCCTTGAATAGAACGTATTGTCATAAGGCTTTGGAATCAAAGGGACCCGAACTGGTGTGAAGACCCCACCCCTTACTAACTGCGTACCCGTGGGCAATCAGCTCAGTCCATTCCATAGACATTCAGCAAGCACGGACCATACGCCAGGCACTGTGCTAAATTTGAGACACAAAGATGAGCAAGATCAAGTTCCTCTCTCTAGGAGTCTAGGAGAGGCTGGCGGAAAAGTAAACAAGTAATTACCGCAGAGCATATAATAAGGGCTTTCATAGCATTCAACGCAGACTGCTGTATGCAGAGTTCAGAGGCCCAGGGGTGGGGAGGTGGTAGCGGAGATAGTAATGGCTGAGCCAGTCCGAAAGGATGAATGCAACCAGATGGAGGGAACTTGGATGGTTAAGGAGGAAGGGGTTTCTGGTCAAAGGGAGGTCACCCCTCATCGCTTGGGGTGAGGAACACCTAACTCCCAGGGCTGTGGTGGAAATTAATGGTGAAGGGGATGTGTATGAAGTGTCTAGGACAGTTCATAATAGGTGCTGACGAGTGCAGCCAAGGAGGCCCGTCCCCCCCTCGTCCCTGCTATTCTCTACAACTTGCCTCTTTGTGGCAGCTCTGAGCTTGGGACTGTAGCGAGCGTCCCCAGTGGTCCCTGTGAGTTTAGGGTATGGCAAAGATCCTACTTTCTCCACTACATCAAAACTGCTTGTATTCCGTGCATCTTAATTCAGAAGTTGCAGGGGGATTTGGCCACCTTCTCCACTTCTCCCCACAGCACATAAATTATCAGTAAGTCCAGAAATGCAAATAGAATCACAATGGAAAGGTTTGAGGCTGCTGGTGCATGCACCAAATTATTCTCTGCATGATAATTTCTATCACTGTAATTAGACTCTGTAATTAAAAATCACTAATGTTTCATGACAGCCCGCAATTGGATTTGGGGCACAAAGGAGAAGGTTGGGGTGTGCTGGTATGGGTGGGGACACCGCACACAGAGATAGTCTGGGCTGGGCAATGGTGTCACCCTTTAGGGCCATTCACTAATAAAAAGTGTTCTCATTTATATACCAAAATAATGAGGTAAAGGAGCAGCTTAAAAAAAAAAGGGCGGCAGAAAAAGAAGATAAGCAACAAACCTACAGATCACTTAGGAAGCCCCAGTAATTTACCTGCCTGCTTTCCTTTCCTGGGAAGATTTTTATCTCCGTCGGCATTGTCGTAAATTACTTAGTAAAGCTGGAGTCAAAATTGGTTTTCAGTGTGTTCCACCTCCATTTGACCCCTGTGTACACAAGAAACCGCACTGGATTTTCCCACACTTTTAGCTGTGTAACGGCTCCCAAGAAATTTCTGTTTCCAACTGACCATGACTCCAGGGCTCGCAGATCAGTGATGGCAGAGAATCAAAAGTTGATTTCTGGCCCCTCGGTGGGGGGCTTCTTCATGCTTCAGACACGCCGGCCACCTGCTGGGGGTAAACAGGGCCTGTCCTTGGTGTCCCTGCCTCGTGCAGGGGAGCCGGGAGGGAACCTGGAGGAAATCTAGCTCCGTTCTCGCCCTTGTCAGAAAGGGATTTTTTCCCTCCGGCCTCTGAGAAGGTCTTCGTCCTGTGAAAGTAAATTAGGTATAAAATTACTTTTTGACAAACTTGACTGAAGCTGTGAAAGTCATTCTGCCTAAGTTTGAAAAGTGATTGGAACTGAAGGGTTTTTTTTTTTTTTTTTTTTGAAGATTCGCTCTTCTTTTCTTTTAAAAAGCAGATTGCCCTAGGGGAATGAATAGGAATTCAGGTAGATGGTGAATGCTTTTTTAGTTGGCCTGATTTTGATGGGGAGCTCTTGTCTTCATTAGCATGTCAATACCGAGGGCCCTCTTGAATTTTCTAGCCATTCTGGATCAGTATGTAGAATTTTCTATTCTTTCTTATTGTGAAGTGTGTCCTGTTTAGGGATTAAACCAGGCTTTCCAGCTAGGTTTAGGGGAATACAAAGATGTATTTAAGTGGTTGTGTCTATGATTGTTATCTACTGCTGGGTAACAAAACACCCCAAAACTTAGTGTTTTAAGACAACAATGATTCCTGTTTTCCCTTGTTCTGGGGTCTGCCTGGGCAGTTCTTCCGGCATGCATGGTACTGCCAGGTCCAGCCGGCAGATGCACTGGGCTGGAGGGTCCACGAAGGCCTCACTCACATGTCTGGGGTGTGGGTGCTGACTGTCAGCCAGGGTGCCTCTGTTCTCCATGTAGGCTGTCTCTCCACAGGGGGCTCAAGTCCCAGGCCCTCTGTACCTCCAGCATGTCCTTCTAGCATGGCTGCGGGGGTCCGAGAGTGTGAACTCAGGGCCAGACCTCTCACACTTTCAGGGATTGGCCCAGAAATATCCTTTCCACCACACGCTGTTGGTCAAAGCAAGAGACAAAGCCATCCAAGGATGTGGGGAAATTGAAGGGAAAGGGAGACTGACTCCACCTCTTGGTGAGAGAAGCAGTTTGTACAGTAAGGGTGTGAAGAAGGTGTTGGTAGCCATCTCTGGAGACATCTGCTGCAATGGTAAAATGCAGCCTCAACTAATGCTTAAAAACTGATTCCAGGGAATTCAGTATTACTGAGTGGACCCTGATGAGAATTAAGAAAGATGACAAGCATAGTTATTATGCCTTCCACACCTCCTTCATGTGCGTTAAGCAGCGTGTGAGGTGCTCTGCCTTCATCTTCTAGAAAACAGCTCTGAAAAGATGGTGTTCTTATACCTACTTTACACATTGGGAAACTGAGGCTTGCAGACCCTGTAATGCAGGGGTTCTTTGCAGCCAGCTGTGAAGGATGCTAAAGGGGGGCTTGCTGCCTCTCCTTGCACCTCTGCTCTCCCCAGTGTCCCAGCTCTCCACAGTACCCCACCTCAGTTCTGCACCTGCCTGGGCTGCACCAGCCAGACCCCCATCACTGTTCCCTATCGGAAGGCCTCCTATGTTAAGACTCTTTTTTTTTTAAAGATTTTATTTATTTATTTGACAGACAGCTAGTGAGAGAGGAAACGCAAGCAGGGGGAGTGGAAGAGGAAGAAGCAGGCTCCCAGGGGATGAGCCTGATGTGGGACTCGATCCCATAACGCCGGGATCACGCCCTGAGCCGAAGGCAGACGCTTAACAACTGAGCCACCCAGGCGCCCCTGTTAATACTCTTTTTAAGCCTGCTTTTTGCTCAGTGACAAAAAGTACTAATAGGTTTTTAGTTAAACTTATTCCATCAAATATGTTATTCCTTTAAGTTGTCAGTTTTGGCTCAACCAGTTAAAATTTTTTCTTAAGAAGGCATTTGGCGGGGTGCCTGGGTGGCTTGGTGGGTTAAGCATCCGACTCCTGATTTCAGCTCAGGTCATGAGATCGAGCCCCATGTTGGGCTCTTTGCTGAGTGTGGAGCCTGCTTAAGATTCTCTCTCTCTGCCCTTCTTCCTCCCCCCCGTCCTTGTGCACACACGCTCTCTCTCTCAAAAAAATTCAAAAAAAAAAGAATTCACTTGGCCCACAAAAGTCAAGAGAATTTTGAAGAATTTAGAAGGGAACTGGTTATGTAGCTATTAAGACTTATTATAAAGCTACATTAATTTAAAAATGTTGTATTAATGCCACGGAAGACAAGTGGAAAAGAATAAGGAACTCAAGGTTAGCACCGCCCATACAGAAGAATGGTTGTGCACAGGATAAAGCATGAATCACTGGAGGAAGAATGGACGCTTCTAAGAATGGCTCTGGACAACCAGTCGTTCATATGGAAAAGTACAAAATTAGATTCTCACTTCACGTCAAACACAAAAATAAATTCCAGGTGGATTAAAGGCCTAAATGTAAATAGGCAAAAAAAAAAAAAAGTGACTATTTCTAGGACTGTACATATTGAGGAGGATTTCTTAAATAAGACACTAAAGTTCAAACCTTCTTGAGGAAAATGATTAATTCAAGTGACATTAACAGTTCACGTGTGTGAGGCTGAAGATGTGCTTACCTATGACCCAGCAATTTGGGTTGTGGGTAGATCTGGGGAAACTCTCAGCCACAGGCATAAGGAGGAATGCAAAATGTTGCTCGCTGATGCATTGGTTACGATATAAAAGATTAGAAACAGCTTAACTGTTCCTCAGCAAGGGAGAAGGAAAAATAAACTGTGGTTTATTCATATAATGCAATAATATTTAGAAGTTGAAATGAGTAAAGTAGATTTCTATGTAGCAACATGGATAAACCACAGAATCATGGCGAGTAAAAAAAACAAGTGCAGGAGAGTACGTACAGAGTGGTGCTCTTTATGAAGTTTCAAATAGAGGAAACAACACTGAACATTTTTTTTTTAAGATTTCATTTTTAAGTAATCTCTATACCCCATGTGGGGCTGGAACACACAACCCTGAGATCAACGGTCACATGCTTGGGGTGCCTGGCTGGTTCAGTGGGTTAAGTGCTCAACTCTTGATTTTGGCTCAGGTCATGATCTCAGAGTCCTCAGATGGAGCTCAGCGCCGGGTGTGGACCCTGTTTGAGATTCTGTCTGGCCCTCTCCCTCTGGCCCTCCGCCCTCCCTGCTCCTGTGCCCACATGCACATGTGCTCTCTCTCTCTGTCAAACAAACAAACAAACAAACAAACAAACAAACAAAGAGTTGCATGCTCTACCGACTAAGCCAGCCAGGTGCCCTGACATTGAACATTTTAAAAATATAGCTATCTACATTTGGACAAAAGCTTCAAGACGTGCAAGGAGGATACACACAGTCTTCAAAATAATGGCAAGGAGGAAGGAAGATGGGATTTCACATATAGGGGGCTTCAGTCATTTTTTTATGCATTGTTTCTTAAAAAGAATCTGGATTAAAGATGGCAAGATATTAACGTGTGCTAGATCTGGTTAGGGGTAACGTGATTTTATCAAATTACTTGCAAACTGTTTCCTTCTTTCTTTCTTTTTTTTTTTTTTTTAGATGGGGAGGGAGAGAGAGAATCTCAAGCAGGCTCCACACCCAGCACAGGGCCCAACCCAGGGCTCCATCTCATGACCTTGAGATCATGACTTGAGCTGGAAGCAAGAGTCTGACACTTAACCAACTAAGCCACCTAGGCACCCCGATATGTTTCTTATATTTTAAAAAAGTACTGCTCTTAGAACCTGTCAGAATGATGACAAGGCTGTGAGGTCTGGGTCAGTATGAAAGATACAGTTCAGAGGATGCAGATTGCCTTTGTAGTCACAGTTTGTGCAGTGCCTGGTGGCGCGCCTGGTGGCCTGTCAGCCTTCCAAGCCAGGACCATGTCCCTCAGACTCAGCCCTGGTCCAGCCGCTCTCTCCCTTTCTCCTGACCTGCTCTGCATTTGGAGACAACTCCAAGCAGAAAACGTGTTAAGCCCCTGCTTGTCTCAACTTACTGATTCCAGCTACCCAAGCTCATTCCTATTTTCCCTTTCATCCTTAGACACTGTAAGGCCAGAAATGAATGATGATGTTGCTGTCGAAGGAGAGGAAGTCCGGGAGGCTTTACTACTTGATGATCTTTGTTTTTCCAGGCTGTGTCATCTACATTATCTCAGTGGCTTTTCTTATCAAGCTGGTAGACAGAGCAGGTGTTTTATGATAAAAAAAAAAAAAACCCGAGTTACTGAAGAGCTAAGTCACTTGCCGAGGGCATCCAAATGATTAGTGAGATGCCTGAATTTAGAACCTGGTCCAAAGTCCCAGTTTAAGGCTCTTTCTAAAATAATAAGTCGAGTGCCGTATGTGGTAATGCGATACTAAAAGTCCCAGAGGGAGTAAGGAGAGAGTCCATCACTGTAGTGCGTTGAATCGTGTCCCCCCAAAAGGGGCTCAAGTCCTAACCTCCAGTACCTATGAATGTAACCCTATCTGGAAATAGGGTCTTTGCAGATGCAAAGGTGGGCCCTATAGCCAATGACTGGTGTCCTTGTAAGAAGAGGAGAAGAGACAGTGATGCATACACAGGAAAGAAGGGCATGTGAGCACAGGCAGAGCCTGGAGTCATCCAGCCGTAGCTAAGGAACACGGAGGGTTGCTGGGAGTAGCCAGAAGTTATGACAAGCACACGAGGGATAGTTTCTCCTTCAGAGCCGCTTGAAAAATCAATGGAGAATCAATGAACTCTACCGACACTTTGATTATGGGCTTCATGCCTCTTGAACTGAGAGAGAATAAATTTATGTTGGTTTAAGCCAGTTTGTGGCAATTTGTTTTGGCGGCCCTAGGGAAAAAAATTCACCAGGCTTGGGGGTGATACCGATGGAGATGTTGCCTTAGCTGAGGACCGAAGGGCTGGTGTAGAGACAGTGCTGATGATGTGTTCAGCCACAAATAACAGAAAACCCATCCAAAGTGGCTTAAACAAATAGGGTTCATTTATTTTCACATAACAAAAAATTCAGAGATCAGCAGTCCAGTGCTTGTGTAGTTGCTCAATGACATAAGGGACCCAAGCCCTTCCCGTATTTCTACTCTGCTGTCTCTAGCTTGTCGGCATCTTTTGTTCTCATGCTTGTTGCCTTATGATCACCAGATGGCTTCTGAGCCACTCAGCCACACAACTGCATTCAGGCAGAAAGAGCAAGGAAGATAAAGGGAGATCTTTTTCAAAAATCACCAGCAGACGTCTTTGATTTCAACGGCCAGAACTTGCTTACATTTCATATGGCTTTCCTAGCTACAAGGAAGGGAGGTAGGTATTTATATCTTTAGGTTTTAAGCCTTTTATAATAGAAGGACACAAATAAGAAGTTGATCGCTGGTGTTGAGTAAGCCATTCTACAATACCTCTAAAAGGTATTGATCAAGTTTTAGGTCAACTTTTGGATCAAGTTTTAGGTCTGGCAGCATGTAACAAGAAAACCAAAATAATAGTAGTTTAAACACATAAGATTCTGAATGTAGACAATCTAAGGCTGATATGCATGATCCACAATCATCAAGGAAGCAGATTCCTTCTTTCTCTTCCTTCATCCTTAGTGTTAGCTTCCATTCTCATTCGCTTCCATTCCATAAGCCAAAGTGGCTGCTGAAGTCCCAGACATCACAATTTCATTCCAGAAAGCAGGAAGGATGAAGGCAGAAGGCAAGAGAGCATACCCCAGCCAATTGTCCTTCTGAGGAGTCTTCCAATCACTATCTCTCGTTTTATTTCATTGACTAGTATTGGCGGAGAAGGTGAAAAATGTTGCTTTATTAAATAAAAACATGTCTGTCCCAGTAAATAAGAAGACCGGTAGATTTTGGGCAGACAATAAACAGCTTCTTTCTCACAGGGCAAATAAGCTTCATCTCAAGTGGCAATTTTGACTTCTTTGGAGTGGTTTCCCAGAGCGCTGTGTTAAAAACGAGTCTGAGGCCGCAAGCTGGGCTGCGTGGGTGGAGAGCAGTGGTTGATTAGGGATCTTGGTCATGGTCATGAGGGTCAGGGTGTAATGACATGTAGGGTTCCTCTTTCCTCACAAAGAGTGGGAGGAGCTCGCTCGCTGGTGACAGGGGTGACTACGTAGAGATGCGTATTTGCTGGGTCTGCCGTAATGAGGTACCACACACGGGAGGCGTCAGAGGAGACATGTTTCTTCGTATGGTTCTGGAGGCTGGAAGTCTGGCTCCTACGGAGGGCCGTGAGGAAAGGATCTGCTCCAGGCTTTTTCCTTGGCCTGTGTGCAAATCCTCCTCTTCTAATAAGGACACCAGTCAGATTACGTTCGGGCCTATCCTAGTGAACTGATTTTAACTTAATGACCTCTTCAAAGGCCCTACCTCCTAAGATAGGCACATTCTGAGGTACTGTGGGTTAGGAAGTCAACAAAGGAACTTGGAGGGGGGCCATGGTCCAAGAACACGGTTTTTCCCCTCTAATTGAACTCTGTTCTGTGTGATGTCTAGACCACTGCAAAATAGGGATGTCTGCCTGGGGTGGCCATTCTGTGTGTGTGTGTGTGTGTGTGTGTGTGTGTGTGTGCAGGGAATTCAGTGGGTACAAACTGGGGTGGGAGGGGATGATATTCACCTCACAACAATTTTCTTAATGGCTGAGGCTGTGGCTGTAGCTATGCTATCCACCCTCATTTTTACTTATTTATTGGCTTGTTTTTAAATGAACAGACCTTCCCCTCCTCATCACGGGAATATTACATTGTGCACATGACCCAGGCTGGAGCAGTTATAATCTACCATTCCCCTGTCGCATAGATTGACCCATGCATAGTCAGGTAGCTCAAGCCGGGCCCTCTCCTGGAAGTTTTCAACAACATCTGGGAGAGGGAAGTTCTCCTTCCTTTGGAATCATTGACCTAGAAGGCTGTAAACCCAGAGCGGCCTGTGCCTTGTCCTTTGCCATGTGGAGAAATTCCACGTGCAGTAAAATGAAGCCAAAATACAGAAAGGAGCAGAGACAGAGAGTAGAGATAGAGTCCCCACAGCGTTTGAGTCCCTGAATATGGGTATCCCCAAGACCAGCTCCATCCTTGCCCCTTTCATGACTATGTAATCCGATACACCCCTAGCTTTGGGTGGTGGAGTTGGGCACCCATCACTGGCAATCAGAGAATCCAGATAATTCCCTCCTAGATGTACTATAAACACTTTCAGCACACTTTCTATCTAATTAGTGGGATCATGAGCCACAGACCCAAAGCTTAAATTTCTAGGTTTGTTTCTTGGGAAGCCTGTTAATAAATTTGTGGTTCCCTAATTTTTAGTGAGCCTGTGTCCAGCAGTAGCTAGCCTGTAGCTGTGGGCTGGTGGTTCTCAGAGGAAAATATTGTCCGTTTCACTGGAAAGATGTTTTAGGGAACAGAAAATGGGGTTGTATCAATATTAACTCACATGGGAAAATTATGTATGTGCCATTTAAATATTTCTCTTCAAAGTAACCTTATAGCTTGGAACCTTTTTTCTTTACAGATGTGGAATTTCTTTAATGGGCTTCTAATGGTGTCCAGCTCATAACTTCCTTTTTTTTTGCTTCCAACTATACGATGTTTAATACAATTATAAAAGCATTTATATTTGAGTGCCGGTTATTAGAGATGATGGCCAAATTATATTTCAGATGAAGCATCCCATCTACATTAGCACACTTACATCTCTGCCTCCAAAAATATTTATAGGAAAACTTCACATTGTGACAAAACATGCAAATTCCATTCGGGGGAGGAGTGACATCGCTAATAGCAGAGAACAGTGGCCTGACAAGTCTCTTTTCTCACAGGAGCTATGCAGAAACACTTGCCATTGAAGTTTTGTTTGCCCTTTAAAGTTAATGAGTTGCATGATCTAATAATAACTAACTGTACCTTCCCGCTGTCATAAAGCCCTTAAAGCTTTTCACAATCAATTAGCAGCTCAGGGACGTCATTATTATTGGCCATTTTGCAATATGGCTGTATTCAGAGTTAATACAGAGTGGATTTTACTGCTCAGCAGCTCATGGTGGAGTAGGTGGCGAGTAGAGCAAGCAGGCTTTGAAGTTTGTAAGGAAAGTTCTCAAAGTCTCACCAGCTTCCTGGCCAGGTTTTTTGGCTCTTTGCTTTTATTTTTCATGTATTGCCTTTCTCATTACTTATGCCCTGTCCATTAAATCGAGCGCGGGGGCTGAGCTCTGGCGTTTCTTCTTTTCCAGGTTGTCTTGCTGCATTGCTGCTCTTGATTAAATAAGCCCAGTGTGTGTACCCAGCCGAAGCAAAGGCCGGTATTGCATCATTACCCAGGAGAACTGCTGGCACGGGCCAGTCAGCAAGCAGGGTGAGTTAGGTCAGAGTGGGTTTTAGGTTAAGAGCATGCTAGACACCGTTCAAGACTTGGGGGCCCGGGGCGCCTGGGTGGCACAGCGGTTAAGCGTCTGCCTTCGGCTCAGGGCGTGACCCCGGCGTTATGGGATCGAGCCACATCAGGCTCCTCTGCTATGAGCCTGCTTCTTCCTCTCCCACTCCCCCTGCTTGTGTTCCCTCTCTCGCTGGCTGTCTCTATCTCTGTCGAATAAATAAATAAAATCTTTAAAAAAAAAAAAAGACTTGGGGGCCCAATCTAAACGTTAAAATGCCGCCAGACTGAGCTAGCCCCTCGAAAGCCTGTTGAATCCCTATACAATTAACAATTTGCTCATACCAACGGTTGCCTAAAAGATGATGGAAGGATGTGGTCCGCTTTCCCTAGAATCTTCAGATGTGGACATTGCCTGGGACTTTTGGAGTTGTCATGGTTTGTCTGTTTGAATCAAACACAGGCCAAATTTATTTATTTATTTTATTTTATTTTTTTCATTATATTATGTTAGTCTCCATACAGTACGTCCTTGGTTTCTGATGTAAAGTTCGATGATTCATTGTTTGCACATAACACCCAGTGCACCACGCAATACGTGCCCTCCTTACTACCCATCACCAGTCTATCCCATTCCCCCACCCCCCTCCCCTCTGAGGCCCTCAGTTTTTTTCTCAGAGTCCATAGTCTCTCATACAGGCCAAATTTAAAATAGGTCTTTATGGATCCACCTAAGGGGAGTTTTAAGGTAGCTTGAAAAACTGCCTATAATTTACTTCTATCATTTGGAAGCTCTCAACCTGACTAGAAATTGAGTATCTTGTCTTCTTGGACAGTTTAAATCAGAAAGGGCCCTGGGAGCCTGGGATGCTCTATGAAGTGTCCTGCTCTGGGATATTCAACTCGGCTTTCTTCTCTTGGCCAATCCCTGCCTTTAAGTGACAGAAAAGTCATGTTTTAGCAACCAGTAACGGTGTGGTAGGCTGAGTAATAGCCTGCCAAAAGATACTATTGTCTCAATAGTAGACCTTATGAATGTTACTTATAAGGCATATTTTAAAAAAAAAATTAAAAATTGCAGATGGGATTAGGTGACGAATCCTGAGATGGGGAGATCCTGGATTATCTGGGTGGGCACTAAATGCAACCATTTGCATCCTTATAAGAGGGAGGCAGAGGGAGATTGACACAGATAAGAAGAGAAGGCAAGGTGCCACAGAGCCAGAGCTTACGGTGATGCAGACACAAGCCGAGGAATGCCAGCAGCCACGAGAAGCTGGAGAGGCAAAGACCAGATCTTTCCTGAGCCTCTGGAAGGAGCATGGTCCCGCCAGCACCTTGATTTTGGACATGCAGCCTCCAGAACCACGAGTGCATGAATTTCTGCTGTTTCAAGCCACTCTTTTGTGGTAATTTGGAGAAGCAGCCCTAGGAAACGGGTACAAACAGGGCAGGGAAGTGACGTGAGGGGACAGAGAGTATCCACAGCCTGGCTGGGATCTGACTCACCCGAGGAACACACCTGTGGTCCAAAACTGGGCTCCAACAGACGGTAGAATTTTGGGGACTCCCCAAAACTTGGGTTATGCCCACACAGCAGACTGTATCATCTCTCAGATGTGCTGTTGTGCGTGCACAAAAATGTCGGCTGCTAACAGTCTGGAGAGGCGTGTTTTTATTCGGCTTTCCTTCATCTGAGCTTTCCCTTTAACCAATGGGACTTCATTCCGAACATTGTTTTCTCTGCTTCACTTAGCTGTTTTTGGTAGGACACTTTCCCAGGATGGCTCCTCACATCGTACAGGTGACTCAGGAAAGCCTTTGTTGAGACCCGGCGTCTTGGTGGTCCTTTCAGGTACAAAGGGAAGTCTGGCGTCCTGGGGGCTCTGCCTGCTGGGAGTGGACTGTCTCCCCGCCGACTGGGACGTGTCAGCGCCTGTGAGGCAGCTAGAAGGGTGAGTCTGGGGCCGCGTGGAGAAGCACTGCTTGGCTATCCCAGGGCTACGAGAGTTTGGATATGAAATAACACGTCTATGGCGCAGGGGCTCTCACTTCTGACAAGAAGCCCCCGGGGGAAGCGTTGGTTGTGCTGCTCACTATTAAGGGCTGGAGGAAACTCAGCCGAACAGAACAAAGTGATTCTGAGGACAAAATGGCTCAATCAAGTGAAAAGTGATTTCAGAGCTGACATCAGCCTGACATTAGCAACCAGGTTCTTCTTATTATCTGCTTTTGAACCTCAGTAGGAGAACTTGTCTACCTTTGATACTGTAAGCACGATGCTTCATGTTTAAAGATTAAAGCAGCTTTCTGGCTTGTTAGAAAGAAATCACATGGGAACGGGTTTCACAGCCAGGAGCTGGGCTCCCTCAAAAGGATGTCACTCTGAAGGGGAACATCTCCCCCTCCCATGAATATCAAAAAGGCCCGTGATTAATTCTTTCCATTAGGAGCCCCGGCTCCCACTACTGGTATGTATAGGATTGAAACAATATAGTCTGATTACCATTGTGTCCTGTGCGGCTTAGACTGTAAGTGCAAAATGTGAAATGTAAGAGGCTTTTTTCCCCCCTTACATCTTGTCACTCTAGATGAGGATATACTTTGGAAGTGGAATTAGAAACAATGCACCGGTAATTAAAGACTGGTGTCTTCCCTGAGACTAAAACACAGCCCACGGTGCCAAGACTTTGATTGGCACCATGTAATTAGAAGTTGCTTTAAATGGTTACTAAACATAACCAGCCACGGAAGGATGGCAGAGAGGAACAATGTTAATATAGGAAGTTTTTAAAAGCTAGACACATTTGGAATATGTGTAAAACATCTGATTAAACATTTAAAGTTAAATCCCCAGGGTGCACTGAAAGGGTTATACTCCGCAGTGTTTGCTTTTTTTGTTTACATAAAGCAATAGTTTACTGTACGCTGTATTTACCAAAAGTTTCTGGTGAATATGTGTAAGTTTTGAGGGAATAGGGGAAGCCTGGAGGCCACTATGTCATGGTATTTTAGAAGATAAAATCCAAGATGCCTGGATTTCTCCCTTTTGTTGTTGTATTTATTTAATATAATTAAAATAATTTTAAAATGTTCATTGTTGGTTTTACTGTATATAAATTATACCTCGAGTGAAAATTTTAATTGTTGGTCAATTTGAGGGTGATATTTTGATGGGGAGGAGGAAGCAGCTGAGAGAGGGCAAAAATACTTCCTGTGCTTCCCGGGTGACAGTTACACGAAGGCCCATTTATTTACAAAAGCATCTCAGTTGCAATGTCACTAGGGAGTTGCCAAAATGCAGAGGGAAGCATTTTAAAGACTGAAAACAAGTAAGTTGATTAAACATATGCATTCATGAGTTTGGAATAGTTCACACACTATGTTAACGGGAGTTTGTTTTTGCTGGAAATACTAGCCTTGATGGTCAAGTCCAAGGCCCCCTGGGTGTCCATATCCAGGCCCACAGGCTGGGAAAAAGCCTGGCTGGCATCAGAGAGCCTTCCCGTCTCCGCAGGCACTGGTGGTGTTCTTACAAGTGCACTCACAGTGCTGCAGATCCTGTTAGTTATTCATGTAACAATGAGATTTCTTCTTTGCTGCTTTTAGAACTTACCATAGAGATGGGACTGAACGGACATCAGGTAAACAGGCATAGAAACTCCTGATTGGCATTGTTAATCTTCCCTAAAGAGAAACACAACAGGATCCTTTAAAATGTCAGGCTGAGAGCATTTGGCAAATCTGAATATCCCAAGAGAAAAATGTTGCTAAATGAGTTCACAGCCAGTCCCTCACACCCCACCTTCTATTATAAATTGCTTTGTGACAATGGGGAGAGGTGAAGATCTTTGTTCCTGTTGGAGAAATGACGGCTCTTTGTCAGGACTTGGTTCCATCCTGAATCTCAGATCAACTATGGTGACAGTTCAGATTATCGTCTGAGAGGGGCTCGCTGTGTTTTTCAGCATTAGCAGTACATTCTGTTGTTTCATCAAGCAGCCCACTTGCCCAGGGAAAAGGCTAGTACCATCGGTAGGTGTGATGGGGGCCAAAGAAGTGACATGGGGCTCAATGGCGGGACTCGATCCCTGGGCTCCATCGGGGACTCCGGGCTCATGACCTGAGCCAAAGGCAGATGCTTAACTGACTGAGCCACCCAGGTGCCCCTGAATTCCTAGCATTTTAAGAAACAACATTTAATACCTAGTAGTGAGGATTCAGAACATTATACTACCAATATCTGAATACCTATTTTGCTCATAACAAAACAATAGCATTTCCCTTAAAAAGCTCTTCTTATAATCACGTTCTCATCCTTATTGTTTGTAATGGCTGTGAAATAACAGTCTTCCCGGTATCCACAAATCCTCGAGCTTCTGAGGAGAGAAATGAAAAAGCATTCCCACTTCTCTGCAGACTCAGGAAGACAGGGCAGAGCCCAGTAGCGATTGCCTTTAATTACACAGCATCACGAGTGAAGCTTCACTAACCTGTTTTCCCCTCTAGTGTTTCCCTGACTTTGCTGAATGTGAAAGGGGCTGAGCCCCCAGTGGACCCAGAAGAAAAGCAGGGGAGCCACAGACTGACTTAACAGCATTTGATGAAAATACAATTCCTTAAGAAATTTTCTGGAAATAATGTCAAATTTAGAGAAAAGTGGCAAGAATAGTACAAAGAACTCCCATAGAGCCTTTACCGCAGTCCCCAAGCCCTGACTCCTTGACAGCGTATTGACATTTCACCATATTTGCCCTAGCGTTCTCTCTTTCCGTTTATATTTGTATGTAGAGGTTTTTTGAACGTTTGAGAATAAGTTGCAGATAGGATGTTTCCTTATTTCCACATACTTCAATGTCGATGGCCTAAAAACAAGGACATTCTCCTACTTAACCACAGATAATCATCAAAATCAGGAAATAAACTCTGATACAAGACGGCCATCTAATTCCCAAGGCACGTTCCAGTTTCTCCAACAGTCCCCATCATGTCCTGTAAAGTCGGGATCAAGCCCGGGGTCACATGATGCATTTCGTTGTCACGTCTCCTTATTCTCCTTTAATGTGGCACGTTTGCAGCGATGCGCCATTACGCTGGCTCACTGGGAGAAAAAAGAAGCCCTGATTTGTAGTGGCTGCCAGTTTTTATGGTGTCAATATTTCCATTCTGGTCAATTTCAAGTTACCAACTTGATGTCACTATCACTGAAGTGCCGAGTTAGGAAGAGGTGCAGACAACTGATTTTCTAGAGCGGGTCTGAGCCAAGATCGGCTGGCTCTCAAACACCACTGACTTCCCTGGCCTTTCCCTGTATTTCGTGACTATGATGGGACGTTTTTCAAGAGCACAGACCAGTTATTCTGTCCTCCAGTTGGGGTTCACCTGACACTTCCTTGTGTCTCCATTCAATTTATGAACTTTGTGGTGGGAATGCTACAAAATGATGCTGTGTTCTTCTCAGTGCGTCATGTCAATGTCGATTAGCCCCATTACCCCCATTCTTCTATCACGTGGTGAGATAGAGTCTGACCGGGTTTCTCTGCTGTAAAAATAAACGGTATTTTATACCGATTTAATAAGTAATTAATTAGCATTTCATGGAGAGATACTTTCTTAAATTGAAGTATAGTTGACTATAGGCAGATATTTTGAGATGGTTTAAATACCTCGTTCCTCCTCAAAGTTTTACTTGCTAATTTTAGCATCCATTGATGAGTCTTGCCTTGATTACTCCTGTTATCATTGCCAAATGGTGATTCTCTCATCCCATCAATCCTTTTTAATTATTAATTGTTGTCATTCTACTTTAAGCAGAGCCTTCCCTTTCTCTCAATTTCTTTATATTAGTATGGACTCATGGATCTCTATTTTATTCAGTGGGTTATAATTTATTTTGGTGCTGAAATATTGCATATTTGGTCAGGTTGAGCCTCCTCAAGACGGTGCCTATGTTTTGTTGACAGGTTCTCACCATTCTTGGATCGGTCTTTACTTTATGGTACAAATGGTCCCAGGGGCATCTTGTACTTTTCCTGCATCGGCTCTGGAACTAGCCATTTCCCAAGGAGCCTTGGTTCCTTGGAACAGAGAATGGTATTTAGTAGCCAAGATCTGGGTATTAGATGTGATCATTCTACTAGGGTTTTATTGATTCTAGGCCTTCTCAGACACATGTAGAAGACACATCACACACACACACGCACACACACATGCACACACATGCACACACACATGTGCACACATGCATTGTGACGGACATGAAAGATGTACCACTCATGTCCCCCTTCAAGGAAAGACTTGTTGCCCAGAACTGTCTCCCCTAATGTCCCACCTTTCTGGGGGCAGCCAGCCCACATGTAGTGACTGATCACGGGAAAGGTAGAAAGTCTGGTCATTTTGGTGCAGGGAGGAACTCTGACAGGAACTCTGACAGAGTGACCTGGGCCCGCACTGCAGTTCAATGTCTCCTTCTGCCCAATCTGTTTCTTTCCACATGTTTTGATCCCTAATAAATATCCTACACTCAGAGCTTCACCTCAGGGTTTGCCTCCAGAGAACGCAATCTGCAGGCCATGTGCACACACACACAGACATCCACACCTATACTTACAAATATGTGAATTCACACAGTTACTTCCAATACCGTCTGATCCCCATGGCTTGATTCCATCTTCTCCTCTCCCATCATCATTAATATATTTACTTATTTGCTCCATCCCTCCATATGTGATCAGTTTCCTGACCATGTAGGATGTCTTCCCACTCCCAGCCCCATCACCCTGACCATCGTAGCCTAATCCTTGGCCTTAGCCCCACTGACTTCAGTGGCTGCCTTAGCTGAATCCTCAGCATTGAATAAGAGGAAGGGGAGTCCAATTAATTTTATGAGATAGGGGGTTGGTTATAAAACTTCCTATAAGTAATGTATTTTATTTGGTTTGAATATACATTTCAACAGCCTGTGAAGCTTGTTTCCTTTTTACTAAGGTCTATGAAATTCATATTATAGTTTCATCTTATATCAAATAGAGAAAGAGTTTTCAGAATCCATATTCTGGTGCATAAGATAGAAGAGAAATGTCAAGAGAAGGCCCTAATTGCTTTAGGAAGTTGCTCTATAAAAAATAGCAATCATTTCCAGCTGAGATAGAAAAGTCTTTGCAGAGGAGGTAGGGTTTGAACGGACTTCTCTAGAATGTATTAGATTTGAATAAATGGATCAGAAGTGGATCAGGGAAAGAGAAGGATGGGACATGGAGTCAAGGAATAGGTAGGGTGGGTAAGAACAAGGAATATCAAGGGGAAGTGTGTAGATTGGGCAGAGAAAGATTCATGTAGGGGGAATGAGGGACATAAACCTGGAAAGTTAGCTTGTGGAGGATCCTGTCCATGCTTCAGACTTTATTGTGCAGGCAATGGAGAGCCACTCTTCATCCTTTGTATTCGTAAAGATTAGTCTACAGCACTGATCGAGATGCATTGCTGGGATAGCGAGCAGTTAGGCCATTATTTCAGTGGACTGAGTGTTGATGATAAAGGCACTGGTAAAGCTGGTGGATTAGTCAGGTCCAGTTAGGGAGGCAGGCCCACTATGAGCATTCATTGTAGGAACAGACCTTACACTATTGTGAGAGAAACTATGGAAGTAAGGGCATGGAAGGGGGAATTGGAAGGTCAGAGAAAAGCCACTAACTAGTCCTCCTAAAGCACGGCATGAGTGGAAAAGTTGGAGTTTCCTGGGGAATCTGAGGGATAGGTCTGTCTGCTACCAGGGTGAGGAGGTAGAAACATTTATGGAAAGTCGTCACCTCTGTGTAACTTCTGTTTTGTAGGTCTGCAGCCAAGCATCTGGGACTGGGCCTGGGCTACTGTTAGGGCCAGCAGTTGGAAAGGAGAGCTAAATGTCAAGTAGGGGAGAGCAGGGACAGTCTGGAACCTATCTGCACCTCTGCATCTCTCTGTCACCACTTCTAATCACGATGACCTTCAGAGAGTAGTGGCTGCTCATTCACTCTATCTTCCAAAACTTGCATACATTCTTTGTGTGGCTCTAGGTCCTCTGGGAAGCCAAAGCCAAAATGGGACTAGCTATGCAAGAGACTTTTTGAGGGAAACATCTGTGAAGGAAAATGGAGCGAGAACCAGGATAGCAGGGAGGCTGAAAGAGCCGTCAGACCACAGTGCAAGTCTGATCCTGGGTGAAGGGGAAAGGGAAGAAAGGAAGATTGGGTGGATCAGTGCAGCTCTAAGAGAGTTTTCCAAGGCCACTAGGGAGTCCCCACGCCAAAGTTGCCCATTTAAGGAATGTCCCATCTCCTGGGTATGAGCCTATCTCCGTATTCCTGCGACGCTCAGTCATTGGCTGGACGGTTCACAGAAATTGTGGCGAGGTGCCTATGTAGTGACAGATATCAGGGAGGAGCAATTGGGGCCAGTCAACTCACTCCCTACGTTTGGAAGTGGAATATATCAGATATTTGGAAATCATTCTCATGGCTGTCTCTTCACCAACTCTTACCTGGAACCTTATGGGGAAGGATTAAGCTCCAAGCTTAACCAAATCATCACAGTACAGACTGCCACTGTCGGCAGCCGCTGGGATGAGTAGAAGACTTGAGAAGTGCCTCTCGAAGGAACAAAGTGGCAGGGGTTGGTGACTTGAAGGATGAAGGGGCAAAAGAGAAGAATGAGGTCAATGAGTCTCCGAGGTTCAATCAAGAGAAACAGAGAAGGAAGTTAGAAGTGAGGGCTGCTCTGGAGGACAGCTGACAAATCTGGTCTTATTAGACATGTTGAATCCGAGGTCCTGGAGGGACATCCAAGTGGAGCTTTCTGCCAAGCAGCTGGGTGCTTAGGAGAAATCTCAGGGAGAGACACTGGATGTCTATGCAGGTGGAAGGATTTGTGGGAACCTTGAGAGTAGGTGGCTTCTGAGAGACCGTGGATGGAGAAGAGGTTTTAATCTAGGATTCTGCCCACACTTGGGGGACTTAAAGAGGAAAGGGACAGAAAGATCACTCGAGTGAGGAGGACCATGATTAGAGTCCCACCAACACTGTGGGGGGAGAAAGGAGAGTCTCAACGAGGGAAACACCAGCGGTATCAATGCTCCAGAGAGGCTAAGACACTGTCATTAGATTGGGATCACAAGGTCATTTGTGTTTTTGCCTACTGTAATGTCCAACGGGAGGCAGAGGTAAAGGCAGGTCTCTGGGAACCTGAATGAGTGGCAAGGTTAAAAGTGACGGGTGCACGTGTAGGCCAGTGGAGCAGTTTGCCCAGCATCGAGGGTAAGTGAAAGGTTTTCAAGCGTGGACTTGAGTAGAATTATATGCCCACAAGGAGGGGCCAGTGGAAAGAGGAGAGATTGACATTATTAAAAAGAACAAAATCCAGAAAGAGGCCGAAAGAGGTGAAATCAAGAACTCAAGAGAAGGAGCGGTTTGTGTTAGAAAAAAGACCCATATATTCTTTTAACAAACACCCATCCCCCTCTCCTGCACCCAGCAGAGGAAATCCTGGACCTTCTATGGAGGTCCTACATATTATCCTTAGACCGATTAGCACCATGCATTTTTTACTACTAACAATACCTCATAAGCCAATCATGTATTTGCAAACTACAAAAAAGCTTTTTACACAGTTTTGCTTATTAAACTAACTCCATAGAGCAATTAATAAAGAGAAATATCTTGCAACTCACCAGAGAAGATTCATCTGCAGATGTCAGGATTCTGGCATTTTATCCCTACATTAAATTTAAGGCGTAGGGGCTTGTTAAACTGGCTTTTTATTTGGGGATTTGTGGAGTTAGCATATTCTGAGTGTCTTCAGCAAGATAATTTAGGTAAGAAAGTTTGTGCATATCTTTCAGTGCAGGTGACAACATTCAAATGAAGTATTTCACAGAGTGCAGAACACAGTCATTAATAACACAACATCCTCAACAGTCATGCATATTTCTTTTTTACAACAAGCATCTTGTTTGGTAATGGCAGGACAGCAGAGTGAATATCCTGCCACATTGAAATTCATGAAGTACAATCCATTTTATGAAATGCACATATAAAGACTTTCTGCTCTACTCTTTCTAAATTGCTGTCTCTATCCTTATAACTTAGGGATTTGGGAAATTCTCTCCTGGTAATAATACATTAAAATGCATCTCCCCTGCAGTATACCCATTATGTCGATTGAACTACATAAAAAATTCTTAAAATATAGCCTGCCTTATCTATAGTAGGATAATTATCTGTGGAGGATGCCATGCTTAGGAGGAGCAGGGGGAAAGGACTAATGGCTTGAATGGAGGACCGTCCTGGGACTCAGCATCTTTGTAAGAGCAGCTAGGAGTACATGCTGTCAAAATACATCAGGCAAATCAAAAGATTAGAATCCCTCTCCTTTTGTAAGATGAAAGGGAAAAATGAATAAATGCATACTTGGCATTACTCGGCATTGCTCTGGTTCAATTCCTTTCTCTAGGCTGCTCTGCCAATCCTTGCTTATTGAGACTAACTAGAGAGAAGAGTGTCCGATTTAGGGAATGTTTCCAAAGAAATGCCCTTTTGGTCCTTCCAAATGCAAAGAGTAGCTCAGACCATGGGCACCTATTGCCAGGTGGGCGTTTTGGGAGGGCCAGCTTTGTGACTGAGCTGACCGCAATTTGTTATTAGCTTAGTGACTATGTGTGCAGTAAGCTGATGCTTCTAAACTGTGGTCTTCCGGAGGCTCTGGGTGGCTCAGTTGGTTAAGTGTCCGAGTCTTGGTTTTGGCTCGGGTCATGATCTCAGGGTGGTGGCATGGAGCCCCACAACGGTGAGGCTCCACTTCGGTGAGAAGTCCGCTTGAGATTCTCCGCCCTCCCTCTCCCGCTCTGCCCCTCCCCTCACATGCATGCGCAGGTGTGCACTCTATCTCTTAAATAAATAAATATCTTTAAAGTGTGGTCTTTCAGCACAGTGTTTACTTTTCAATCTTCAATATTCTTCTTGTGACTTTGTTTACCCTAGTAAGTAATCTTCCAGAAATAAAGTTCAGTCATGTCCCTGTTTCATGAACTGAAATTAGTGGAACCTTCATTATGCAGGATTTATTTGTATGCGTGTGTGTTTGTATGTGTGTTTTAAGTCATTTTTATTTTTAACCCAGGAGGGAGAAAAAGAGAAGTTAAGTTATAGGCCACAGTGTCCTAGAAGTTCTGAGGGTGGTTTCAAGGGAAGTGAATTTTACCGTTTTTTGAATATGTGCCATGTTCCAGACACCGGATTAGGTGATTTCATATTAGAAGCCAGGATTTCTAAATCCCAGTCCAGGAATCCTTGTAGCCTGACCTAAAATCGTCTAATTCTTTTTTTTTAAATTTTTAAAAAGATTTTATATATTTATTCGACAGAGATAGAGACAGCCAGCGAGAGAGGGAACACAAGCAGGGGGAGTGGGCGAGGAAGGCAGGCTCATAGCAGAAGAGCCTGATGTGGGGCTCGAACCCACAACGCCGGGATCACGCCCTGAGCCGAAGGCAGACGCTTAACTGCTGTGCCACCCAGGCGCCCCCTTTTTTTTTTTTTAAAAAAGATTTTATTTATTTATTTGAGAGTGAGAGTGAAAGCATGCACGAGCAGGGGGGAGGGGCAGAGAGAGAAGCAGGCTCCCCAGGGTGCAGGAAGCCCACCGCAGGACTCCATCCCCAGACCCTGGGATCATGACCTGAGCCGAAGGCACACGCTTAACCAACTGAGCCACCCCAGTGCCCTAAAATCATCAGGACTAGCCCTTGGGATGGAAGAGGAATCAGGGTCACTTCGGTGGCAGCCTTGACTAGGTGAAGCAAAGTAGATGATCTAGAATCCAGGCAAAAAATTCACCACAAAGACTGCAAAAAACTCCAAAGCAGAATCAAATACTGAGCAAGGAAAACAGACGGCCTCAAATCAGCCAACGCAAGCTCGTGTACTTTTCTTATGATAGAGCTTCATGACTTTTCACTCAGAATCGGTTTACTCTTATATTGGACACAATTTTAACCTGCTTGAATGACTGGTTTCTTAGCCAGCCGGAGATTAGAAGCAACCTGTTCCATTAGGGTGCTGGTAGTGGCAGCTGTAATTGCTCATAGAAGGAGGAGATAGAGTCTACCACGTCTAGCAGACGTCCAAACTCAATGCCTGCAGGCTGACGATAAAGTGCTCCAATAACCCCCAAGTGTATTTCCACATTGTAGTGCAGAGAAATATGCCTCTGATGAGCCAAGCAAAGATTAATTTCTGTCCAATGGACTCATGTTAAGGTGAGGAAAATATCTAAAACATCAAAATGTTTGGGAGTAGAATTTCCACTACCTTTAGGTTTTATTAATAAGGACCATTTTATCTGAGGCAGAGACAGAAAAAAATGCTGTGTTCCTCTTCCCTTATTTCATTCTTTTCCTCAATCATCTACTTGTTCAGTATTTGTATCCATCCAACAAAATTTGATGTGGCTGAGGTGTTACAATAGGAGGACATCGAGGAAATACTGCCATTTTACATGGGCTGATTTCTCATTGATTTTAAATCATTTATACAGGTCTAGCAACGCTTTTTTGTAGTTTTTTATTAACATATAATGTTTTATTTGTTTCAGGGGTACAGGTCTGTGCTTCATCAGTTTTACACAATACACAGCATTCACCACAACACATACCCTCCCCAATGTCCATCACCCAGCCACCCCATCCCTCCCACCCTCCTCCCCTCCAGCAACCCTCAGTTTGTTTCCTGAGATGAAGAGTCTCTTATGGTTTGTCTCCCTCTCTGGGTTGTTCTTGTTTCATTTTTTCCTCTCTTCCCCTATGATCCTCTGCATTGTTTCTCAAATTCCACATACCAGTGAGATCATAATGATAATTGTCTTTCTCTGATTGACTTATTTCACTTAGCATAATACCCTTTAGTTCTATCCACATCATTGCAAATGGCAAGATTTCATTTTTGATGGCTGCATAATATTCCTATATATAGGTGTATATATATCACCTCTTCTTTATCCATTCATCTGTCAGTGGACATCTGGGCTCTTTTCATGGTTTAGCTATTGTGGACATTGCTGCTATAAACATTGGGGTGCAGGTGCCCCTTTGGATCACTATATTTTATCTTTGGGGTAAATACCCAGTAGTGCAATTGCTGGGNTGTCAGTGGACATCTGGGCTCTTTTCATGGTTTAGCTATTGTGGACATTGCTGCTATAAACATTGGGGTGCAGGTGCCCCTTTGGATCACTATATTTTATCTTTG
>NC_048225.1:37054624-37087371 GCF_002007445.2 Ailuropoda melanoleuca
CACAAGCAGGGGGAGTGGGAGAGGAAGAAGCAGGCCCATAAGTGGAAGAGCCTGATGTGGGGCTCGATCCCGTAACGCCGGGATCAGGCCCTGAGCCGAAGGCAGATGCTCAACCGCTGTGCCACCCAGGCGCCCCTATTCCTCTACTTTCTTAAGTTCTGTAGTGGGGGCCTGTAAATTAAACTGACAAAAGAGAAATTAACAGGAGGAAGGGCATACACATTTTATTTGCTGTTAATATTTTAATTTTTATGTGTGCAGAGACTGTCATAGAAAAGAAATAAAGACCCAGAGAGGCATTAAAGACCTGGGGCTTATATGCCAGCTTAACAAGGATAATATATTTGAAGAGAAGTTAACGAGGGAAAGGAAAAGGGCTACTGGGAGCGGTACATTGAGGGGAGGTAAATGTAAGGTTAAATATAATGGAAGATAAGGATTATTTTAGTAAGGTTTTTGCAGACTCATCTTGGTGCCAACTGTCTGTCTCCAGGCATAAGGATTGTTCTCCTCCTGGTATGGGAGACCTTCACAAAGGGAAATGTTTATCCTTTTTTAGGTAGGCAGGGGAAGAGCAAAGAGCTCTCTCTCTGTGTTTGCTGCTTCTTAATTGTCTTCAGTTCAAAATACTCCTTATGCTAAAGTGGCATTATTGTGGGGTGGCACATTCAGATCCCCTTCAGTACCTTATTGAGGGAGTCTGGGACAGCAGTTACTATAGCTGAGGGTGGGGGTTATTTGGGGGGCGGGATTGATGTGGACTACTTTCCCAGCAGGATGAGTGAGTTAGGAAGCGGAGGCATTGGAGGGCTTTCTTCCTGGAACAAGTCACTGGTCATCTGCACAGCGTACCCTCCAGGTGACCCTTTTGTGATGGTTTCATGTGGGCCAGTGAAAGTCCTTCTTTTAGGCTTTCCTGTGGCCTCTTATTCATAGAACTCCGTGGTTCTGTGCCAGGGTTAGGCTCCTCCCTGTTCCCACCCCTACACCCCCTTCCATCTCCTCTGTGTCCCCCACACCCCTGGACTTGTGGGGCTGATTTCCTGGGTCTGCGAGCTTTCTCCATGACTGCACTCCTCGGTTGATACCTCGGTGTCCTTGACCAAGCGACTTCATTTTCTAAACCTCAGTTTCTTCAGCTCTAAGCCTCTCGGAAAATTACATGTACGTGAAACTTCCACGTAATAACAACTAATGTTTATGGAGCACTTGGGGAAGGCCAGGTGCTTTTCTAAACACCTGACGCGGTTATCTCAGTAAATCGGTAAAAACAGCTGTAGAGGGCAGGAGCCAATATTACCCGCCTCCTTATAGAGAGGAGGGAAGGGGAAGGAGGGGAGGCAGAGATGGCCGAGGTCAGTGGTTACTTAGGTGCCAGAGCTGGGTGAGGAATGCAATCTGTCAGTCTCTGGCTTGTAAACCACTGTCCTAGGGGCAGCCGGCACAGGTCCATTTTCTCTTCTTTCCTTCGAATGTTCTCTACCGCCCCCTCCCGGCGCTGCCTGCGGCCAGCCGTTTCTCTGTCGACCCCTGCTGGACGCCACCGTGAGAGCACCAGCCGCCCACCTCGCTGCGATGAAAGCTTGTGGCTCTGGCGCAGGAAAGCCGGCAGGATCCTTGTCCTCGGGGGTCCCCCTCGGTCTGCCCCATCGCACCACAGCAACAGTTGCCAGTCCCTGCTGCAGGTCTGACCATCTGGAGAAAGGCCCCCCGAGTCTCTGCAAAGCAAAAACGAAAGCGCACAGTGGCCTGGCATTCGAACCCTTCTCTTCCAGTTTGACCCACCGAGGGCGGGGTGGGCGGGGGAGGGGAGTGATTTCCAGGCTTTCGGTTTGTTTCCTGCCCTGAGAAGGTTTGCAGCCCTCTGATGGCGCTTACTCTGTGTAGCCCAAAGAGAATAAACCACCCGACACAAACTTCAGCTCGATATAAAGACTTTTTTTTTTTTTTTTTAGATTTTATTTATTTGTTTGAGAGAGAGCACAAGCAGGGGGAGCAACAGAGGGAGAGGGAGAAGTAGGCTCCCCGCAGAGCAGGGAGCCCAATGTGATCATGACCTGAGCCTAAGGCAGACGCTTAACCGGCTGAGCCACCCAGGCAACCTCCCCCCTTTTAAAAAATAAAACTTGTTTCCATCTGTAGAATGGGCCACTCTCAGAAGGATGAACCTTCTGTCTGTGAAAGTGTGCCAGCCCCAGGGGGCTCCTTGTCAAGGATACTGGAATGTCACAGTTAACAGTAAGAGCAACATGAATTTTGCAATCACACTGAGTTTGGATCCAGCAATACCGCACGCTAACGGTCTGCACTGGACAAGTCATGTCATCCTGCCGAGTTTCCTCATGTATGAAGTGACGTAAGGGTCCGGGAGAGGGTTACATGTGGACAAGTCTGTGCAGCACCTGGATTGGTGCCCACACTGAACAAATGGTGTTTATTTATTTAACTGACATTCATAAGGGCCTTCTTTTGTGTCAGACACTATTCCAAGTGCTTTGCAAATATGAACCCATTAATTCTCACCACAATCTTACGAGGTAGTGCTGTTATCTGGGTGGAATATTGGATGCAGTGATTTCTAGAGCCCCTCCCAACTCTGCGATTCAATGACCAGGCTCCTGTGAGGGCACTGCTAGTAACAGATCTAGCCAGGCAGCTCTTGGTGAACAGAACTGATGCTTGATGGACTGTCTGATCGTACTAGCTACTCGTTTTCCTGATGTAGGAAATCCTGATTTAGGATTTAGGTGGTGCATTCTTGAAGTCTCATGCAGCTTAGAGCCAGCCCCTGAAAATACCCCTAATCAAGCATTTTCTCCCATACAGACATGTCCATTAACAAATTCTTACATTATCTTTGAAAGCATGATCTGGCTGCCTGGAAAATTCTCTATCCCCCCCAACCTCCCTCCCTTTCTTTTCATATTTAATTGCTACCATGTATTTAAAAATTATCTGTGCCAGGATCCATGTTAAACTGTGTGTGTGTGTGTGTGTGTATGTGTGTGTGTGTGTGCAGGAGAGTGACAGGATCCAGTTATGTTTTGGTAAATCGTTAAATATAGAGCTAGCCCGATCCCATTGAAGCCCTTGCTTATTTACATAGGTTAATGTGCCTGGGATCTATTCCTGTCCCTGAAGATTCCCTTCCTCCCTGTCTGCGAGGCCCCGCTACAGCTAAGTAAATAGCAGAACTGAGGTTTTCCACGACAACAATTTCCCATTATTTAAAAGAAAAAAGAAAGTGCTTTATAATGAAAGGTGATAAAAACAAGATTGAGGTAAAAGACAAGGCAATCAGAAGATAGAAAATGAACATGGCATCTAAAGAACCGAAAAAGGTCATGAAACACCAGGTCAGCACAAGCTGGTAATTACGTGTTAAGACTGACACCACGTAGCTGCATTTTTCAAAAGCTAACATTTTGCATGACAGATTTTTCTGTGAGTAAATGCTTGAGTCCTTTTTTGTTCTTACAGATTTTTTTTTTTGACCACAGAAACTCATAAACTAGACGGAAGGAGGGAATAAAGGAGAATCATTCCTTTATTCATATACTCATTTAATAAACCTATATTAAATTTTTATCATGGCTAGTTGGGGGTCCCACACTATAGGAAGTATTTGGAAAACTATAAAAACAAACAAATTGATAAAAGGGTAAAGAAGTGGGGTTGCTTAAAGGTCGAAAAAAGTTGGTTGTTTGCCCAAAGAAAAAATTGTAAACGTATCAGTCATACCTTTAATTGTATGGGGGTTATTATAAACAATAGTTTTTCTTTGCCAAGCAGAAAAAAATAAGAACTAGTTTTCACCCGTAGCAGGAAGCGTTTAGAGGCTAGAACGGAACCTCATTACAGAATAATTAAGAGTCCACTTGACTGGGCTGTCTTAGCAAAGGGCATGGCCTGGGCCGGGCTCAGAGATAAGGGGGCTGGTGGCCCTCCCTCACACCAGGAGCACACCTCCTGGTGGCCCTCCCTCACACCAGGAGCAAGCCCCCTCACTCTCAGTTCCAGTGAGTCAGATTATTGGAGCCTAATCAGCATTGCTGGGAAATCTCTGCTCCCAGTCTGGATTTGACTTGCAACAGCACCTTTCCCAGGCCCCCGCTGGGGCTGTGGACAGGACAGCAAGCTCAGTATGAGGAGACCTGGCTGACAGGTCCTGCTCCACAAGCCGCTTTCCTTCTTTGAAATCCAGTTTGCTTATCCATAACATGAGCAAGTTGGTCTGCTTGCAAATAGTTCTCCAACTTCAGTGTGGATGAGAACCTGTGCTATTTATTATTGTTGTTATTATTAATAATAATACTATTATTATTTAGAGAGGTCCTTGTTTAAAATCCAGTTCCCTATTCCCTTCTCTATTTAAACGTGTATTTAGTTAGTCTGGAGTGGGGCACAGGACCCAAGATTCTGTTTCTTAGTGAAGCATGGATAGGAGTGACCCTAGGCTAGTGTATCGGCCAGCTTGGGCTGCCGGAACCAGATAGCACAGGCTGGGTGGCTTACAGAGAGATCCATCTTCTTGAAGTTCTGCAGCATAGAAGTCCACAATCACAGAGCTGCCAGAGTTGGTCTCTCCTGAGACCTCTGTCCTTGGCTTGCCAAGGGCCACCCTCTCACTGTTCTCACCAGCCCTTCTTGTGGGTGGGCATCCCTGTGTGCTATCCTCGATAGCAAGAATCATTTAAACAGAGAGAGCCTGAGGTATGCAGTCTCTGTGTGTCCTAGTTCTCAGAAGGACACCAGGCAGATGGGATCGGCATCCACCCCGAGGACCTCATTTTAACTTAATCGCTCCTCTAAGCCAGGTCTCGGAATACTGTCGCATTCTGAGCTCCCAGGGGTTAGATTTCAACATATAGATTCTGGGAGGGGGATACGATTTAGCTCCTAAAAGCTAATAATCTCTAAATTTAGGTGATCTCTAAAATTCTGTACTGGGTCCATGGAAGCTGGATCGCACCTCTTTCCAGGCCCAGACTCTTCCTTGACTCTTCTTATAGGAGAACTGTGGGAGGCAGGGGCGCCTGGAGGGCTCAGTCAGTTAAGCATCTGCCTTCAGCTCAGGTCATAATCCCAGGGTCCTGGGATCGAGCCCCACATCGGGCTCCCTGCTCACTGGGGATCTTGCTTCTTCCTCTCCCACTGCTCCTTGCTTGTGCTCTCTTGCTCTCGCTCTCTCAAATAAATAAATAAAATCTTTAAAAAAAAAAAAAAGAAGTACTGTGGGGTAGCTGAACTCTTCTTTTTATAGTCTCTCCACTTCTCTAGCCAAAGTTTCCAGCCATAATCTGGTGATATCTGACCCTAATCTCCAGTTCCTAACTGGTTTTACCACCCTCTCTAAGGTCCCTGCCACCTCCCACCCCACCCCCAACCTCCTACACTGGTTTTAGCTATATTATTGTCTCTACTTATCTATTCCCTTATTTTCTGTCCTTCTCCCTTGCTAGACTGTAAATTCCATAGATCAGCTGAACTACACAGTACATTTTGTTTGAGCACCATACGCAGTGCCTGGCATACAGTGGGTGCTCATTAACTATCGATGCATGAATAGAGATGAGTTGAGATGACTTTTAAGGTCCATCCCAACCCTCAGATTCAATCAGCTTCTCCCTCTTTATTCATCCTTTGGGATGGTGTGTAACAGGCTTCTTCCCAGCCAGAGGGAATGAATAAAATGTATGCAATACTGAACCCCGGTGATATTTACCTAGAATCCTGGAAGGAGTGAGAAGTAGCCTCACTTGTCATCCCACCAATAATACTTATTAGTGCCCTGGATGTCGAGTGTCTGGACCGTACTGCTCAGAGGTAGGTCATGGACAGAGGGCAGCAGTTAACCAAAAATGAATGTCGCACATCACCCGCGATGTCGGAAGCCTTGCACACGAGTCCTCATGTGCCCACAACTGGAGTCTGAATGTGATCATCAGTCTCCTTGCAGGTGGTCAAAACTGCTTATTTATCAATGTTGGGCCTGAGACATTTGCTGGGACAACATATGAAGTTAAGCCTTTTTTTTATTATAAAAATTTTTTATTCACCATACAGTGCATCCCAAGTTTTTGATGTAAAGTTCCATGATTCATTACTTGTGTATAACACCCAGTGCACCATGCAATACGTGCCCTCCTTACTACCCATCACCAGCCTATCCCATTCCCCCACCCCCCTCCCCTCTAAAACCCTCAGTCTGTTTCCCAGAGTCCGTAGTCTCTCATGTTTCATTCCCCCTTCTGATTACCCCCCCTTTCTTTATCCCTTTCTTCCCCTACCGATCATCCTAGTTCTTATGTTCCATAGATGAGAGAAATCATATGATAATTGTCTTTCTCTGCTTGACTTATTTCACTTAGTATTATCTCCTCCAGTGCCGTCCATGTTGCAGTTAAGCCTTTTAACTTCTTTTATGTTGGNATGATAATTGTCTTTCTCTGCTTGACTTATTTCACTTAGCATTATCTCCTCCAGTGCCGTCCATGTTGCAGTTAAGCCTTTTAATTTCTTCTTTTATGTTGATGGAAAGATGCTGGAATGTGCTCAATAAAAGCAACAGTAATAATGCAATAAAACTAATAATAATAAATGAAAAAATTAAAATGTCAATAATAATTTAAACAGAAAGAGTCTGAGGTGCACGGGCGAATTATAATCTCTGATGGGGTTGAATCTCCATATGTGAAATCTTAAGGCTACAGCAGGCAATATTTTTGGATAGCTCTCGGGTACTTGTTTATTGAAGGCCTCAGTCTCAGGTTGAATTGACTGCTTTTTCCATACACTTATTAAATTTGAGAACAAATATTTGTTTCTATGTCTGTTCCCTCTACTATAACGTGGTTCATCGAGAACAATGATCACATCTTATTTATTTCTGCATCTCTTCACCTGCTACGTGGCCCTCGAAAATTGTTTACTGAATGAATGACTAACAAGGAGATCTAGATATTATTGACTAGTACGTATTGCCAAAGTGTTTGGTGGCACATTAGACCGAGACTCATTAATTCTGTCATGATCATTCTAATGTGTCCTGCTCTCGGTGATTTTGTGTACAGAATTTTTAAAAATGGGTTTTTAGTCTAAGGTCAAATTATCTTAGAATGGGGAATGCCAAGCATGTTTGGGGGAGGAAAGTAGCCAGGAGAGGGATGCCTCCATGGCCCACTTCTAGGAATACGAAATGATTTTCAAATGATCTCAGGTCAGACATCATCAGGAAAGTAAATATATTGAGGGGGAGTCAAGTCCCTGTAAAAAAACCCTCTTGTGCTCCAGAGTACGCACGTTCTTGCTCCACTCAATAGTGTACATAAGAGTAAATTGACTCTAGTAATTAGTGCCAATAGTCCCATTCACTGAAAAATCAGTTTATAATAAAGCGCTATTTCGTTTCCAAGCTCCTGGGGCCATAGTCGAGCACCTGCCAGAGAGGCAGTAGTGGGGGATTATTATTAATTATCTGTCCAATTATCCCTCTCTCCCTTAGGAACAGCAACAATATATGCTCCACATCTGACGAGGGCAGGAAGGATTCCCTCGTGCTCACCTCACTACCCCAGGGTCCTTCTGACAGAGAGATCGTCCTGCCTGGCACCACAGGCTGCTCGGCGAGGAACACGCGTCCTTTGAAGGTGCCCAGAAGTCTGTGCCACTGGGGGGACAGACAGAGATTTTCTGTCCTGGAGAGGTTCCCCTTTTCCTCAATCACTTTCCCTTTCCCTGGCTCCCCTCTACCTCCTCACCCCAGCCCCCCAAAGACCTTCCTTCATTCTACCATCTCCCTGAGCTAATCTTTCTATCATGCTCCCTAACAAACTGGTGTTTGGGGGGACAGCTTGGGGAGATGGAGAAAGGCTGTGAAGCATCCTTAAGTCGAACAAGGCTTTTTTTTTTTTAAGATTTATTTATTCATTTTACAGGAAGGAGGGGCAGAGGGAGAGAATCCACAAGCAAACTCCCCATGAGCTCGGAGCCTGAGGCGGGGCTGGATCTCATGACCCATGAGATCATGACCTGAGCTGAAACCAAGAGTCTGATCCCCCTTAATCAACTGAGCCACCCAATTGCCCCTCCTTTTAAAAAATTGTGGTAAAATATATATAAAACTGACCATTTTAACCATTCTAAAGTGTACGGTTTAATGGCATTTTGTATATTCAATGTTGTGAAACCACCACCACCGTCTAATTCCAGAACATTTTCATCACCCCAAAAGGAAACCCCACATTCATGAAGCAGTTGCTCCCTATTCCGTCTTCCCCCCAGCTCCTGGCCACCACGAATCTACCCTTGGCCTGTATGGATTTGTCCATTCTGAATATTTCCTATTCAGTCTCAGGCCTTGTGTGACTAGCTTCTTTCATTTAGCTCGGTTCATCCCGTTCATATCGGCACTCCCATTCTTTTTTTCTGACTGAGTAATATTCCATTGGGTGGGTATGCTGCATTTGGTTCATTAGTTAATAAACAGTTGGGTTGTTCTTTTTCAACCAAGCTTTTTTTTTTTTAAGATTTTATTTATTTGAGAGAGAGAGCACAAGTGGGGGGAGGGAGAGGGACAAGCAGACTCCCCACTGAGCACGGAGCCCCACAACAGGGCTTGATCACAGGACCCTGGGATCATGACCTGAGCCAAAATTAAGAGTCGGACACCTAACTGACTGAGCCGCTCAGGCATCCCTCCACGAAGCTTTTTAAGGATATCCTCCATGCATTATCTCCATTTCCTTAATCTAATAGGGGATCTGGCTTCTCCCCTAACAAGGATAACAGCCACTAATGACTGCAACCTATGGTTAGAAAGAGCTCGCCCGTTCCAGGCATTGTGCACAGTGGTTTACAAGCATAATCCCATTTAATCCTCATGGGGCAAAAGCATGTGCACGTTGGTCTTACGCCAGGCAGCCCAGCAGAGAGGCCGGGGGCTGAAATCCAGCCAGGCTCTACCGCCTGTTCCCATCTTGAGGGACAGGTGTAGCGCTCTGGTGTGCACAAAAGCAGCTCTATCAACAGCAGTTTGGGGTAAATATTCTCATTATTCCTAATCTAATTTAAGGAAAATGAGGATTAAAGAATCATTTATTTGAGCTTACACATCTAATAAGGAGGAAGAAACCAGATGAACCCAGATCTGACTAGGTCCGTATCCTTGTCCACTACCATATATTAGGGTAACATTGGCAAGGACCTCTGTGGCTTCCTTTCTTATTCCAAGATTTTCTTTTGCCATAATCCAAAGTGAAAGCTCTGTTTTATACTCTACTCCAGGACATAATGCACGCATATAAAAAAACAGGTTCATGAAACCACACTTAACCTTAGTACCTGCAATGCACTTTTTCGTTCTATAACGTTTTCTTAAAAAAAAAAAACCCCAAAAACCAAAAACTGGTAAAGCTCCACTAAATTGATTTCTAACAGATTGTCACCCACTGTTAAAAAAAAAACAAAAAACAAACCATGGCTGAAATCTGAACATCCTTTTTTTTTTCAGTCTTTACTCAACCTTTTTGTGATGTTTGATGCTGTCAGATGGGTCTCTACTTCTCGAAACTCAGCACGTTTTTGAATCACTCTCATTTTGGCTCCAGAATGCTATTTCTGGCTTTCTTCCTGCATCTCAACCTAAGTGTCTTATCTGTGCTTTCACCATAGGGGCTCAAAGCTGAGCTCCTTGTTCCTGCCTCCCTCTCCTCCTTTTCAGAACTATTGCTTCCCCCCCCCCGCCCCCTACCTCAGTTAATGCTTGCTCCATCTTTGTTAAGATAGGTAAAGAACTCATAACCGAAAGGTTGAACAGATACAGAGAAGAATGTATACAAATGGACAAGCACATGAAAAGATGCTTAGCAACACAGGTATCAGATAAAGGAAGACTAACACCACCAGATCCCATCACATACCAACAAAAATGTCTAAAATACAAAAGTTTGACAATACAAGTGTTGTCAAGGATCTGAGCAACATCCCTTGCTAGTGTGGATATAAAATGACATAATCACTTCAGAGGAGAGTTTGGCAGTGTCTTCTAAAGTTTACATTTTCCACATTGTCTAGCAATTCAACCCCTAGCTGCTTTCCCCATGAGAAGTAAAAACATAATCCACACGAAGATGTGCACATAAATGTTCAGAACAGTTTTCTCTGTAATCGCCCCAACGCGAAGCCAACTCACACATCCATCAGTAGGCGGCGGAATAAGTAAACTGTGGTGCACCCACGCAATATATAGTACTCAGCCGGACGAAGGCGCGGACTACTGACAGACAACATCCTGTATGAATTTCAAAAATATTATGTTGACTGAAAGCCACCAGACAAAAAAGAGTGCATATTGTAGGATTTATTTATATGACATTCTAGAAAAAGAAAAGCTAATTTATTGGGACAGAAAGCATGTAAGCGGTTACCGGGGTGAGGTAGGGTGGGGTAGTTGTTTCCGGACTGAGGAAGCCATCAGACAACTTTTTGGATGATGGAAATACACTGTCTTATTTGTGGTTACATTTGGTTGTGGGTGTATACATTTGTCAAAACTTATCAAACTTTATAACTCAAATAGACACATTTTATTTTATGAAATGTGTATCTTTAGGAAGTCAATTTAACCAGGCTATGGGAATTAAAAAAAGGGGGGGGGTTCCACCTCTTCCTTTCTGTCACCTCCTACAACGAATAATTTATTCCATTCTCCTGGCTCAGACTTTAAACATTTCTCTCAAATGAGACTCTTCTCTCTCGATCTCTATTGCTCAGTCTTACTTCCGGTCACAGGAGCACTCCCCCCACCCTCCCCATCAGTGTGAGAACTTCCTGTCTTCCCCCACCCTGGCTCCCCTCAACTCCAGCCAACATTTCCTTTCATACCATTCCTCGTCGTATCCTGCCATTCCCTTGATGGTATGCTGCCATGGGCTGCCTTTGGTCTATAGGTTGAGATACAGATTTATTCCTGCCTCCCTCCCGCAAATATTTATTGGGAAGAGGCAGGCCTTCATCACTCCTTGCAAAGCCATTTATATACCGGTCCCTCTCAAGGCTCATTTGTAGTCATGTTGAGTTTTTACAACTTTACACCTTTGTATATTCTGCCCCTGCCCCCTCTCTTGCCCCTCCTTTTCTCCCTTCCTATGTATTTCTATTTCTTAGAGATTTCCTTCTCTGTGAAGCTTTTCCCCACGTATCCAGTCGATGTAGGTACCTCAGAACCTTTTACTGAACCCTAACACAGCATCGGCTGGTTATCACTGGGTTGTGTCTGTGAAGTCTGTTCCCTTTCTAAGCTGTGTACGCTTTGATGTTACAGGGTGTGCACAGTCACACCTGTGCCTCTAAGCGCCAATGTGATGGCGCTTAAATGTTTATTGAATTCAAAGTACCAGGCACATACATTGCCCACATTTCTATTGATGAGAAAGTTAGCAACATAAATTCTCCTGCTAGAATCAATTTTTTTTCCCCTTTCCAGTCCTCTCATAATCTTTTATCAATGCCTTTCTTGTAACACTTATTATTTCCCCACTGGACTGTGAACATTAAACAAATTTGAAATATTTTATTTTATTTTTTTTAAAGATTTTATTTATTTATATGACACAGAGAGAGACAGCCAGCGAGAGAAGGAACACAGGCAGGGTGAGTGGGAGAGGAAGAAGCAGGCTCATAGTGGAGGAGCCTGATGTGGGGTTCGATCCCGGGACCCCAGCATCACGCCCTGAGCCAAAGGCAGATGCTTAACGACTGAGCCACCCAGGCACCCCTGAAATATTTTAAACACCTAGAAATCTTTGCCTTAATTTTAAGCAACCTTGTCAAATCTTAGCATGCTTGTTCTGTTTGCTTCAGATGTTTTAAAAAATAAATATGACATTTACAGCTACAGTTGAAGGCTCCCGAGTACCCCTTCCCAAAGCCATTCCCTTTTCTCCCTTTCAAAGGCAATCATTCTCCTAAATTTGGTGTTTATCATTTATTTGCATATTCTTAAACCATGTATGTATGAATTCATAAATAATTCATAGTCTTGTTTTACATATTTTAAAACTTTATACAAATAATATAATACTACACACATCCTGCAAGTTGTTTTTTGTTTTGCTCAACATTGTATTTTTACACTGATCCGTGCTGATACATGTAACTCTAATTTAAATGGGTGATTTAAGGGATACGCCTGCATAAATGTTCAACTAGATGCGGTCCAACTCTGTGTAAGCAGAGAACACATTCCAAAAATATATACGTATCTTATATATCAAATTTTTCTCTCCAAACTTTACTGTGGAAGCTGAGTCAGGCACCATCCTTAAAACTCCTTCCCTCTCACGCTTACATCCAATCACATTTACCCGATGTATCTTGTCTCCTCTCCCTCCATTGCTGCTATCCCAGGCCACGGTCCCATCAGGTCTTGGCAGGACTAACATGATAGTCTCCTAATTGGCCTTCCTACTTACTGACAAACACCTACCCCTCTCTTCTTTACACAGCTATAGGCGCAGCTTTCCCAAAGGCATGTATGACCACATCAGACATGACCCTGACCTTAGCCCCTTTGGAAGCACCTATTACTCTTAGGATAAGGATCAAATCCTTAACTCTGCCCAGCTCTCAGCCCTTCAACAAGCTGCCCTGCTCTCCAGTTTCCCTGGCTCTCCTATGTCCTGGCCTTTGCCTGGAATCTCCTCCTCACCTTCCTCACACCTCACTCCTCAGTCTAGGTCAGCTTCCCTTATTATTCACTCTTAAGGAGCCTTCTTTTCCTCCCGAGTCTATTAATTCCTATTTGGTATTACACATTCACTAGTGGGATTGATTTGATTGATTGTCTGGCTTTCACCTAGACTCTAAGCTTCGTGCAGGATTGAACCGTGTAGGTCTATGTTTGCTCTGCCATGCATCTGGACCTTTCTTCCCACAAGTCCTTCAATAAATATTTGTTAAAGAGTGACTGAACCCCTGGGAAATTGATTTAAAAAAATAGACTTACAGGATGATGCAAGCCTAGCCTATAATGTGTTGGGTTAGACAATCGTTTGCTTCCAATGAACAAGATTCAAGGACACTGTAAATTGTGGAGACGTGTGCTCTCTTAGGCCAGGAAACGTATCCCTCCCTGAAGGTTGAGACTTGGCAATTCCCAATACCCTGTGTCAGAAGCCAGCTGGCTGCCCACACCTTTGAAAACACGGTGATACATTAACCTCGAAGGCGAAGTCCAAGGGCACGACTTTGCTGTAGGGCTGTCTGCCTGACTGCAGCTTGAATAGCCTGTTCTCCAAATGTGCACTGACGTCAGTGGGAGTTTCTTTGCTCAGTGTGTCTGCATCAGCCTCTGCAGCGCGGTTCCAAGAGAAGAATTTGGCCTAAGGACATTTTACCTGCTACCTCTTTGGGGACTAAAGTGGAGTTCAGCCTTTATACTTTTTCTTTTTCTTTTTTGGCCCTAATGCAATTTAACCTTCAGCTACTGTTGGTATTTCCTCCCATTTCACTATTTATAAACCATTAGATAAAAATCTGAATGGGGCAGTGGTGTGGGGGGAGGGGCGTACAATCAAGTTCTCAGTCCTTTGCCAAAGCGCCAACCTGGCACAGTCAATGGCCCAAGGAGAAACGTCCTGGCACTTTGGGATCCAATAGAGGCTTCAGAATTTAAAGTGTGTTATGCCTTTTGTATTATTAAAAATGGTTTTCAATCTTTCAAATGTATTAGCCTCTAGGATTTCAGAAAATCCTCACCAGATGACTACTCAGGGCATCATGTTATATATAATACAAGAAACATGCTCTTAATGGAAAAGATTTCCTGCCAGGTGTTCATAAAAAGTAGAGACACGAAACCCTAAGTTTCACACAGCCTTCTTTAAAATATAGTATGGCAAGATATTACAATATTGTCAGAAATGTCTGTCAAAATAAACTTCTCCCTCCCTAGTGTTCTCAAAGTACCTTAGACACACCTCAGTATGGGGCTTATCAGAGAGCATCCTAACTTGATTGTCTCCTCACCCAGACTGTGAGCCCCTTGAGGCCACAGCACATTTTTTAGCTGTTTGTGATAGACTAAGCTTCCATCAGGGTATCCAGCACATGGTAGGTGCAAAAGGAAAATGAATTGGAATCAGACTCTAGGGGCCTTGGCAAATACCTAACCTCCTCAAGTTCCATTATCCTGTAAAACGGGGAATCACAGCTCCTCACAGGGCGGCTATGAGAATGAAGTGAGGTGTGAGTCCTGAATGTAGTAGGTATTCATTCAGTGAATGAATCAATGTTATCAGTACGAACTTAAGAGCTAGGATGCTGGGGTCACCTTTTGCTAGCTGTGTGACCTTGGGCAAGTCCCATAACCGCTCTGAGTCTTGGCTTCTCATCTGTAAAATGGGAATGATAATAGCTACCCATCAGATTTGTGATGAGGAACAGATTTCAGACTGTTGGATTTAATGACCCAAACCAAACAAAGTCTAGTGACTGACACAGGGTTGACAGTCATTTATTTTTCCAAGTAGGAATGTTCCTGAAAAGAAACTATCATCTACCCTCACCATAAAAGAAAGTATTTTAAGACCAAAAAATGCAGGAAGGATTAATTTCTTCAAATGAACAGATCTTTAAGGAAAAATGCTTTCCACTGTCTTAACTTCAGACTGATGACAAGTTTAGTCTTGTGCCAGCATGAGCCCATGTCCAGCCTTTGGAAGCTAGTAATTAGACAGATTAAATGAGGTGACACGTGTAAATAGCTGAGCAGAGAGTCCAGCACACAGGAAAAACTAAGTAAATATTAACTGCTGCTATTTCATATTATTTCCACCATCATCATAAATTAAAATACTTAACAATTCCATTAAAAAGCCTGAAGAATGAACTAAATGCCTGTTTCATTTGTAATGAGTGGAGCTAACAAAGGAAAGAAGGTAATGACACGAGTAACTGACCAGAGATTTGGGGAATAGCGAGATTACCAGCAAACATTCACTGGGGGAGGGCTTCTTATGTTTCAGGTGCTCCTTCAAGTAGTTTGTATGCATGATCTCATTTGTGCTTCATAGAAACCCCATTTTTCCACATCAGGCAACTGAGGCACGGAGAGGTTATGGTCACCCACTAGTAGGTGGGGAGGCTGACATTCCAACTCAGCCAGTCAGACTCCATCGCTGTGATCTCCTGCCTCCCTACAATAAAGATAAAATATATGATAAATTTCAGTGTAAGTGAATATGACGCATAAATAGAAGTGAAAGGTAATGGAGAGGAAGAGCAGCAGACTGCGTCATTGAACGAGATTCAGGCAGCAAAGAGAAGCATTAGAAGATGGGCAGATAGCCCCATAATCACATCCAGTCTTAGGTAAAAATGTCACGCTCTGGAAATGTGTCAGATACCGTTTTAAGCGCAGCTGAAGAATTTGATGTGTCAAGGGCTTGGCACATCACCTTTATTTTCGTCCAGGCTTCTCCAGTTGGGTTTTCTGAAGTGTGACATGCCTTTGATAGTGATGGTTGGGAGGGGTGAGGCGTGAGCGAGGGGGGAGAAGAGCGGTTTGGCTCTGAGTCTTGTTCCCAGCATTTTAAATCCACGCCATTGCCAAGGAGGCAGGGGAAAGTGCTGGGAGGGCACGGCATTCCAGCTGGAGAGGGTTGAGCAGCCAGGTGGGCAAGCGGTAGCCTGCTTGCCACTCAGTCACCTGCCTAGCACCCAGGCTCATGAGTCAACCTCCCTTCCCCGCCAAGCAGCCCCTGCTTCATTGCTCTGCACCAGCTCCATGGCGGGGGCCAAAGGCCAGCTCTGCGAGCGGACCTGTGCGGAGCATAGTAAAATAAGAGGTCACATTTTCCCAGAGCCTTGCTGCCAGCACGTGGCCAGCACCGCGCTGAAATTGGCTGTAGCGGGCTCCCAAACCTTCCTCCGGCCAAACCCCGGTTCCCGGGCTTCTAGGAGATGGTTCAGCCGCAGCACGCCCTGGATCATTCCCAAGTTGACACTCCACGGCGGGGACCCGTGGAGGACCCAGCCAACATCCTGGTGTCGTGGAAGGGGCTGCCAACGAGAGTTGCTGTTTTGAAGACCAGAGACCTTTCCGCTGGGTTGAGGCGAAGTGTCCGAGGTTCACAGGATGCCAACCCACACCGGCTTTCCATCGTCTCATTATTCATCTTGTTTCTTACTAGCCCAAACAGACACTGTAGCCTTACCCCGGTGCTACTCGGCACAGAAATGATACCCTCTCCGGGGTTCAGACTGATGGCATTTGCTACATTCCAGGCTCTGCTCTAAGCACTTTCCATGGATCACCTCCTTCTCACGACCGACCGCCCTTCGCAGAAAAGGATGGCGAAGAGGAGGAGAGAGCAGCAACGCACCAAGGCACACACAGCGAAGTGTGTTTGGAGCCCGGGTTCACTCCAGCCACACATCAGCACCTTCATCCCATGAGGACTGTGAAAATAATGATTATTTAAGTGTTTGCGTCTCTGTTTTCTTCCCAGATGGATTCCGCACGTCTGAAGGGAAGAGTCTGTTTTATACGAAGGTGCTTCCATAATGTGTCAGTCCGCTCGACTGCTGTAAGAAATGCTGCAGAGTGGGCGGTTTAAACGACAGACATTTGTGTCTCACAGTGCTGGACGTTGGACGTTTGGGGACAGGGTGCCAGCAGGGCTGGGCTTTTGGCGAGATCCTTTCTTCCTGGTTATGTACTCACATGGGCTTCCTTGTGTCTGCTTGGAGAGCGAGAGAGAGAGAGAGAGAGATCTTTTCTTCTTATAACGGCTCTATTCCTATCCATGAGGACTCCATCTTTATGACCCATTCACCTCCCCAAATCCTCACGTCCTAAAACTGTCACCTCGAGGGCTAGGATTTCAATAGGTGAATTGGGAAGGGGGCACAAACGTTCAGTCCATAACACCGAGTATTCATTCACACATTTGGGAAACATTTATTGAACACCTATTAAGTGCCGAGGACTGTGCTAAATATTTTCCTATACAAATGCACACAAAAGTCACCAAGCCTGTTCCTTGGGGACTAATAGGGCGATGAGGGTAATGCACCTGGAAGTCAACGGGTTATTACAAAATGACAAGGTCTACCTGGCATGACATATGCCATTCAGGCAGATCTTAGCAGTTAGTTATATTTATGCTGCCCTCTCAAGAATGCCACTGGAAATTAACCTATTTTATTTATTTATCCACATATTTTATTTTAGATGTAATAAACAAGAGTGTTCTTGTCAGATAAAGTACTTAAATCAATCCAATGGTGGGTGTGGCATCATAGAAAATATATATTTGGTCTTTGTCCTTGGTTCCTGACACAGAGATCCTAAATCCCTTGGAATTTCTTGAGTGTGAGGGATGTTAGCAATATCTTTTTTTGTAAAGACGTGACTCTGGGTGGGCCCCCAGATAGCTTCAGAATGGGCACATGTGGCCAAAAAGACCAACTCTTGATTAGAAGCCTGGAACTTTCAGTCCCTCCCGCCTCAACCTCTGGGGAGGTAGGAGGGACTGGCGATTGAGTGGATCATGCCAACATGATGACACCTCCATAAAACCCCCTAAATGACAGGGTTTGGAGAGCTTCCAGGTTGGTGAACACACTGAGGGGCTGGGAGATGTCCAAGGAAAGCACGGGAGCCCCACGAACTGCCACCCACTTCCTTGCCCCATACAACTCTTCCATTTGGATGTTCCTGAACTGTACCCTTTATAATAAACTGATAATAGTAAGTAAGGTGTCTTCCTGAGTTCTGTGAGCCCTTCCAGCAAATTACTAAACCTGAGGAGGGGGAGTGGGAACTGACGATTTATAGCTGACTGGTCAGAAGTACAGGTGCCTCAGGACTTGGGACTGATGTCTGGAGTGAGGCCGGTCTTGTGGAACCGAGCTGTTTACGTTGTGGGATCTGGCGCTAACCCCAGGTCATTCGTGTCAGAATTGAGCTGAACCGTGGGGCACACAGGTGGTACCCAGAGACTCAGAGAGCTGGTGGTTGGCGTTGGAAAACAGCCCGCGGCATTCTTGAGAGAGCAACATCAATTCGTCCATCACTCAACACGGACGTCAGAAGATACACACATCTTCTGTCAAAAGTGTATCGCTGACTCAAAAAGCACAATTTCATTTTTATGAATTGTATGAAGGTAAAAGATAAGTGTTTAAACATTTCCTATGAAGTTCCTGTCCCAATTATCATCTTTTTTTAATTAAAATTTTGTTAGTTAACATACAGTGCAATATTGGTTGCTGGAGTAGAATTCAGTGATTCATCCCTTACGTACAACACCCAGGGCTCATCAGAGGGGCCCTCTTTAATCCCCATCCCCCATCTAGCCATCCCCCATCCACCTCCCTCCATCAACCCTCAGTTTGTTCTCCATCGTCAAGAGTCACTTATGACTTGTTTCCCTTTCTCTTTTTTTTTTCTTTTCCCCCTCCCCATATGTTCATCTGGATTTTTTTCTTAAATTCCACATAAGAGTAACATCGTATGTTTTTCTGACTGACTTCTTTCGCTTAGCGTAATACACTTTAGCTCCGTCCACGTTGCTGCAAATGGCAAGATTTCATTACTTTTGATGGCTGGGTAATATTCAAGTGTGTGTGTGTGTGTTTACACAGACACACCACATCGTCTTCATCCATCAGCTGATGGACATTTGGGCTCTCTCCATAGTTTGGCTATTGTTGATAATGCTGCTATAAATATTGGGATGCATATACCCCTTCGAACCTGTATTTTTATATCCTTTGGGTAAATACCTAGTAGGGCAATTGCTGGGTCATAGGGTAGTTCTATTTTTAACTTCTTGAGATACCTCCATAGTGTGTTCCAGAGTGGCCACACCAGCTTGCATTCCCACCAACAGTGTAAGAGCGCTCCCCTTTCTCTGCATCCTCACCAACACCTGTTGTTTCTTGTGTTGTTAATTTTAGCCATTTTGGTTTCCTGTCCCAATTATTATAAAGGCCTCCTAGTTCCTCTCCCTGCTTCTGTTCTTGTCCTGTTCTGACCACCCCCCCACCCCAGCAGCCAGGGGAACAATGCTAAAACCCCATCAATGACTCGCAATTGTTCTTAGGTTAAAACACGCATTTCCTACCATGGGCTGCAGTGACCTGCGTGATCTCTCTTCTATCTTTCCAGGCTCTGAGTATGATGATGAGGACTGATAAGCCCCTGGCATTTACTGAGCCCCCACTCTCACTCCACATACTTTCTCTCACTTCATCTTGTGACAGCCCTAGTTCTCCTTTTGAACTCTTCCAGAGGCCACACTCTGCTCCTTTCCCTTCCAAATACTTGCAGAGCCCTTCTCCACCTCTGGACCTCCGCACTTGCTATCCCCTTGGCTCAGGATGCTGTTGCCTCAGCTCTTCTCATGGCTGGCCTGTGTCCCTTCATCAGATGTCAGAGCAAATGTGGCCTCTTTGGAGAGGCTATCCCTGACCACTGCCTCTAAGCAGCTCCGTGCAATTATGATACCCTTTCCTGCTAAGGAGCACTTACTGGAGCCTGTCAGGGTCATGTTTACCCTTTTCTCATGCCTGTCTGTTTTTCCATCTAGAATGTTCTGTAAGCTCCATGGTAGCAGTTTGCTAACCCCTGCCTTGCTCACTGCTCTATCACCAATGTCTAGTGTGTTCACGGAACAGAGGAGTGCTCAATATCTATTTAGTGGATGAACAAATGAATTTACCTTAAGAATATTAAGTAAAAGGCTAAAAAAAGGTCCCTATACATTTCTTTGTAAGTAGTGACCACTTAGCCGTGTCAATATTTATAGATTAACAGGCCAGGTGTTCATATGGTCACTAGATGTGTATGCATTTGTTGGCTGAGTGACCACATTATAAGCAGGCCATGTGAGCCTTGGGGAAACATACCTAAGTGTTTCAGACAGAGCCGGATGGTCAGGGGAGAACTATTCAGTTAAGAGCAGAGAGCTGCAGGAGGAGGGAGTGACCAGCTGTCTGGAGCTGTCAGAGAAGCTGCAGGTGCACGCACTTTGGATGGGGAGTGGTTAGTGTGGGCTGGAACTTGGAGTAGATGGAGTGAGGGTGGGAGGGTGACAAGTGGTGGGAGACGGTGCTGAGGGCTAGACCACAAAGGGTGGAGAAAGGTGCTGAATGCTGTGCCAAAGAAGACGGGCTTATGCAGTGGCCAGCCATGGAAATGAGGGAGAACCCGGGAAATCAGAGTGGTTAGATTAATGCCGCACAGAAGGCAGGGCCCAGACTGAGGGAAGCAGGGGCTGCTGGCAGAACCTGAGGCTCGCCCTCCACCATGGCGGTACAGTCAGAATGAAGAGGAGGCTGTGCACTGATTTTACGCTCCACATGTTTGCTCAGTAAATATCAGATATTCCAATATGCACATAGAAATATACCACACACTATATTAAACTGGTTAAAGAAAATTCAGGTGTTAGGATAGAGAGGTATGTGCTTTCTTAAACCCCAGTCTGATTGCTAATGTAGACTTAAACAACGCATGTCCTTAAATGAAGGGCTGTAGATTTAATATGCAGCAAATCACAGGATTAAGGACTGGAAGCACCTGCAGGGTAGACCCCGTGTCCTTAGTCTTCATTCTCACTGTATGGCCTTGATCTTTTCGCCAGGGGCTTCTTCACACTCCTAACCACGCCACACACTCGGCCACCTCAAGTTTTGCTCTTGCTCTCAGCTCTCTGTTTCTCTCTCCCACCCCTGCCAGGTGAGATCCTACTCCGTCTTCTCGGCCAAGGTATGCAGCCACGTCTGATACCTTCCGTAACTTTGTGCAGGTAAAATCAATTGCTCAGCTCTATGCTCCCGTGTCATTTGCATGGAGTCCTATCATGTAAATTACACATGGGGTCATCGTCCTGTGGGGATTAACAGGGCAGGCTCTAAAGCCAGACTGCCTGCGTTTGCTTTTGCCCAACCCTGTGAATGACTACACTGCTCTAGGCTTTAAGTTTTCTTATCTGTGAAATGAAGATAAGAATAGGGCTTTTAGAAGGATCTGATGGGCTAACACATGTGAAATGCACAACAGTCCCTGGCTCACAGTAAGGGATTAAGTGTGTTAGCTATTTTCCTGCTTGACTATGGGTTTCTGGGGGTAAGGAGTGTGGGTCTTACTCATCTCTGCAACCTTGGAGCCTGGCACAGTGCCTGGTGCCCAGTGGGCCTCGGGGAGTGCTGCTGAATGAATGGATTGCACAGATCAGGAAACTGAGGCTCGGAGCAGTTAAGGGACATGTCCATAGCCTCACTAGGCCATGCACCCTGAACCTCGTGAACCCCAGGCCAGTGCTCTTAGGTTGGCCATTAAATTGGCCACCTCTGAACGTGAAATAAGCTATTCTGTCTGTGTAACTTTAGCAAGGAAGACTCAGTGCATTTAAACTCACTTTTCAGGTTGCCTTTTATGACATCTTTGAAAGAGACATTTACAGTTACAGAACATAAAAAAAAACGAATGTGAGTGTAAACTTAGGAAATTGCTGTGATTTAGGGAATGATAGGTGTTATTTTTTCACAAGTTTTATATAATGTGAGTGCGTGCTATAGAATAATCTGAACAAAAGTTGTAAATACACCTGAAGAACGCTTGTTTTTAAGATCGGGCAGGACGGCAGTGTGCATTCTCTTTCAGACCTTTGCAAAATGTGAGATATTTCCTCATAATATTTATTGGCCTAAGACACTGTGAAACAGAGGTATACTCATGCTTTGGGGCCCTGATTTAGAGCCTCAGTTCCCTAAGTGCGTGTGCTAGGGATGGGGGGCAAGGAAGGGTCCAATTTCCTGCCCTCAGAACTAAGATGTCTTGTGCTCCACCTGCCCTGGCTCCGGGCCCGTTTCTGATTTGAGGGGGGGACTTTGAGGATCCCGAATCTACTGCAAGATGGTTCTGCTGTTGGGCCCACTTTGATCTGGGTCCCCATTTCAGTTAAGGACACACCCATTTGTTGATTTCCCTTTCTGTGTCAGGCTTTTATGTGCTTTATAGCATTTAATCCTTGTGAGAATTTCACATGTGATGAAAGAGATGCCCAGAGAGGATCAATGACTTGACTTCATCAGGATTCAAAACATGGTACATGGTGGAAACCCAAATGCCCTTCAACTAGCAAGTGAATAAACAGAAATGCAGTATGTCTGTACGGGGGAATATTACTCAGCCATTAAAAGGAACGAAGGACCGATGCATGTTCCATATTAGCCAGGATTGTCCAGAAAAACAGAACCAATAGAAGATATATACATCTCTTTCTCATATATTAATATCTATTAACAAATATAAATACTATATATTGATACATGTCATACATTAATATTATGTCATATATATAAGGAATTATGTCACGTGATTATGGAGGCTGACAAGTCCCAAGACTGCGGTCTGCAGGCTGGAAACTCAGGAGAGCAGATGATATAGGTTCCAGTCTAGATCTGAGTCCAAAGGCAGGAAAGGACTGATGTTCCAGCTTGAAAACAGTCAGGCTTGAAAATAGAGACAGAACCAATTCTCCCTTACTCAGCCTTTCTGTTCTAGTCAGCCCTTCAATGGATTGGGTGAGGCCCACCCACACGAGGGAGAGCAATCTCCTTTTCTCAGTCTATCCACTCAAATGTTAGTCTCAACCAGGAACAGCCTTCCAGTCACACCCAGAATGTTTGACCAAATATCTGGGCACCCTATGGCTCAGTCAAGTGGACAGAGAAAATTAATCATCACATGCTATATAACATGGATACTCCCCAAAAACATGCTGAATGAAAGCAGGCAGACCCAAAAGGCTACAGGTTGCATGATTCCATTCACATGAAACACCCAGAACAGACAAATCCATGGAAACAGAGAGCAATTATGGTTGCCAGGGACTGGTGGGGGGAAGGGAATGGAGAGCAACTGCTTAATGGGCATGGGGTTTCCATTTGGGGTGATGAAAATATTCTGGAACCAGATAGCCGTGACGGTCGCACAGCCCTGTGAACGTACTTAATGCTGCTGAATTACACACTTTAAATTGGTTAAAATGGTTCATCTTATGTTGTGTTTTTTTGCCACAAAAATAATAATTTTTAAAACCCTGGTGCCTCTGTCTTTGAAGACCTTGTTTTCACAGGGCTCGATGTGCTTCTGCCTTGTTCCTGATTCTCAGGCCCTACGTTGGACCTGGATCTCCTGTGAAGAAATGGCCCAGTCCATCAGTCCCTCTGCTGCAGGGGCTGCTGGCTTTTCAAGGCCACCCCTCCACTTCCCTTCCCTTCCCACAAATGCCGGGCTGGGGCTTTGTCCTACAGCAGGAAGCAATGACGTTACTCATTCCAACTTCCTGCCTGCTTGTAGCTCTTGGCTGACTGCTCCTTCAAGTCTCCGTGGCACCACCTGGTCCCAGCTGCTTCTCTGAACTCTCATCTTCAGCCTGTCGTTGTAGCAGCTGGAGTTCCCTGGGCTGCTGCCGGGCCAGCCTGGGCTTGTCCATCTCAGGGAACCGGTCAGGCTGACCTGCGTCAAGGACTTTCAGTGTCCTCCCCACTCCCCATCAGTCCTTTCCCCCCTGTAAACTCTTCCTTACTCTCCTACCCTATTCTTGACTCCTTGTCCTGCATTCTTGACTCCCTGTACCTGTCAAAGTGTCCCCAGAGTGACAATTAGTCCTCTGCAGAAACTGAGTGAAGCCTACTCGTTCTGGCCTTCTTTGCCCTTCCCCAGCTGGGCCCACGTTCCCAGAAAATATGTGGGTATTACCGCCTCCCCAATTAATCTTTCCAACCTGTACATCTAGCAAAGATGGTTCATCAGGGAAAGAGCCACATAACCCAAAACAGAGAAGAACTGAGGCACTAGGAATTTTGAACATGAAAGGAAAGAAGGAACCATTACAAGCTCAAAGGAACATGGTTGGGGGTCTTTGGGGGTCTTCCAACATTGCTGAAATCACGTTGCAGGCAGCTGTGTCTCCCCTCCATGTCCCCCATCCCAAGGCCTCTGTCCTGTCCTGTAGGTGCTTAATTCCATTGCACCTCAGCTTCCTGCCTATACTAACCATGTACCCCCACCCCCCAGCCTTCAGACACCTGGAGACAGGGCACAACCTACTCATTCTCTGAATAAGCGGCCATACTTCATTTGCTATGAATTTCCCCAAGTCCCTGCCTGAAAGGGATGATGTCATTAGACATGTAAAGGGTAAAAAGAGCCCTTTTCATCTTCCAGCTATAAGGGGAAGCAGGCTGCATTTAGGAGAGATGGTGTAGCAGGGAAAGAGCTCTCAGTGAGGCCTGGCTCACCTATGCAGGGCAGGCAGGAGAGAAAGACTTGGAGCCCCATCCGACTTCCGGGGTGCAGAGGGAAAAGACGCACAGGAGCTGGGATAGAGGCGCAGGGCTTGGGCCTGAAAAAGCAGATCTCTTGCTGATTGAGAGAATCAAGCTCTTTCTGTCCTACTGGGTACTGCAGTAAATGCAAAGAGGAAGAAGACACAGTCTCTACCCTCAGTGGTGGTGGGGGGGAGGAGTAGAGGACCCTGGTGGAACAGTCCAAAACAGTAGAGGAAAAAAGGTTGCGAAGAAGAGTAGCAGGGAAACATGGTGCAGGCTAGACTAGTGTGACTTTTTGTGATGCCGCGCCTCATTTCCTCAGCCCCCGAATGGCCATGAAGAAACAGTGGTGCTCTTCCTGAAATGAAATGAGATACCTGATGCGAAGCCCTAGCCCAGCACAGGGCACTGTCTGCGCCTCAAAAAATGTCAGTTCTGGTTTTCCCTTTCTGGGCTGAGCTGTCTGGGCATTCTCCTGCAGGCTGTGGGCAGCCACAGCGGTTGGTGAGCAGGAAAGGAATTTCAGAATCCTGGCAGAGAGGGAATTAGGAAGGCTATGAGAGGGGCTTGTGGAAGGTTGATCCAAGCCTGCTCTGACCGAGTTCTTGCAAAGACCAAAAGTCTCTAATGGGATGCACTGAGGTCCTGGGGCTGGGTAAGTTACTGGAAAGGGAAGGCTTGCGGTGATCCCCCTCATGCCCTGCTTGAGGCAATAAGAGCATGTCTGAAATCTTTTCCGGAAAGCTCTCTAGAGCTCTCAAGCAGTGGGGGCTGCTAATCCCTGGTCCCCAAAGCAGAAGCAGAATGTGTGGGATAGAAGGGGAGGGACTCTACCCTCCCTTATCAATCATCGCTGCCAGCCATTTTTCACTCCAGCTAAAATTTAGTAGGTATATTAAATTGCATCCAGGCACAATAAAACCTTGTTTGAAGTTTAAAATATAGCTTGTCAGATGAGTATTTAGTGGTGTGTTTTAATATGCAGAAGTGCAAACCGGAATTTAATGTGTAGGCTAAAGTACACATTAGCAATTTCATAAGTGATCGAAAATTGCAGTGTACATGAGCAACTTGGGGGGAGGGCAAGGTGGGGGGCAAGAGGGAAACAAAAGATCATAAAACCTTGGGATCTATTTTCTATTTTCTTTATTCCCCTAAGTAAGAACTTGAATTCCCAGGTGAATTTATAATGGAGTTTCCTCTTACTTATTTATTACTTTATGTTATGTTTTATTGAGATGAAATTCACGTAACATAAAATTAACGCCTTTTACCGTGTATAATTCAATGGCATTTAGTACACTCGCAGTGCTGTGCTGCGTAACGTCACCTCCATGGACTTCCGTAATGGTCCTATCACCCCCAACGGAAACCCTGCATGCATTAGGCAGCTGTGCTCCCCATTAAGCAGTCCTCATGCCCCCTCCCTCCAGCCCCTGGCCGCGACTAACCAGCTTTCTGTCTCTAGGGTTTTACCTATTCTGGATCTCTCTCTCTTTCTCTTCCTTTAGAAAATTTATGTATTTATTTATTTTGCTTTTGTTTCTTTCCTATGACACATGGGACTTTGTGTGTTTCTCCGGGCCACCAGCAACGCCTGCTGTGTTGGAAGAATTCAGAGGTCGCAATGCTGGGAGCCAATATGCCAAGTTGTAAAGGACGGAGACTGCAGGATAGAGCCTAGCTTTCTCGAATCAATATAGGTAGACTAGGAGACCAGCCTACTAAGTTTCTCCTAAGGGGGCTATTAAACTTTTTATATCACTGACCCCTTGGTAGTCCGAGGAAGCTCTTGGACCTCTTCTCAGAACAATGATCTGAATAAAACAAAGCATACGGGATTCCAAAGGAAACCAATTATATTGAGATGCGGTTATAAAATACTGAAGTATTTGGTGGTCAAATAATACAGATGCTTCCTTATTAACAAATTCACTAGCAAGACCTAGCTGTGAGTCTAATAACACTGTAATTTTACAGTAGTGAGAGGTGTAAATTATAGTTTGAGATGTCTGCAACACTATAATGTGATATGAAAATATCTGATTTCTACTGGTGGCAAAGTCACAGGTATTGCTAGTAATACTGTAGCTCGTTGCTTGTGTTCATAATTAAATGGAACATGAATGTACGTTTGTGAAAACAAAGACGTAATTTCCTCCATCCCAGCTCACTCACAGACCTTAGTTAAGAACCCTTGCTCTGGGATCAATGGTTTCTAATCTGTTTTCAGCCAGGGATCCTTCTGAGAACCCAACAAAAAGCTGTCTGCAGACCTTCTCACCAAAAAAATGCATTTGTCTACAGACCCAAAATTTATATCATGTTTGTGGACCTCGTGCCCATCCATGGACCATTTCCAAGCCAGTGGACCCCAGGTTAAAAACTCCACTTCTAGATGTACCAATGGTCAAGGGCACTGAACCGTTTAGCATTCTTTGGCTATAAATAACAGAAACTAACTCTGGAAACAGGCAGCTTTAAAGGGTCTTTAGGAGAGAAGTTTCTGGACTGTCTTATCTGCATCCCACCTCGGGATGAGTAAGCTCCCATCCATGGCCAGGCGTTTGACTCTCTGATCATCGTTCCACATTCTTTTCATGTCTGGGTGGCCTGAACATTCAGTTGCCCTTCCCTTCACTAAGGGAAAGCTAGTCGTCTTGATGAAATACTTCAGCAGACTATCCAATGAGGAAGAATAATTTGTCAGAAGGAATGTGAGGCACTATTATAAAAAAAATTGTTTTTAAAGAAAAAGAAAGGAAAAAGAAAAGATAATGGTGTGCACAGGAGGCAGGCAAAAGAGAAAGTTTACTTTACATCCCATGAAAAGAAGTGAGGACTACTGATACTGTTTGAAAGGTTTTATTTATATATTTGAGAGTGAGCGAGCAAGCAGGCGAGCACAAGTGGGAGGAGGGGCAGAGGGAGAGGGAGAAGCAGGCTTCCCGCCAAGCAGGGAGCCTCATGCAGGGCTTGATCCCAGGACCCTGAGATCATGACCTGAGAGGAAGGCAGACCCTTCACCGACTGAGCCACCCAGGCGCTCCTGATTTTTTTTTTTTCCCTTAATTCTAAGACATACTTTCTGGGAACATTCTGATGCTTCTGAAATCATAATACGGCTCTCAATATGTGTATACGTTGAAAGCAGCCCTGCTTCCTCCCCACTCTCAGGAAGGTAACTGTAGTTAAATCCGTGTTGATTCTAGCATGGCAGAGTCTTAGAACTGAGGAAGTGTGGCCTGACAGAGTCAAAGCCATTCAAGGTGATGCCTCGAACGTCAGGGAGCACATCCACACCTATGCACTTCATGCCGGCTTCTTTTCATCTTTTCTAGCAAATAGTTTACCTAATTTGGCTGTGCTTTCATATCAGATGTTTGTCGCACTACTGAATGCTGAGATAAAATTCAATCCCATTGAATGGGTGTTCACTGAACAGTAGCTACTAGCCAAGCTCTCTTCCAGGCACTGTGAGCACTACAATAGGAGCCCAACACAGAGCCATCTGCTCTCCGAGAGCTTACAGCTTGGATGTAGAGACCGCACACACGCAGGAAGTGGGTAAGAGACTCGCCTGTGCTGTTAACCTGAGCCATATTCACCTGGAAGGCTAACCTTAGTGCTGCAAAGGGGAGCCAGGAGTTCAGAGAGCAGAGTGTGGGCTGAGTGGAGGAGGCAGAACCTGGGGTGTCCCTGCCCTGTGCCTGTGTGGAGACGGGGCTTCCAGGACCCCTCTCTGAGAGGAACGAGGCTCTGAGAAGTGGCATACCTCATCTTGGTCATTATCTAAGAGATACAGAAGCCATGGGTGAGAAGAGCCATGGACCCAATGGGCTTCTCACTGGGCCAATACCCATTCATCTCTCAAGCCTCTGCCTAATGGTCACTTCCAGAAAGATCTTCCCAGACCTCTCAATTTAAAAGTAGGTCTCTCTACTAAACTCTCTAAGAGTACCTTGTTCTTCTCCTTCAAAACACTTGGCAGAATTTGTAATTATATGTTTATTTTTCTCTCCACTGGTCTGTGAGCTTCTCTAGGGAGGGAAAGGACTATGTCTTTTTGCTTACCTCTGTACCCACAAAGTTCAACACACTGCCTCCACGTCCAAGGTGCTCAGTAAATACATGTGGACTGATCGAAAAGTCAACCATAGGTAGAAATCAGATCAGTGCTTTCTGATAATGAGGAAGCTCAACTGGGGACAAGGACAGTTTTTTGGAAAACCTTTTGATGTTAGAAGTGCGCTGGACCAGAAGGGACAGCCGGTATAGGAGTCTTGATGACGATCTTGACATTATGGATCTGAGAGTTAAGATAATTAAGAAATGCTGCTTTTCGGTTTGGAATTTAAAACCTGAAGTGGGCTACTTACAACCTGTGGAACTTCCATCCTACCCGTGTGGACTATTCTGCCTTTAATGGGACTCCGGGGTGGGGGGGGGTTGTTAGTGTGGTCTTATTTCCCCAAGCAAACACCAAACCAAACCAAACCAAACTAAAAAAAAAAAGATGAAACTCTAAAGGAGTTAGAGAAGCATGAAGACAGGCAAGTTAATGAAGCTCTTATTTCTCCTGAAATAGAAACTTAACATTTGCCAGCAGGGAGAAAGTTGTGAAGAAATTGAACTGAAAGAAGGCACTGGTGTTCTTGGCTTGAGAGTTTGCTTTGGTTGCTGGCAGCGGGGAAGGCGTAGGGATTCCTTCCCCTCCTTTAGCTGAAGACTTAAATTTCACAAAACCTGAGGCAGTGAGCATGAAGATCTTGGTTGAACTTGTCATGAGGGCTCCGGTGCTTCCATACAAATGAAAGCAGAGATCTTTAAACTTTCCTTATATGGGAAAGCTTTCCAGCTTTCTGGAAGTGGGCAAGGCTACCTTTACTGTAGAATTGAGTAAGTATAATTTTATTCAAAGCCTTTGCTTCAAAAAATACATTCAACATTACTACCAGTAAGAAAAAGACATTTTTATTATAATACTTAGACAGTAGTTTTCTCAGAGGAATTCAAATTCTAGCTAAGTGGATGGAATGGGTAGGCTTGCTTCTGGTGGAAATGCAAATGGCTGGGACTCAATTCTCTACTACTCCTGAAGTATGCAAAGTTGGGTATTTTCCCCTTGAGGATTAGGGAAGATAAATTTCACCCCTTGCCTAGTTCTAAAAAAGTCTTTCCATAAGGTCAGGCTTCTGGGAATTCATATCAGATTGAAGTTCAACTCACACCTAAAGGGGTTAATCATTTGACCTCTGTATTCAGCCAGGCCTTACTTAAATGTTTGAGGTCTCAGTTTTCCCCTTTGTTAACAGGGACGAAAAACAGTATCTCTTCTTAGGGTTAAGTGGATTTCCTTTGGTAGAACAGTGTTTGGTGACCTAAGATAGACTCGCCCTGTCACAAGCACATATTCACGTGCATGTGAATGTAGGGACACACACACACACACACACACACACACACAAACACACACGGTCACTGACCAGACCTCAAACCCAGGGCTTCATTCCCAGCAGAACATCTCCAGAACCATGGGCACAGATGTAGTCCTGGGAGTGGAGCCTCGTTAGCCCCATGTTCTAACCAGTGCAGCTGTATGACTGGCAAGTAGAGGTGAGGCAGAAAGGGAAACAGAGGCTGCTGGGTGCATGTGACTAAACCAATAATCATAACAACAACAGACTGGGATACTGAGTCTGCTGAGACCTTGCAGGGCTTGGCCAGGTGCCTGAGATTGAAAACTGGTCATTTCTGAGGCTTCCAGATTGCACGGACTAGTACCATTACAAAAACAGTTGGGGGCGAAACTGAGGTTGCCAACTTTCCATTTTGCCAAAAAATGACCAAAATCAAAACTCCCCAACTATCACAAATATAATATTCACTGATAACAAGAAAGGAAAACATTTAGCTTTGCATTGCTCTTACGACTCTCGGGTTGCCGCTGAATGGCCAAAACCTTGCCACAGACCTGCTGCTGTCCAAGGGTGAGCCTGGGACCCCTGCTGTAGAGACCACTCAGCAGGCACGTACGGGGCGCAGGGAGCAGGTTTATGAACATACGCTGCCGACCTCTGCCCCTGCCAGCTGCAGCGAGGCCACGAACCCAATTCACTTCTGCAAACGTGCTGAGACCTCCCCACCCTGCTTCACTGTGGTTACAATGTATCCCCAGAGCAGCACAGAACAGGGCACATGGCTGATGTACCAGGCAGTGTTTCCTGATTTATCCTGAGTGTGAGCCCTTGTCCCCTTTCCAGTGTCATACAGGGACCAGCATGGTGTGTCTTTCATAGACCTACCCTCATCATAATCTCTGTCTTCCCTTCCTTCACGGCATTCCAAGACAGCGAGCACAAGGCACAAGGACTCATTGGTCGTCTCTGCTTTTTCCATGTTTGCTTATGTCCCAGTGGCCCAAGCATGTCACATAACCTAGCCCAGGGTCAGCATGGGAGGGGCTGCAGCAAGGCCCCGTGGACACTGAGGTATGATTCATTGAAGGTCATTAGTGCAACAATGTGTGAACTTCCCTTCTTAGACATGCATTGCAAGATACGGAGCTTTAACTTATCAATTATGGTGCTTTCACTAAGGCGCAATATAGTTGTTATTACTAGTATAAGGAAGCATTTGGAGTCACCTTATTAAGGGACTGAATCCTACATCAAATGGCTCTGCTTGCCTCATAAAATTATTCATTAATTTTTAGCAGTGGCCTTGGGAAGTTATGTACATAATATTTAGAGGAAAATGGCATTTACAATTATAATGAATTCAAGCAAGCCACACGGTAATACCGTTGCCCTAGTTTGGAACTTGAGGCTTGCTAATTTCGTATTTAATGGCATACATGTCCCCTCATCCCTCTGCCCTAGTACACGTGGCAGTGTGTGCACGCCTGTCTCGTCTCCTAGAACTCAAACTCCTTTGATGATAGGCATCTCACCTCCCACATACTTATTTTTCTCACTCTTCCAGCACCTGTACCATTCAGTAGATGGCTCCCTACATGCTTGTTAAATTAATCAATCAATAGTTGCCTTTTATTGAACACTTATAAGTTCCAGGAACTTCACTCGGAGACTGGGTCACCAATTCTCTCTCAATGCCACCGATAAGTAATTTATTCTCTACAGTTTACCCCTGCGGGGACTGAGGTGCCCAAAGCCCAACAGGGATGGGCTGGAATTCTGGCCCAGTCCCATCTGACGCCAGGACACTTTCCTCACTGCTGCATTAAATGAGGAGCAGGACGCTGGCAGAGAGAGGGGCCAGGGGAAGAGGAAGACCTAGTAGATTGCCCCTGCGGTGAAACTGTTCACTGCCTTTGCAATAAAATAAACACTTGTTAATTAAGAGATGGGCCAGCAAAACGCTGGTTGAAAACCCTGCAGGAGAGCCAGCTGTACAGCTCTTTAAAAAATCAACACCAGTTAATTCTTGGTGGGGAGGAAGGAGGGACTTGGAGAGGCTTCTTGGGCAGGTGACAGTCCCACAGGTACAGGGTATTAAGGTGAAAGGTAGCCTTTTTTTTTTTTTTACGTTTCTCCTACAGTTTTTATTACCTACTAGTTCAGTAATAATACTAAAAATAACGACCATTTTAGATACTACGGTATACATGGTCTGTGTGGCAGGGCAGCTGGGCAAACACTTTACATACAACACATGATCTCATCTAATTCTCACAACGCGTTTGACATAGATTTTATTATTCTTAATTTATACACGAGGTAACTGTGCCCAGGGAGATTAGCTTTCCGGAAATTTCCTGGCTTGTACGTGGTAGACCAAAACCTAAGTCTATTTGACTAAATGCCCCGAATAACATTTAGCTGTGGGCTTTGCGAGGCTTTGGTGCTGGTCTGAGGTGAGAAATTGCGAATCCCATTTATTCAAGCTAAGCTGCGCACGTGTCTGTGTAATTTACAAAAACAAATCCAGGTCAAGATATCCGTCCGCTTGAGGTTTTTTTAAAAGCCTACTGTGGAGAGCTGCACAAATCTCTACTCATTCATTCACTCTTTCGCTCCCTCAAGAAGTATTTATTGCGCACTTCGGTATTCCAGGCAGGGCGCTAACCTAGCCCTAGCGGAGAGACTGGTAAACACGAGAGACGTGTGTTTGGCTCCCCGACCCACCCTCGCAGCCCCCTCTCCGATTGTACTACCTCGTGGACGATGCAGTCAGAGAAGCAGGAAATGTGTCATGTCAGCCCAGGGATGACCTGTACCCACGGCGCCGAAAGGCTGGGTGGTTAGGGCAGGCTCCCTGGAGGCGGCGGCGGCCCAGGCCCGGCACGCGGGACTGGTCCGGCGGTCCTGTGGAAGCGGCTCGGAGGCGAGCGTTGGGGCGGGCCCTGGCCGGGCCGGGGGCGGGGCGGGGCGGGG
>NC_048225.1:37087531-37158669 GCF_002007445.2 Ailuropoda melanoleuca
CCCGGGCGCCGAGCCGGTCCCGAGCGCAACTCGTGCCGGCGGGGCGGGCGGGGGCCGAGGGGACGGATGCGAGCCCGGCCGCCAGTCGCGGCTCGGGACGGGAATCCCCGCCGCTGCGGGAGCGGGGCCGCGGCCGGAAAAGTTGGGGCGGACGGCTAGCCCGCGTGGGCCGGGCGGGAAGTGCGGGTGCGGGGCGGACCCCGGGGGGGCGAAGGGACGCGGTGAGAGGGGGGTCCCAGGCCGGAGGCGGGGCGGCCGGGAGGGCCCTGTTTGGGAAGGCGGGAGTCGCGGCTCCTCCGCGGGCCGGGAGAAAGGGGGTGCGCTCTGGCTCTCCCGGCTGCCTTGGGCAAGTGTCCGGTCGGGGGGCCCTAAGGGTGAGGAGGGAGGGAGAGAGGGAGGCCCTCTGGGGGGCGAGCACTGGGGGCGGAGGCGAGATGGTGGCGGAGTAGAGCAATGGGGAGTGGGCTTCGCCTTCTCTCCGCCTCCGCTGGGGTAGACCCCGAGAGAGGGGTTAGGCTCGGAGAGTTGAGGACACCTCTGGCGTCTGAAGACCGGATGGGGAGTTCCTGTAAGGGGTGCGAGAGGGAGCTGAGCGTTGCTTCCTGCGCCGAGGGTCAGGTACCGCCCCTCCCCATTTGTCAGGTTCAGCTCCCACACTGCAGTGCTTTTGTCCTGGGGAAGTTGAGGAGGGATCCCTGGGTGAGATGTTTAGGCGTTCCAAGGTGAGCAGGATTGGACTGTATGAAATCCGGACTGCGGCAGGAAGCTGTCTGAAACAACTCTGACCTCCTCCCACACCCACCCGCCCCATTCCCTCTGAATCCGAAATGTCAGGGATTCCCTGGGCTGGGAGAGCAGGTCCGCAAAGCCCAGCAGCACAGCCGCTCACAGGGTCCTGGGTTCCCTGAAGGGAAGTAAGACATGGCCCTTTATTCTCTGGCTGAGGCTCGTTATTTCAGAAACAAGTGGTTCTGGAGATGCTGGATGCTGGATTAGAACAGCCTGTGTGGTGCCCCTTGACAACAGCGATGACTCATGTTGGCTTTTTTTCTTTTGTCAAATAAACTTTGTATTCAGGACACAAGTATGCCAGGTCATTTGTGACATCGATGGAGCTGGAGACCCACACCATGGGCCTTTTGAACCCTAGTTTTAGTCCTAGATAACATTGGTGAGGAGGATGACCTTGGATGGGCCCTCTCTGGATCTCAGTTTCCTTTTCTCTGAAATGGGGTCTAAAAACAGCTGGACAGTCTGGTGGAGGCAGGAGTCCGCTTCCGAGGGAGACTGAAATCTTTTGCCTTGTGAGACTAAATCAGTCACACGACATCAACATCGGCCAATTATGAGGAAATGAGGACGAACTTAAAACAGATAAGATGCAAGAAAGATTGCAAAAAGCAAAATGAAATAAAAAACTAATAATAATTGGTACTAGATTTAGAGTATGAATACCGTTGTGGTGCAGGCCATGAGCAGACAGGGCTGTCTAGCTATCTTGATTCTAAAGTTGTTACCTGTGCTTTGAAAGAATCATGTATCTCTTACCTGCGGACCTGAGTTTTTTCTTTCATTTTAACCTTCAAGCCTGGAGTGGATGCTTGGTTGGGTTGGTCTTGGTGCAGCCTTACTCGAAAAACACCCCCAAGATCTCTCACTGCCATTGTACTGAAGATTTCCTTCTGTCTGATTGATACTGGGATCCTGGTACCACCACACTTCCGTTGTATTTTTCCCTGTGGCTTGAGAAGTCGTGAGCCAATTCCTGTTGCATCTGGCATTTCTGAACTTCCCTAGTCTCCTTTCGAGTGAGTGTAATTCATAGGCAAACAGTTCATTAGATGCAGCACATAAAAAATGACTTGAAGTAATAATGTGGCCACTCCACCCTTATTCCCGAGACCCCAGACCCCCTGGGCAGCCTCTGCCTGGCACTTCCAGGTCAGATGCTGGCTCTCTTGTTTGGATGCTGAGGGGCACCGCAGAGTTGAAATGACATGGCCGGGCCAAATGGCACATTAATGATTAAGCCATGATGCCGGAAGGGGAGGAGGAATTTTTTTTTTTTGGTATTTTATCACAACTTGAATGCTCCCATCCTTTTGTTCTCCTCCATTAGCTTTCAAAATCTGTATTGGGTTGGACCACATCATTTTCAGTAATCCTTTTTTTGTCAGTTTCTTGGAAGCTGCAGTTAGTGGTTATCTCTGAGTTTGAAGTGGTAAAATTATATCCTCTCCCAACACGTAAAGGCGTAACTAATTCGATTGAAACTTTAAACTATCTATAGTGTGTGTGTGTGTGTGTGTGTGTGTGTGTGTATGCTTGACTGTGTGTGTAAATTTTACTTTCATTTAGGGCTATGAAATTAGTGAAAATTATGATGCTAATAATAGTTACTATTTGAGTCCCTACCACTTATCAGACATTGAGGAAATAAGCTTGAAGTGTTATAACTGGCTTGCACAAGTTACTGATGATCTTTGAAACCAGATAGCCTTTTTTTAATAGTGGAAAAGGAATTCTTAGCTCTCCTGCAGGGTTGTGGTAGTAAATGAGATAATGTATGTGAAAAGCAATGTGTAAAACTGTAAAGTATCCTCTAGCCCAGGCAATATTTTAATGTAAGCACTTGGGGATACTGGAAACTTGAGTCCGTGAGTCTTGGTATCTGGTAGGCTTCAGTGTATCTCCTGAGCCCATCCCCTGGCCCCTCTGAGCCTGGTTTCCTCATATGTAAAATCAGGATCACTGCCTTATATTAAATGAGATACATGGTGTGTGCTCAGTGAAGATTGGCGTTCACCCCTTACTCTCCCCTTGCCCACATGCACTGGGGATAATGGGATTGATTAAGTCTTCCTGTAGGAATTACCCTTGAGGGAAAAAAGGCTCTTCTGGTACATTTTTGTACTTATGGATAATTCTTCCAGCTCTTGCCTTCCTGCCCCAATGCCCAGTGCACACAGTGAATATTCCAGGCCCTGCCATCATCTAGAAGGAGGGACAGCAAAACCAGAAGCTGGAAAGGACAGTCTTTGATAGAAAGTTGAAGATGGGTGAGGCTCGTTTCCCTTTGCCCATTTCGTGCCCTGTCTTCTTTTTATTTGTTTTTTTTGGGCAGGGAGAAAGATACCAAGTTTGGGGGCATTTCTAGCTGGAAGGAGGCATTGGAAGAGCTACAGTGTAAGGTGGGAGGGCAAGGAGGGCTAAGGGTGGGCAGGTGATAGAAGAACAGAATCTGACAGTACAAGCCAGAATGTTTGGTATGGGGAAATGTCGGTTAGGTGTAGGGTTTGGCTGAGTATGGGGTCAGTTTCCGTCCCGTCCTGTAAGGCTCTCTTGTGGGACTTTGAAGTTTTCATGCTCCAGGCAGATTTTGACTGGTTGTGGTGGCATCATAAATGAGTTTCCGTAGTAAGTTGTATGCTGGAAAGGAAATTAAATTCCAAGAGGGTGTTTGTTGTGACTGATGCCAGAATTTCTCAGAGAATTTTATTAAGATTCAGTCAGCCTATAAAAGTGCTTCTTAGTTCTCTGAAGATATTAATTAAGAAAGAGTTTTCAAAAAAATAGATGTGTCTCCTTTGTGAGCTTTTGAAGTGTAATCTTCATAATCTTTGAAACAAATGAAGTCCAAAAAATCATAGAACTGTATATTTTAGAAACATTTCCTCCCAAAGTAATGTTTTCCTTCTTTTCCCATTCCTTCCCTCTTCTCGCATTATTTTGATAATGAGTTAATTTTGGTTTTTTCACATTTTGGTAGCCTAATTTTTCTGTCAATGACCCTTCATGTGTAGATCGCTAATGTGCCTTCTTCGCCCCTGAGTTCATGGCTACTCGTTTATTATGAAAAGGTGGCAAAGCACAGGCTGTGGAGCCAGGCAGGGGCCAGGTAGCGTCATCGCTGGCATGGTTCTCGGGGAGCGAGGCTGTCTACAACTTGGACGTCATCCTCCCAGCAGCTCTGGTTGGTCATGCTGTCCTCGATGCGCACCTGGGGACGTGGGCCCCTGAACACGCGTGCGTCCATGTAGCCAGCAAAGGGTTAGTGTGAGTGTCCGCCGTGACCTGTGCGACTCCGGTACCCGCGCAGGTAGGGGCCTTGCATGCTCTGTTGGGGTGGGACTCTGTCCTGTAGGCCGGGGGTTTTCATTAAGGGAGAGGGGGTCAGCTCCGTATCTTAGAGTGGGCCGTGGGGATAGGAAGTTGGGACTGGAGAAGTGAGTCCGTTGGAGTTCCTGACACCATGGAAGGGTGATGAGGGCTTGAACTGGAGACACTGGGACCGTGGCAGTGGTGACAGCAAGCGGGGACATGTCAGGATGGATCGCGCTTTGTCCCTTCGGATATGGAAGCTGAGAGAAGGAGGAACCAAGTCCAAGCCATGCTTGTCTCTCCTCAGCCCTCCCACTGCAGTCCTGATGGCCACGCTGACTCTTGGTGGACTGGAAGCAGCCTCTGGAGAACCTGAAATTGCCGCTTTGGCCTCTTTTGTGGGCTAGAGAAAGGTGCCCAAGTACGACCAGAAAGCGCCTTCCCCTCCCTTTGCCCATCTCCTAGCCTTATCATTTCTACTTTTCCAGGAGCATCTCACAGGATGGAATTTATGTTCCTCTGACACTGTTCTCAGAAATGTTGGTTCGAGCATTCAGACCAAGTGAAAAGCATCAAAGGGAGAAGGCCCCCAGAGAAGGAAACTTCCCCGGGGTGGAGTCTGCACCCCTCTGTTCCCTGGTGGACTCCGTGGACCCAGCAGGGGGTATAGTCCTCACTTCTGGCTCTTCCTTGAGAGGTGATCTGCCTCGAGGTCGGGGTGACTTGTGGTCCCCCAGCCTATGGGGGGCTGGCCGGGAAATGGCGGTGGTGCTGGGTGAGTTCACAGAGGCGGCCAGCCCTGGGAGCAGATGAGTCCACCCTCCCCTGAAGGGTGCAGACTCAGTGGGGGGGCCATACCAAACTCAGGGCAAGGGGAGACGGTGGGTCCCGGTGGCTGGGGTCCCCGTGTTCCCATCATAGGGTGCTCTGTTGCCACTGCCGGACTCTGCTGCTCTCAGGCCCTCTCCGTCCTTCAGTGCCAGCCTCCGGAATACACTTGCTTGGGCTTCCGTCTTCTGTCTGCCAGCCTGCGTCATACCCGTGCCCTTTAGGTGGTTTCTTCTCGCCTGGCTGAGCCTGTTAGCAGGTTCCGGCTTTATTTGGGCTTTATCCTCATTGCAGGGAGGCCGGGGTTACCTTTATTGGGACGTCCGCTTCCCGGCATCTGCAGTCACAGCTGTCTCTGCTGCGAGTCACTGCAGAAGACTCAGCTCCCCCACTTTCTGCTTGATGGTCACCCCATTTCCTCCCAGATGCTACCACTTTTCATGGCCCTGAGGGCGCCTTGGGGTAGCACCCTGGCTCTGGGCAGTGAGAGTGCCCGGTGCTTTTGGCTGCCGCGCTAACAGGGCACCTGTTTCATGGGAACACGTTTCCGCCCGGGGTGCTGGCTGTCGTGCCTGCTTCTTGAACGCTGTGCCCAGAGCAGAGCCCGCTTGTTGGTTTTCTTTCGGCTTCGTGTTTAGCTGTGCCTGTGTGTTTGGGGTGTATGTTTGTTTTAATTATTTCCAGGAAGCAAAAAAGTTATTTGTCCAATACTTGAATGTACAGAAGTCCCACTGCTGGCAAGCGGAGAGAATAAATATATATTTTGCCAGGCTGCCATTGATTTCTGCCTCCTTTCCCACATTGTTGCTGCTTTGTTGGCAGAACCATCTGATTTCTGTACTGGTTCAGTTTGGATTTCAGTAGCGAGTGTGAAAAGATGCTCGGGCCGGTTGCCTAAGTGGAGGGGCTCGGGGAGTGGGCCTGGGGTGGGGTGGGTCTTGGTCCTCCCTGCCTGGCGCCTGGGGCCTTTGTGGGGAGGCTGGAGTCTGGCCAGGATGTTTCCTTGATTCCCTGGGAGCAGCTCTCCCAGCCTCTCCTCTGCTGTTGGAAGAAGGGACTTCTTTCAGATTTGGGTTTTCTCTTCTTGTTTCATCCCGTGCGGGTGAGGGGGGAAAGTGTCAGCATGGTGAGGTTTGGAGCCCAGCACGTTCGGGGTGGGTTCAGCTGATCGGCAGCTTCCATAGAACTTTCACAGAGGTTTTTCTTGGCCCCCTCTCCCCCAGCATTTCCCTTCTTCCCTGTTGCTCCCAATCCAGTCTGTCCTCCATGGCTTAGAAATTGAACTTGGGAGGACCTGGGAGTGTGGTACCAAAGCTTGCACAGACGGGCGGGGCAGTTTCACACCAGAGCAAAACCCTGCGTTGTTGTTGTTGTTGTTGTTGTTGTTGTTGTTGTTGTTCTGTCAGTTCAGTTGCTTTTCTCCGGAATAGTGTAGGTGATACATGAGTGTATGATGCTCTTGCACGGCCTCCCGCCCCATGCAGCGTGGAACTACAGGACGGAAAATGTAAACTCCTCCTTCCCCCAGCACCACTTCCCCCTGCCCCCCCCCGCCGCCCTGCTGGGCCTGCGAAGTAACCAGTTGTAGCAGTCTGCTGCCTATCCTGCACCTGTCCATCGCCCGGCTAGACACAAATACATGCAGTTTTGTCTCTTTTGTAAGCAGAAATGGATTCCACCCTGTATACCGTGTCACTATTTTGTCTTTTCACCTAATGTATTTTATGGATCTTTTCACGCATGTAGCTCTTCTCTCTTAATTTGTCTCGTATTTGTCTACAAAATATTTTGTGGTATAGATATATCGTAATTTACGAGTTAGCCCACTTTTCACTTTTCATAGACCCATAAACCAACTCATTGGTTTTGCTGTTATGTCTTCATACGTACACATTGTTATGCACACATGCATGTGGATATCTAGGAGTGGGATTGGTGTGTCAGAGGTCCTACCCATTTATTTATTTATTTGAGAGAGAGAGAGAGGGTGAGCGGGGAGAGAGAGAGACTCTTAAGCAGACGCCATGCTGAATGCAGAGCCCCACGCGACGCTTGATCTCACAACCCTGAGACCATGATCTGAACCGAAATCAAGAGTCGGATACTTCACTGATGGAGCCGCCTGGGCGCCCCAGGGGGCTACACATTTAAGCTGTTACAGGGGTGTCCCCACTGTGTGCTCTCAAGGACTGTACCGGTTTAAATTACCAGCAGTGTATGAGGCTGCCCATCGCTTTATGGATTAGCATTCTTCTGGATGAAAGAAGTGAATAGGGTTAGTAGGCATTTCAGTGATTATTTGGCGAGGCCGTGAGACTCATCATTTGGTGTCTGGGTCTCAGTGGCCAAGTTTGTAGTAACCTTGGAGGGTGAAGGGGCCAAGCTGTCAAGGACCAGCGCTCTGTGCAGGGTGGCATGAGCGTCCTGCCACCAGCAGTGTCACCGTGGCACTGGAAGTGAAGGCTTGTGGTTTCACATCCCCCCTGGTTTCCCCAGAGGCCAGGCAGTGTAATAGAACGCTTGAATTTTGGTGTCACCTGCCAGAGTATTTCTGTGAACCTCTCCCCGTGGAGGCAAGCATGCGTAAGCAGCACCTTGAGACCAGTCAGTCCTGCTTTGCTGAGGCAGGGGTTCAAGGCTGGACAGCTGAACTGGGAGAACATTTGAAGATTGCATGCTGGAAAATCAGACATTCTTATGTCTGGGAGAGCCTCTAGGAATATGGTGAAGCAAGATTCTTTTCCTCCAGCTGTGTGATGGTCTCCCTCTGTCCTGGCTTGTTGTGGGAATGATGGTTCGTCTCTTAGCATGGTGCCTTGGGAAGAAGCCGTGGTTTCTTAGAAGGTGTTCTAGGGGCCTGACCTGGTAGAGGAGGCATCTAGAAGCCCCCATGATTGGGCTTACCTGGGCCCTTCCTGCAGGCTGAAGTGTCCAGTGGGCTTTGGGAAGCTCTGGATTACTGGCTGACACTGTTCTTTACCTGCTGTTCAGAGGGGGCCAGACAGAAGGAGTGATGGAGGAGTCAGCCTGGGGTGGTGCAGAGGCTCTAGGGTCAGGCCAAGCTGGGTTCCAGCCTCCGCTTAGCCATTTATGGCTGTGTGACGTAAGCAAAGTTATATTTTCCCCCTGGGCCTCAGTTTCCTCCTCTGTAAACCAGGAATCATATTAGTACCCACCTCACAGGGTTGTTGTGAAGATATAGAGAGTAATGTTTGTAAAGCTCTCAGCATATTACCTCTGAGCAATAAGTACTTGGTAAGTAACGATGCTGTGTGTTCCTTTTCCTTAATAAGCGTTTATAAATCCATGAGTGCGTATTACATTTGCCAAATATCAAAATGCGAATAGTGTAGTGATTGTAACGAGGGGCGTCAGGAGATCAGTAGGTGACTAGAGCCAGCTTGGGATCAGTTGGGGTTATGGGAATAAAGAAGGGCAGGAGTTTTTGGCAGGGAACCTTTGCGGGGGGGCAGGGAGCAGGTGTGATGTTCTGTGCTTACACCAGACCTCCTGCTATGAAACCCCAAAGCTCCAAGGCCTTTTCCTTTTTTTTTCGATAGACTGAGGATTGGGGGATCCTTAATACAACTTATCCCCTTTGTTTCTGAGGAGGCTGAGTGAGGGCCTGAGAGGTGAAGTACCTTCCCCTCGCCACATGGCTGCCTGTTTCAGAGCAGAGATGGGGTCCAGGTCTCCTCCTCTGTGGGGTTGAGACTCCTCCCCCCCCCTTCTCCACATGCATGTACTGCCTGTTTCCAAGTGCAGGAAAAGAGAACCTCAGGGTGTTAGGTGCTTAGCATAGGTCTGCCATTGGCCCTTCCCGAGGCCCTTGTGAGGTGAGTTCACTTAAGTACAGAGAGGTAAAGTCAAGTACAGCCCGAGGTGAGGCAGGGCTGGGACTCCGACTCGGGCCTGCCTGGCTCCACCGCTGGGGCTTTACCTTGGCCGGGTAACATTGCTAACGTTGCTGGCCCCCCGTTGATGTCTGCGCTAGTTCGTGCCCCTGCTCACCTGTAATTGCACCGCTCAGGGAAGGATGGCCACACACGTTTGCGTGCATGCGTGTTTGTGTATGACGGCAAGTTCGTTTGAAGTCCCTCATTTGTTTGCTGCTGAAATTCACTCTTGGGAGCCATGCTTCGTGCGTGAGCTTGTTGTCTGTGGGCCTGGGAGGAACAGAGCCTCCCAGCAGGCACGTGGATGGGACCTGGGCAGAAGGCGTGGCTTGTGAGTGCAGGATGCAGAGGCCTGTGACAAGGGGCTGAATAGCGTGTGTGAAAGTTAACTCTGCAAACGAGATGTGGCCTGCGGTGTGAGAGATTTCAAAGCAGTGTGCGGTAGGTGCCAAACGTCCTGCCCGAAATGTAGGGGCAGCAGAACAGAGACTTCCTCCTGGCTCCACAGGTCTGAGAAGTAGCACAGATGAAAACAGGCTTGCCTGCCCCTTAGAGAGCAGGTAGGCCTGGCTTCTAATCCAGCCTTCAGTTGGCCGATGGGGACACTGAGAACGCAGGGTCATAGTCCTCGTTGAGGGACAGCCGAGCCTGGGGCCTACCCTTTCTGTCCCTCCTGAGGGCTAGCGTGACACTTGGCACCCAGAGGAGCTCAATGTCGTTTGTCAAATGCACAAACAAGGTCCCAGTTCAGTTCTCATCCTGGCTTCTCTGTTGCTGAGCAAAGTTAGAGCATTTGCCCTCAGTTTTGCCCTCTGCAGGATGGGTATAGCACCCCGACTTCCCTTCTAAGCTTATCTTCATTCACTCAGAATTCATTCAGGAAGTATTTAATGATGAGTGAGCACCTGCTGAGCGCCAGACCCTCTTCTGTGTGCCAGGCACTTTGCACCGAACAAAAGAAGCTAAAATCCTATCGTCCTGGGGTTTATTCTCTGGTGAGGGGGGACAGACAGTAGTTACAGTTCGTGGTCTGTGTATGAGTTTCCTGGGGTTGCTGTCCAAAGCACGACAAACTGGATGGCTGACAGTTCTGGGGGCGCCAAGGGGGGGTCCGAGCCTCTGGTAGCTGTGGGCAGCCCTCGGTGTTCTTCGTTGACAGCAGCAAGGCTCTGCTCTCTGCCTCGGTCCCCACGTGGCCTTCTCCCTGTGTCTGTGTCTCCTGGGTTCTTGTAAGGACACCAAAGTCATTGCCCTAGGGCCCGCTATACTCCAGCGTGTCCTCATCTGAACTTAGGACTTCTACAGAGACCTATTTCCAAATGAGGTCATGTTCTGGGGTTCCAGGTGGACGTGGATTTTTGGGGGGACACTGTTTATTTAGCCCAGAACAGTATGTGAGGTGGTGATCGCTGCCGCAGAGCGGGGGCGTGCGGAGGACAGAGGGTAGGGTGGTGCGGTGTTGATCAGGCAGGCCTTGCTAAGGCAGTGTTTGAGCCTCCTCGTGGGGAAGTAGGGGGAAGGGGCTGTGGGGTAGAGGGCCAGCAGAGGCCTTGAGGTGGGTGTGTGCGTCTGCCGGGATGGTGCGGGGCCGGCATGGCCAAAGCCCCATGTGCACTTGTGCGTGAGTCAGGCGAGCGTGCGGGCTGGGAGGTAGGTGAGGGCATCCAGCACTGCCTTGCAGCTCTTTGCCAGTCTTTGTGAGGACTTTGGCCTTTTGCTCTCTTGGGATGGGAGCCACCATAGTTTCTGCGATCACGAACTGAAGCAGGTCTGGCACTGACCGGCGCTTCTCGGGACTTTTCCAGGGTCAGATGGCCATCTCAGGTCGGCGTGCGTGCACCCACGTAGAGCGGAGCAGCTCTTTCTCTGTGCTTTCTTTTTTAAGTGTGAGTGCTCTCCTGACCCGTGATCCACTGCCCTTTCCTGTCCTCTGTCCTTCTAGAAGTCTTTGACCCACCCACGTCCCCACACTGAAACCACAAGCGCGTAGAAGAGAAGGTAGACAGACCAGGTTGGGGGTGCCAGGGAACTCGTGTGTGTGTGTCAGGCCTGCTGTGAGCTGCTTATTCCCCTCTAGCCCGAGGCCTGCCTGGTACATGCGAGGCCTCCGTGAAGGTGTTTATCACCCTGGCAGATTTAGAAAATGCTGAGGTCAGTGTGTGAGCTCAGTGTGTTTAGCTCCCCAGATCCTTCTGTGGATAAAGTCACTACGCTGTGAAAAGAGTCGAGTCAGCTCCCTTGGGCAACAGGCCGCATTTGGCCTTGAAAATACAGGGTGGGGAGGCATGCCCAGAAGGACCTGTGGAGAGCCCGTGTGAGCTGTGTCTTTGCCCAGGGGCCTGGGGCCAGCCGTCTCTGCTCCCCACGCTGTAACTGGCCTGCAAAGTTTCCCACGTTGTTCTTGTCTGCCCTACAAACACCGAGGCCTGCTACCCGAGTATCATTGAAGAGGAACTCCAGGCAGTGGCGTGTCTCCAACACACCCGGCCTGAGGGTCTGAGGCTTGTGCCAGTTCGGTTTGCAGGGTGGCTGAGGGAATCATACTTTGGATTCTTGGCGTCAGAGCTGAAGGGAAATCTCTTTATCTGGCTGACATTTAATTTCCTCTTTGGGCCTCGGGAGGAAAGGGCCTGGCATGCTTGTAATTTGGGCCCCAGAGAAGTGGGCCGTGGGTGGGCCTGATCTCAGGCCCCCTTCCCTGCCTCTACCTGCTAGGGTCAGGGCCAGGAGTGGCCCACTCAGGGAGGTTAGCTGGGAGGCCGCCGGCACCGTCCCCCCTCTGGGAAAGCACCCCTTGAGAAGAGAATTCTGTGTGAGCAGAGATGGAAACAACTCCCCAGGGCCAGGAGCAGCTGCTCTTCTGTAGGATTCCAGGAGTTGCCTTTGGGCACCACTCACGCATTTCCCCCGTCGCCCCCCCACCCCCCACACAAAACGTATGCCCAGACACAATTAAAGTTGTGAGGTCTATTTTTGGCTAGAAAATGAGCACTCGCAAGGTGTTTGGTGAGATTATAATTCTTCCTCCAGAGTTATTTCTGGGGGTGCTGCTCCCAGCACATCAAAAGCACTTCCTGAGAGGAGCTGCCTTTTACGTGGTGCAGCCTTCTCTGCCAGACACTACGGGAAGTTTTGACTCAGGTAGCACACCCAGAAAGTCTGGAGTCTGGCCGTGCGAGAGGCAGAAGCCTTGCCTAAGAGTGAGAGCCAGACAGGCTGTTCCCACGACACAGCTCCCCTGTCCTGTGCCCCCGGGGAGGCCGGGGGTGGGGGGGCTTCATCTCTGCGCTGACAAGCCCCAAGCACGCAGTAAGTAAATACTTGTTGACGGGCAGGATCTCCTGGATGCAGGCCCTGACCTCTTTTGCTGGGCCCCGAGCAGGCAGCAACATGCTGTGAGTCAGCCCGTGGCCCTGAGAGCTCAGTCTACTGAGGGACTGGTCTCCTTGCTCTGGCCTTGGGGACATCCCTGGCCTCCTTGGGCCTCACTTGTCTCATCTTTCACCTGGGGGTTGGATGAAATGGTTGGAATGAGTGTCTCCCTTCTTGGCTCTCCTCCCTGGATGCCTTCCTGCCTCATCCGTCCCCACGGATGCAGGGGTCCTGGGGTGATTTGCCTGCACCATGTCCCCTGGTCACAGAGGGAGCTCCTTCGAGGCAGCAAGAACGTGAGCTCTTTGTCCCCTAGAGCCTGACACGGGTGGAGCTTCCCCAGAGCTCCCGCATGGCCTCTGGCCTGCCTGAGAGCCCCCCGGAGTGCTTACTTTCTGGGTGAACTTTGATGCGGAGAGGAAGAACGGGACAGGGGATTTGGCATCAGTGTCTAGCCTGGCTCTGGAAGCAGGTGCCTCCACTTGTTTGATGTAAGCTCCTTGTTCCTGTCTCAAGTTTCATGCAACTTTGCGTCCCCACCTTGAACAAAGCCCCTTTATTTCTGGATGTTGTGAGAATTCTTTCTGCAGTTACTGGTAAGGCAGAAAAGAATGGGTCACAACTGTAGAATTTTATAAATTTTACATTCCAAATTTAAGAAATGTGCATGCATAGGAGAAATGCTATAAATAAGTTTATTTCAGAGATTATCCCTGGAGTTTGGAGTAACAGGAAAAATTTTAAATGTATTGTCTTTATGATAAAAACTATTAAAATTACTGTAAATCATAAATTAGGATTTAATATGTGATAGGCAGTGTGAGAACTTGCCACTCTATCTTATTTAATCCTCACTAGGAATCTCTAAGATCCTTATTTATTTATTTATTTATTTTTTAAAGATTTTATTTATTTATTCTACAGAGATAGAGACAGCCAGCGAGAGAGGGAACACAAGCACGGGGAGTGGGAGAGGAAGAAGCAGGCTCATAGCAGAGGAGCCTGATGTGGGGCTCAATCCCATAACACGGGGATCACGCCCTGAGCCGAAGGCAGACACTTAATCGCTGTGCCACCCAGGTGCCCCAAGATCCTTTTTAAAAAAATACAAATGTTAACCTATTTTTTTAAAATTGTGGTAGAATACACACAACTTGAAATTTGCCTTTCGCTGAACCACTTTTAAATATAGAGTTCTGTGGCATTAAGTACGTTCACTGTGGGATGCCTTTCTTTTAGCTCCTTAATTGTATAAACGAGGAAGCTAAAACTAGAAAAACAAAGTTGCTTGCCTCAGGTCACAGAGACTAAGTAGTTCCAGAGACAGGATTTGAACCCAGGACCCCGAGACTCAGAGCTCTAGGATTTCTGGCTAGCGGTTATTGGGATCGATGGTTACTTACCCTGCCCGGGCTCAGCACTTGATTGCAGAAAGCCAGGTCGCTCATGTGCATCTCTCCTCTGGAAGTCCGAGGGTTGGGCTCTGCATGTCCGTCATACACGTGGCTGTCAGCCTGGCTCAGTGTACGTGTGGCTGACCCAGGTGCCACCTGTTGAGGGACACCAGGGTTGATGAAGGTTGAAGCGTGTGGCCCACCGTGTCAGGGAGGGTTGAGTGTGAGACTTCTTCCAGAAGGTGCTCAGAGTGGGGTGCCCTGGAAAGAGCAGTGGCTTGGAGCTCAGATACCTGGCTTCATCCAGTCTGCGCTTGGAGTTAGAAGGTCTGTGCTTTACTGCTTATGTCACCGTGTGGTCGACATGCTCTGGCCTTAGCTTCCTCCTTTCTAAGTGGGTAGTAAAAATGCTTATTCTGCTTGCCTTCCACGATTGTAGGTGATGACATGTCGTGCTGTGGGGGAAAGTGCTAAGTGAACTAGGGTGCTGCCGGGCAAGTTTCGAGGATGGGAATTTTGGTTGTGCCCTGGCGGAGGGGAGTGGCTGGGGCTAACCCCGGAGACCTGAGGAGGATGGATTTGAAGGTGGAGAGTAGCAGGTTCCGCTCTGGCTATCACCTTGTCTCCACCACTGTGGCTTAGCTGGGGAAGAAGCGTGTTGCACTGTCTGCCTAGGACTGTGGGTTGGGATGCTCTCAGATGTTCTAGAATGTCTCTCTCAAGGTCCTTGGATCCGCCCTCCCCAAGACTCACATCTCCCTGGTGAAATGAACGGTCACGTCGGAGATCATTTTGTAGCCCTGTGTGATCGTTGAAAGCACACGGCAGCTTTCTCTGGGCTTGTCTGTCTTCCTTGTCTCTACAGCAGACCCCAGTCTGTCTGTCTGTCCTCTGATCTTGAGCGGCCAAGTGTATGAGCAGGCTGGGATCCCGAGGTCACGCTGGTGGGGGGCGGGGAAGGCGCTCAGCCTCTCCTGGCGGCTGGAGTGCTTGTTCTCCCCACGCTAAGACGCTGTGCAGGACCCTGGGGGCAATCTCGAGATAAACCAGGTGGGGCCTTACTCCCCAAAAAAGCCACTGCTTCTGGGGAAGATGCACATACTCAGGGCACAGGTGTCAGGGTGAGGATAGGTAGCTTGACAGGCGACTGCCATGCGAGGTGTAGCCTTTGGTCTAAATGAGTGAAAGTGCATTGTTGGGGCTGGGCAGAGGTGAGAAGCTGTTAGTGGGGTGTCTGTGACTAGCGTTTCTGTCTCGCCACCCCCAAGGTAGTTGTGTGAGTCATTGCTGTTTCCATGCACGTTTCATGTGACAAGAAAGCCAGGGGGCTGTGCAGGGTCTGCTAAGTCGGTGGCCCTGTCTCTCCATCCACTTGTTTCTGGCTTTGAGCACAGTACTCGAAGACTAAGTAGGTCATGGGTATTTTGAACCGCGTGTGGTTGGGCTGCATGGCCGTTTAATTTCCGGATCAAATCCTGTTGGACTTGTTTGTCCAGGAGGTTGGCAGCATGCGCTCTCTGGTCGGTTGTGCGGTGTATTTATAAAGTGTGAAGAGTCTGGAGGTAACGAGATACTCCACTTCTCTATTCCTGCAGGAGAGCTGTCGGTGGAGAGGTTCCAAAAACCTCCGGGAAGCTGCGGGCATATAGCTGTTTTCCACCCTGCTTCTTTGAATTTTCTGAAAATTGTTGATCCTCACTAACTTCATGAAACCTTTTTTCTTTTAAGAAATCCAGTTTAATTGGGGGTGCCTGGGTGGATGAAGCATCTGCCTTCGGCTCAGGTCATGATCCCAGGGTGCTGGGATGGAGTCCCGGGTCAGGCTCCCTGCTCAGCGGGGAGTGTCCTCCTCGCTCTGCCTCTGCCCCCGACTTGTGCTCGCTCTCTTTCACAAATAAATACATAGTCTTATTTAAAAAATCCAAAATAATTTTTACCCAGTGTTAGTTGGCTTCTGCTTACATTAGTAATGGCAGCCAGTTGCCAGTTTACTGTGTGCTGAGCCTTGTGTGTACATTTACCTCATTTAATCCTCACAACAGCCTTGAAAAATGGACATTATTGTGTCTGTTTCTCCGGTGAAGGGAGAATCAAAGTGGCGCCGTAATGCGCTCAGACTAGTGCGTAAGTGGTGAGGCCACAGACTCGCACTAGCGCCTCCTGAGCAGAGTCTGGCCTCTGGTAGCACCGCACCACCCCGGTCTCAGGAGCCCTGCGGACGGAAGACATCCCCGGCTGGGAGCAGGGGAGCGCGGGGGCAGCTCCCGGGCCTGTTCGGAGGCGGGATGCGCCCTCCCAGCTGTGGGGGTTGGGGACGCAGGCCCCCAAAACTCAAAGCAGCTTCCATGCGGAGCTGGAGTTCTGTGTGAGGCTGTCGCTCAGATGTCACTGGACCAGAGAGTTGCTGGGTTTGACTCTTCGTTGGCGTTTCCTGTTTCCCTCTTTTTCTCTAGGTGTTCTTGCCTGAGGCCTTGGGCGAGTGCAGCGGAATGGTGAGCTCCACCAGAGACCGCAGGTGGTAACCACCTCATTGGTGTGTACCAGCTGTGGACTAGAATATTCCTCCGTCTTCAGTGTTCCACGCTTTCTCTACGTTTTTGAGGAGTAAACACAAGCTTTGGGTGTGTGTTTGCTGTGTCTTTCTCTCCAGTGTCTTCCCTCTAAGCTACTCACAGAGTCCTGGCAGTAATGCTGCTGTCCATGGTCGTTTCTGTTTTCCGGCATGTAAATATATATGTGTAGGTGCTTTGCAGAGGCATTGCCTGACTGAGTACCCCCAGCAGGCCATCGTCACCCCATTTTATAGACAGGGATTCTCAAGGGATGCCACAGACCGAGACTTTTAGGTAGCACACCCCATAGCTTCCTCTGAAAGTTTTGTGGAAAACATCAGAGGAGATGTTTATTTAAAATCAGGTGTATTCTGGAAGTGAGAGAACCCCCTCTTCCAATCCTGTCCCGCTGGCTGGTTCCTGGTGGGGTTCCCTGTCAGGAGTGCCTGGGCCCATCTTGGTGTCCCTCCCAGCCTTTTCCTGGCTTTTTACTTAATCTGTCTGAGTCTGTATCCTAGATATTGGGGTATACTAATATCTAAAAATGTAAATGAGACAATGTACGTAAAATCACCTGGGACTCAATGAATGCATTATTACTTTCTATCTTTAACCCACTGTGATGGGGAGCTGCCACAGATCTCAGCTCCAGAAGCAGGGGCCTGAGAAACTCCCCCCCACACCCGACCCCTCACCTCAGAGCCTTAGTAACTGACCCGTCCTGCAAGTACCCCTCCCCCCAAAGTGAGGAGAGGATGAAGCATAAGGAACCATAAAGAACCCTTATTTTATCTAGAGTCTTTCCAAGATTTTCCCATTCATTTTGGTTTTGGGCAATGGTAGCTGGCGTTTGGTTCATTTTCTGGGAACCAGAGCTTTGGGAAGTCCATGTTAACTACGGAGCCACTCTCAAGTGCCTAGGCCCATTTAAAAAAAGAAGAAATGCGGGGCGCCTGGGTGGCACAGCGGTTAAGCGTCTGCCTTCGGCTCAGGGCGTGATCCCGGCGGTATGGGTTCGGCCCCACATCAGGCTCCTCTGCTATGAGCCTGCTTCTTCCTCTCCCACTCCCCCTGCTTGTGTTCCCTCTCTCGCTGGCTGTCTCTATCTCTGTCAAATAAATAAATAAAATCTTAAAAAAAAAAAAAAGAAATGCCAAAACAGGATTTTAGAAAGAAGTATTTTAACTGTGGCATGTTGAACACATCAGTACTTTTAGCATACACGCATACAGTAACTATGTAATTATCCTGAGATGACTTAAAGTCTAAATTTGACGCCTTCTGGCCTTGCCTCTTAGAAGGCCGGTGTAAGCACCTAGCAGATTCAGTCTTACATTTCTGACCACTTCATGGGAGGCCTTCCATCCTCCCCACCAACTCCTTGTTAAGTTTGAGTCTAGACAAGTGTAGGCAAGTTCCAGAGGAACCAGGCAGGTGACTAGTGATTTTCGATCTCTGGGGATCGTGGCAGTACTAGTATTGCAGTGGGTGCCTGCAAGGATGTCTTCGGGGCGGGAGTCTTGATGTGGTGGTGGCCATGGTGGTAGTTTCTAGATCTGAATGCATTACAAATGAGAAATTTGCAAGCTGTGGCTTTTCTTACTAAAAGAATTGCAAAGAGAGTTAAGGACAGGACTTTCCAGTGTGAACTGCTCTCCACTTGGGCTCCCGGACTTCAGTTACACCATCTGCTATAGTGGGTTACAGTTACCTGTTTGCACAGCCTGATGGGAAGCTCTGCAGGGGTAGGGACTTGGCCCCTGCTCTATTACAGCCTGGGCGTCTTACTTGTTGCACTTTATATGGAACACGATTGATACCTACATAGAAGATTTGAAGGTGTTGGGATCACTGAACATGGTGGAAGGAAGGCTGTGGGGCATTTTGTCCTGTCAGTGGCAGCCGTTGATTTTGCAGAGTTGTCTCTGAACCACCAGGGGGCGCTGAGCCAGCGCCCCAGCCAGGCCCAGTCCAGTCCTACAAACCGGCCTTGTCTCCCTTCCCCACCCCATGCCCACAGTGCCTCTGCTGAGAGACATGAAACCAGCACCAGATAGGTGCTTTGTAATAAGCCCGATGTGAGTGATGTTATCTCCTAAGGCCAAGATCTGGAGAAGTCACCCAGCTAACGGGCATGCGAGTCAGTCCAGATTCCTGGCCCTTCAGTAATCTGATACACGGCCACCTCTGCTCTGAGGACATATCCAGCCATACAAATTTAATTAACCTGACAGCCCTAGAAACTTAAATTAGATCTAAGGAAGAACTTTCTAGCTTTTTTTTTTTTTTAATTAGAGCTAAAATGGGGCATTCTAGAACAGGGCTTTTCCAAGCTGTCATCCATGTTCCTTAGTCACAGAATCAATTTAGTGGGTTGACACATCAAGAAAAGAAAAGGAAAGGGACAGAGTAAAAACCATCAGTACATCACAGATGGTGAGGCTGACGTGTGTGTGCCCTGGATCCTGATGGAAATACATTTCTGCCTGTGGATCGTGCTCAGAAATGTCCTAGACAGATTGGGATTGTAGTTGAGAGCACTGTAGGTTAGATTGTAAGGTGCTTGGGGGGGCAGGGGTCTGTTTTCTCTTTCTTTTTATGTTCCCCACATCCTTAACCCAGGGCTGGTCCATCAGTCAGTCTGTATGGGAGAACTTTCTCCCTTCTTCCTTCAGACTAGAAGAAGTCAGAACCCATCCTGCACTGTCTTCACAAGGAGGTGAGGGTCGGGGTATTCTCGTGCTTTGCGAGTGAGGAAGAGATCAGAGACACACCAAGCATGTGATAGTTCAGAGTCTGGCTCTGAAGTCTGAGGAAGTTGGGTTTGCATTCTGGGTGTGCAGTGTCCCGGCGCGTGGCTTTGGGCAACTTCCTTAACCCTACTTAGCGTCACCGTCTCCATCTTCAAGCTTGGTGTGAGCAGGGTACCTGCCTCAGAGGGATCGTGAGGGTGGAGCGAGAGAACTCGAGTTCGGGGTGCTAGCACAGGGCTTGGCCCCTGATGCATTGTCAGCTGCTTTCGTTTTTACAGTGAAGATTAAGAGAGACAGAGTGACTCACTTTGGGTCCACTGCAGGAAGCTGCTGCTGGAGCTTCTGTGATGGCTGTAGATGGCACGAACAAACTAGAATCCCGTGCCTGTGGCTCGTCATGCAGGGAAAGGAAGTGAGTGTTGCAAGGGAGCCGGTGTCTGTGTGTGCAGGGAGATGGTCTGGTTTTGTCGTTGAGAGAAAACAGAGCATCTCCCATGTGCAATGAGCTAGGACTATCACTGTGGAATCTGAGAATATAAATGGCATTTCATACAAAAAGCTAGGTGCTTTTTATTTACTCAGAAAGCAACAGTTTCAATTTAATGTTATGGGTTTTTTTGTTGTTTGTTTTTAACTACACACACACACACACACACACACAGGCAACTATTTACTGAAATGGAGCATAGCATAGCCACGTATGGGATTAAATTGGTGCTTTTGTGTATAGTAGTCATGCCGTTTTCAGTGAAAGCTCCAAGATCTGGTAAATCCGGAGTTCTGAAATTGCCGAGGGGGCCCGGCAGCGCCCCTGCCCCATCAGAATGAGCTGTAGGAAAGTAAAAACGTGACGCTGTGAAGGTGCAAGACGCCGGGCAGAACCTTGGGGGGACTTGGTTTTGGCATGAGCCCTGCTTTTCAAGTTCAAGTCTGTCCACTTCTGCTGTGTCGCCCGGGGAGTCGTGAGCCGTCTTTCTGACCCAAAGTTAAAACATTTCTGTCTTTTATCTCTCTTAGTGCTGATTTTGTATCTTGGGAGGGAACGGTGCTAGACACTAAAAGTTCTTCAATGATAGAAAGTTTCACGGGTATATTTTAGTTGGAAATGTGACTTTCTCCCTAGTTTGGAGACAGTCAAGTACAATAGTTACGAGCACAGACTTCATTCAGCTAGACCTACGTCTCCAGCCACCCTTTGGTGCTTCCCCCCCCTTTTTTTCCCTCAGCTTTATTGAGGTAGAATTAACAAATAAAAATAGTATGCGTCTAAGGAACACACTGTGATGATTTTGTATACAACTACACTGTGAAATGATTACCACAATCTCATGGAGTTACTGCTTTTTTGTTTGTGTGGTGAGAACACTTATGAGCCAGTCTTGGCAGGTTTCAAGCATGCCGTACAGTATTATCAGCTGTAATCACTGGGCTGTACTTTAGACCCTGAGAACTTATTCATCTTCTAACTTAAAGCCCGTTCTCTTTAACCACCGTCTCCCCATTCACCCCACCCCTCAGCCCCTGGCAACCGCCATTCTATCCTCCACTTTCTACGAGTTTGACTTTTTAGACCCCACGTATAAGTGAGATCAGACAGTATGTTATTTTTCTGCACCTGGCTTGTTTCACTTGGTACAATACCCTCCAGCTTCATCCGTGTTGTCACAAATCTGCCTGTGCTGTGTGACTTAGGGCAAGTAGCTTTACCTCTCTGCATCCCATCTGTGAAATGGGCTAATAATAGCATCACTACCTGCGAGTTTGTGGAATGTTTGCTGTGAACTCTTCAGCACATGGGCACTGTCGTCGTTGTCACTAACATTCTCAGCGGAAGGTCTTCCAGGAGGCCTGGCTCTGCCGGTGTTAACAGCTGGGCTTGTGTGTGTTGCCGGACCTCAGTATTATTTTCCCTAAAACAAGGGAGAGGCCCCGATGCTTCAAACTCCTTTTGGCTTGACCGCTCTGCGTTGTGTGCTGTGTGTTCTCTTTCTTCTGAGGCCTCAGGAGGTGTTGCTGGCTGCGGGGGGCATAGGGGCGAGATCCCACTTTCTGTTAAGGACCCGTAGCCCTCTGCCCGATTGGTGTTGGTCCTCATAACCTTTGTTTTTCTTGTTTTGCTTTCCTTGGTTGTATACTCTCTGTGGATCTCCCTTTCTCTAGCCTCTGCCAAACGACTGCAGGCTTTTCTGTGCTTTCTCTAGTGGAATCAGACCAGAGGTATGCCTGGTGGGCCGGAGTTAAGTCTCAGCTTGGCGGAGCCTCACACCCAGGGGAGGCTACGAAGAAGGGTGATCACTTCCCTTCACCATTGGTTTTTAAATTCTGTCTGCGTTTGTCCTTTCCACATTCCCCACCCCAAGCACTGGGGCTGCCCGCCCCTGAGGTTGCTCAGGGAAAGCCGCTTGTAACAAGGGGATGACTTTTTCGATTTGTCATAAACTACTTTCTCCCTTTGTTTCCTTTAGGCCTTCGGCTTTAGTCGGAATTTTAAAGGGCTTACCAGAGCTGATCTCAGTGTTATTTTATATTTTGCACCTGCATCTTTGCTAGCCCCCGCCCTTGCAAAAAGCGGAGCTGTGGAGTTCATCTCTGGCCTGCCACTGGTATTTGAGGTTTATCTCCTTGTTCTCTGGGACAGGCATGCACGATGAATTAATTGAGTTGTTTTCAGCCCACTTCCTGCCTAATTGAACACCTGCCCAGCAAATGCTGCCAACGCGCCTGCCCGTTACCTGATTTGCCAGCGGTCCCTGTCGTGTCGGTGTCTTGCTTGTATCAGAAGATTCGGTTTTGTCATTTGCAGTTAGCTGACTATATCCTTCAGAGAACTGCTTTCTTCTTCACTTAATTTAAAGGTGCCAATGTGTCCTCTTTTGGTACAGTCCCTCTGCATTCCCATCTTGCCACCACCCTCCCAGTTAACATCATCGCTGACTGTCAGCCTCGTGAAAGCTGCTCGAAGACCAGATGCGGAGAGAGGCTTTGTGTGCATCCTGCGTTGATTCTCATGCTCTCCTCGCTCTCCCTTGGTCCCCAGGCGAAGTTTCTAGCAAATCATTCTTAATGTAGTGCTCATGGTTTAGAGCTGATGAGAAATATTCTTTTAAGGGAAGGGACCTGGTTTCTTTTTAAATTAAGACTTTGCTTCTTTAGAGCAGTGTGAGGATCACAGCAATATTGAGCGGAGGTGCAGAGATTCCCCGCTGCCCCCCTGCCCCTCCCCCACCAGAGTGGTCCTCTTGTTACAACTGATGAACCTACACTGACACGTCATCAGGACCGTAGTTTATCCTAATATTCGCTCTTGGTGTTGTACGTTTTCAGGATTTGGACAAAACGCATAATGACATATTCAGCCAATGACCTGTATCTAGTATGTTCAGCGCCCTAAAAATCTTCTGTGCCCTGCCTGTTCATCTCCCCCCTCCCCCCACCCCCTGGCACCACTGATCTTTTTATTGTCTCTATAGTTTTGCCTTCTCCACAGTGTCACAGGGTTGTAATTACAGTACAAGGCCTTCTCAGATTGGCTTCTTTCGTGCAGTAATATGCATTTAAAGTTCCTCCATGTCTTTCCATAGCTTGCTAGACCATTTCTTTTCAGTGCTGACTAATATTCCGTGGTTCGGATATACCGCTGTTTCTTTATCCGTTTACCTGCTGAAGAGCAGCTTGGTTGCTTCCAGCTTTTGGCAGTAAAGCTGCTGTAACTATCCATGTGCAGAAAAACGCAAGTTTTCATGTCTTTTCGGTAAACACCAAAGAGTGTGACTGCTGTATCACAGGGTGAAAATATGTTTGGTTTTGTGGGAAACTGTCGAACTGTCTTCCGTCTTCCGGGGCCAGACTATTTTGCGTTCCCACCAGCAGTGACTGCCAGTTCCCGTTGCTCTACATTCTCGCTAGCATTTGGTATCGTCAGTGTTCTGGATTTTGGCAGTTTTAATGGGTGTGTAGTAATGTCTCGTCGTTTTAATTCACATTGTCCCAAAGACGTATGATGTGGCAAGACTGTTTTTTAAAGAGTGCTGCCTTTTTGTCACTAGGAACTATGTCTTTCAAGAGAGGAAGATAGTTTTGCTAAAAATGAGAGCCAGAGCAGAGAATCCAGTCTTCCCCGATAACAGAAAGCCTTCCTGGTTCATGGTCTATGTTGGGTCTTCTCAGCTGTTTTCTTTGGTCAAAAGTCTCATAGCCAGAAACATGGTTTTCCAGTGGAGCCCTTTTTTGGGTGTGCTTTTGTTATTAAAAATATTGTGGAGACACGGGAACCCTTGTTAATTACTTGGGAGAATTGTGTATCTTAATTATCTCTTCCTGGTGTTCTTGGCGTTTCAAAAGGAAATGTGCTATTGGGGTTCCTTCTGCCCAGATTTGAACTTATTAAAAAATGGGGTGAGACTAGAAAAACATTTATTTTTACAATTCTTTGATCTCCCCCATGGTTTTGCATTGCTTTCAGTCTCCTTTTGGTGTTCCTTTGTAGAATTTCATATTTTAAAAATATTTTAGAGGGTACTTCAGAAAGTTACATGTAGGATTACCGTAGGACCCAGCAATTCCACTCTAGGTAGATATGTGGAAGAATTGAAAGCCGGGACTCGAATCTTTACAGATGTTCCTAGCAGCACTGTTCATAGCACCCAAATTCAAACAGCCCAAATGTTCATCAGCAGATGAACGGATAAACAGAGTGTGATGGAACGTTATTCTGCCAAAGAAAGGAATGAATTGCAACGTGAAGACACCTCAAAAACATTACGCTATAGGTGGAAGAAGCCAGACACAAAGGGCCAAATACGGTACGATTCCATTTATGTGAAATATCCAGAGTAGGCAAATCCATAGAGATAGCACACGGGTGGTTGCCAGGGGCTGGGGGAAGGGAACATGGGGATCAACCACCTAACAGTACGAGTTTTCCTTTGGGGTGATGAAAACATTTCGGAACTAGGTAGAGGCAGTAGTTGTACGGCATTATGAATGTCCTAAATGCCTCTGAATTCAATGCTTTACCATAAGTAGTTAATTTATGTTATGTAAATTTTGCCTCAAGTAAAAAAAAAAAAAAAAAAGTGGGGCAGCCCACATGTGTTCTTGCCAAGGGTGGGTTTTCTAGTGACGCCACGCAAGAGTGGCGCTCCGGTGAGGCCTTCAGTGCCACCCGAGCAGGGAGGCGCAGTCCCAGCGTCACCGCCCCCCACCCCCCAGCTGCCAGTCCGGTGACCTGCTGGGGCAGAGGCCCGGAGGGTTGCCTCCCCTCTCTCTCAGCCTCTTCCCTTTTCTGTAAAGCGGGCTGAAAAGCAGGCCTCAGCTCACAGGATTGCTATGAGAGTAGGTAAGATAAGGGGTAGAAAGTGCTTGGCACACAGCACTTAGTAGATATTAACTCTTCATTAATTTAATTAACTTCGGACTTGGGGTCTGAAGAGTAGTTTCTGGACTGGTTTTGTTTCTGTGGAAGGAGGGAATGAAGTGGACTCAGGAAGAGACGCAAAATGCTGGAAGCAGAGAAATGAGAGTTGACTCAAGCCATCTTGTTTCGGTTTGACTTCTGAGAAAAGGAGGGGGAAAATCCCATTTCCTGGATTCCTTTTAGGAGTCCCACAACCCCTTGCAGCCGGCAAAGCTGGTGAAGGCTCACCTCCACCCGCTCAAACAAGGAACGGGAAGCACTTCGAAAAGCGTCTGGCTGTTAGGGCTACAGAAGCGTTTGATTAACTTAAAGAAGAAGAAGGAAAAGAAGAACCCTAAGTGAATCGTGGCCGTCTTAAGGAGGCAGTGCCGGGGAAGTACCCCCTGCCCACTTCCCTTCCTCGCCCCTGCTTCCTCAGATGTGAGCACTGGCTGGGCTGTGCCCGCCTCCAGTCTCTGCGGAGCCCTGGGCCGCGGGGCGCATCTCGGTAGGCCGGGGTTTGTGTTTCTGAGTCCTGCTCTCTTCCTCAGAAGAAGGGACTTGAGTCATCACCTGGGCCCAGATGAACCTTCCAGCAGCACAGAGGAGCAAGAATACCCAGACCTGAGGAGAGGCTCTCATCACTCAGCTGTAAGGGGCGGAGGGGAGTTGGTGGTGGGAGGGGGGGCTAGTCTGACTTTCACCAATGAAGAAATACAGTTTTCAGCTCTCCTGGCATGAAACTGTGGCATGGAGGTCTCTAATTTTAGGATATTACTCGATGGAAATGGATACATTGATCTCTTTCTGATTCTGTTTGCAGTAAACATCTTTAACTCCACAATTAGCACCTTGTAATGTAGTGTTCTTTTCTGTTGTCACTTCACAATTTAGTGGCCAAATACTGTCAGCCCTGGTGTAAAAAAAGAAAGATCCTTGGACTTGGGGTCTGAAGAGCAGTGGCTTAGCAGTGTGTGTATAGGATTTCTACTTAGTTTTGATATTTAACCTGTTTAACTCTCTTCTTTTGGAAGTGGCACCCCCCCCGCCCCGCACCACTCCTGGAGAGCTGCTTCTCCCCTCTCCACTCTTGGGGCCTGCTGAGTGTCCTTCCTGATTGGTCCCCTGTGCCGTTGGTGGACCGTTGATTGACTTGACTAGGCCAGTCAGGCTCTCTCTGAATTTTATTTTATTTTTTTGGTAAAAGGGCAGAATATATTGTGATGCCCGGGGGTCTCAGAGACTTCCAAGACAGTAATTGCAGCCGTGTAATAGGATGTTAAAATGGGGCTTTTCCACAGAGCCCCCAGTACAGGGATATCCTATACCAAAGTGAATGCTAGGCAGCCTTCTCTGTGGAAAATACAAAGGGAAAGCATAAAACTGGGTTTACTACTTTTGGACCCCTCAGCCAGATCAAAGATATTGGGGGGTGGGGGTCAGACTGTGGAGAATGGAGAGGATTTAACGGAGAGATGTCTTTGAAGAAGCTGCCATCTGTCCCCTTTGTACCCAGCACCCGGCATAGGGCTAAGGACGGCGGAGAGGCCTAGTGGACGTCATGTCAAGCCCATCTCTCAGAAGTTTTGAATGGAGGCCCAAGAGCCTTTCTCTGTGAGGTGGTGAGGCTGGAACGGGGGTCTGGAACCCTGGTCGCTCTGGTTTCCTGTCCGGAGGAGAAAGCTGGCTGGCCAGGGGGCAGGAGGAAGCCACAGGCAGAGAGAAGCAGAGAGAGGGACTATTCATCTGGGAGCCCACAGATGCCCAGCCGCCCTTCCTGTGGTAGTTTCTTTTTTGCCTCAGCTCGTTGGAGATGCTTTGTTTAGTTGCTTATAACCAAGAGTCCCAAATAGTAGAACTACGGTCTTCAGCCACCACTGAGCTGCTCTCAGCTCATCCTTTTTCTCATGTGTAAAGTGGTAGCAATAATCAGCTCACACTTACTGGAATGTTCAGATGAAATAACACATCTGTGAAAACTTTGGGGGAATTGTAACATAGGAGGCAGGGAGGCCGTGAAAAGCTTTGTGATTATTTTATTAACTACTTGACACTAACGAATTGATTAATCTCAATGCTGTTTGTTTCTTCGTTTAACTTAAACATTCTTTTAGAAACAAATGATGCCATTAGCCTGTTCCTTTTTTTTTTTTTTAAGATTTATTTATTTATTTGAGAGAGTGCAAGCATGAGCAGGAGGGGCAGAGGGAGAAGGAAAGAGAATCTCAAGCTGACTCCACGCCCAGCACGGGGCTCGACCTCACGATCCTAAGATCATGACCCGACCTGAAACCAAGAGTCAGAGGCTTAACTGACTGAGCCACCCAGGTGTCCACATGTTCCTTTTTTTTAATCACAGAATTAAAACAACCTTGACCTGACTTAGCTATTCGTAGGCAGGAAGCGAGTGGGTCTTGATAAGTTAGGGCCTTTTCAAGCCTAAAAAAAAGCTTTCTCGGAGGTGAGCTCTAATTATGTCTTGGTGAGCACCGAGTATGGACTCCTTATCAGATGGGTTGTTCCCCACACTTCCGTGCTAGAGAAACTCGTGCTGAAATTCTAGAGTGATTGCACATTTATTTGACTTTGAAGTTAAGTAGCCTTGGGTTTGAATCCTCATGTTGGCACTTACTAGCCTGTCTTTGAGGCTCAATCTTGTCATCTGTAAAAGGGGAATAATAATCCCAACCCCGCAGATTGAGAATTTTAGGAGATGATGTATTTAAAGTCCTTAACTGTGCCTTGTATGTGGTAGGTGCTGAATAAATGCAGCTGTTACTATTAAAAATGGTAGTTTAGTAACAGTTGCAACCAAAGAGGGTGGGACTAGAAAATATGAATCTGAATTTGGCATTTAATGACAAAATCAAATAATCAATATAAAAATCAGTTTATCAGCCACTCTTGGGTGCCTCCTCTGTGCCAGGGGTGGGGGTGTGGTGGATCAGAACGTGTGTCACAGTGTTCCTGTCTCCTGGGAAAACAAGTCATGAACATATAGAAAAAAACAGGTAACATGCAAGGCATTGGGCTGTGGAGGATGGCAGAGGCTTGGAAGCAGGGAGGCATCACCAGAAGGCCTAGAGTTGATGGAAAGAAGAGGCAAGAGGAGTGGTGTAAAGAACTGAACATTGAGGGTGATCTTTGGAAGAGGCCAGATGATACATACACATTATGCCTCCTTTGCCCTGTTTTATTTTTCCTTTGTCTTCCTGATTCCATCCCAGACCTACTTCATGTTTCTGGTCATGATGGTGAAGATCCACACCCATGGCACGTTCTAGTTTAACATTTTCTTGAAGAGTCATTTTCTCCGTGAACAGTTGGCTGTCAGTGATCAGAATTCTCCTAGCAGAGTCTGCCTCCCCCACCTCCCGCTTGCTCTGCCTTATCTTAGTTTCTTGCAACATAGGTGGCCTTTTTGGGAGTTTTATCATGTAGAATCATGGGCGTTCATTCAGCAGATGTTTGTTGAGCACCTACTATAAGCAGCAGGCAGGGCAGTGTGCTAGGAAGGCCTGGGGAGTAGAAAGATGGATGAGACCGGGTGGTCCCTGCTGCGGGGTGGCTCACTTAGTAGAGAAAACAGATGGGCAGATGGACTTTAATTAAATGTGATTAGTGCTTTATGTTGGTCAGATAAGGAAAGACATTTGGCAGGAGCCCCAAGTCCCCAAGTCCTCAGTCAACCGCTGGCTGCTGTGCTTGGCTCACGAAGCCTGTCCACCTCCCTGAGTGCAGTCTGCAGAAATGCCTTCTTTATTAGGATCTGCAGTCCTGATGCGAAATTTCTCTGCATGGTTCCCTGCTCGGCGAAGTGTTTCGGTGACGGTTCCTTTGGTCACACACTCAAATCCTCCTCCAGGCACAGAAAGTCTAGATGGAAAGAGAACGTCTAGACCTACGAGTCTGATCTCTTCCTGTCCTCCCACAGTCTTACACCCACACCCCCCCCAAGGCTTCCCTGCCTCAGAAATGGCACCATCATCAAGCCCGAGGCCTGAGAGCCCGTGCCACCTCCCTCCCCCCCACCCCTCTATCTGTTTAGTCACCAAGTCCCCTCAGTTCTGTCTCCTCCTCCTTCTCCACTGCCATCACCCCAGCCTGAGCCACCAGCTCCACCTGTGGCTCCTGACTCCAGTTACTGGTTACTGGGTTCTGAAAGTGATTTAGAGGTCTTTACCAGCCCAGGAAGGGAGGGAGGAAGGAGGGAGAATGGAAGCCGTTAGAGTGGAGTGCATGTAATAAGGCTGAGTTTTACTTTGTGAAATACTATAATAATAGGTGTACAGAAAAGGAGGACTAAAGTTGCTAAGGGTTTTACATATATTGACTAATTTATCCCCCACAACAACCTGTGCAGGAAGCATCATTATTATTATTCCTGTTTTTCAGGTGAGGAAACAGGCTCAGAGAAGTTGAGAAACTGGCTGAGGGTCACAGAGAATGTTAGGGTACCAGCCCAGGCTGACCTGCCATGCATAGCCTTTGTGTGCACGTGCACTTGTGTGTATGTGTGTGTGTGTGTGTGTATGTATGTGTACGTACGTATGTACTGGGTTGCAGAATAAAGTGTCTTATTCTGTAAGTTACGATAAAAAGAAGTTGGACAGTTTCTGTTCGACAGACATCTGTACTTTCACTCTGAGCTGTGGTCACAATAAATAACTTTTTATGGTGAAGATTGAATGATGCTTCTCTCTAGGAGGGTCACATGCTCTCGGGAGAGATACGGTCTGTGTACTCACAAGGCCTGTGCAGCCTGGTCCCTGCTGGCCTCCTGAGCCTTATAGCTCTTTCTGTCTCATGGGATTTGAGACCCCTTGGGGCCTCAGCATGTGCTCCCCTGACCTCTCGGATTCAGTCAGGCCCTTTATGACCTGCCCCCTGGCACCCTAGACTGCAAGTTCACAGCACTTACTACGTCTATAAAGAAACAGTTCCTTGTTCGCTAGGTGTCTCTCTGGCACAGGGTCACATAGGACCAGCTCATCCCTAGTCCGGAGGGCAGGGTCTGGCTTGTCAGCCGGTGGATGCTTACTGGGTAGTCTATTAGCTATGGATGGTAAAGAAAGACAGGGCTCTCATTTTTGGCCTCATTGACTACATCTATCAAAATATTCCTTCCTCTTTTTCCTAGCTAAGCTTTGTAGAAAGCATTTCTTTAATTGGCCATGTTTATTTCTGTAGATGGTTCAGAATCTTTTGAGTGGGTTTTTTATTTGTTTGTTTGTTTGAGATTGTGTTTTAATCCGGCGGATTCCCAATGTTCTGTTCTAACTGGATGAAGAGCTGCTGGCCCCTGTCCGTGGGGCGGGCCCTCCAGTCCCTGTGGGGATGGGCAGTGTGATCTTGTGAAAGAGTTCTAGACCCCCAGGTCAATAGATAGAGGCCTTGGCTACACCATTTCTCTGCAATTCAGCCATAGGACTGCTTCCTGGTTCATAAAATGGGGGTGATGACAGCATACCCACCTCCAACCGGGCTGATCGTGGCGGTCAGGGGAGAGAAATTGCGTGAAAGGTACATGACATAGCAGTGTTGGCTGTTGGTTTTTCCTCTTCCTTCTTACTTGGATCTCCCTGTGCTTGACAATGTTATTGGAGAGACCCTGCAGGCCCTGTGGTATCAGGCCCAACCAAGGTCAAAGGCAGTTCTCTCATCTGTTGAGTGAGTGTTGCCTGGGCCAAAGCCATTCAAATTCTTTCTCCGTGTTTGTGTACTGGTGATTTTTTAAACCTTGGTGTTTGACCTTGGGGACTCTGTGGCCAAGATGAGTGCAATGGCAACCCTGCCTTCCGCTTTGGCCCTGATATCATAACTACAGTGATAATAATTACAGCTTTTGTTGAGTGAGTGTCTGCCGTACATCAGATGTGTGCTCAGAACATCTGTGATGCATTATTTCTCCTCTTACCCACTTTGGGAAGTAGGTGGTAGGCTCCTCATTTTGCAGAAGAGGAAACTGAGCTCCACTGAGTTCAAGAAACTGGCCAAGATCTTCTAATTGGAGTTCTGTATAGGACACCATTCTCATTTTTGTTACAACTACCCTATTATTTCTTCTTCTTCTTTTTTTTTTTTAAACTTAGTAATGACTATGAGCTCCTTGAGATCAACTTTGACTAGCTGTGTTTTGTCTGTTTTCTATGTTCTGTGTTGTGGATTGCTGTAGCCCAGGTTTTCCTGGGGGAGCCACTTGCTCAAGAGGCCTGGTTCTCGGCCAGCCTCCCCATCCCTGTGGTGGGCGCTGCAGGGCTCTGCTTGGCTCTGGAGGTACTTCCTGCCCCCCCCCAGCCCGCGGTGGAGTGCACGCTCCGGAAATAGGAGCTGGTTTCCCCTCTCCCCTCCTTCTTTTTATGTCTGAATGCTTCTGTTTGACTTCTCTGGGCTGCATTCATTTCCCTCTCTTTACTGCTGCAGTTTATTGCTCTTCACTGGCTCCTTTATTTTTATTTTCTAAACTTGCCTGAAATGCATCTTGATTTTGGCATCTTCAGATGTTTAGAGCCTTGCACTTTGTTATCGGTGATTTCCCTCATTTTGCAGAGTTCCATTTGGTTGCAAGTCTGTTTTGCAAGACTCTGCTTCTTTCTGTTCCATCATTAAATTTTGATATTTTTCTGTTCCTGCTCACTTACAGAAACTTGTCTTTCGTTTTTTAGATTGTCATCATGGACCTTCAGTGTGCTACAGTTTGACTTCCCATCAGACTGACTTGTTTTTGGAATTCTGTGTTCCTGGAATAGAGAGGGCCCCTTTACTGTGTCCCTGCTCTTTCTAGAAGGCAAATCTGTCCATCATGTTGGTGTTCTGCCTTGTTCACTGGCTCTTGTAAGATGAGTTTGGAACACCTCATCCCTGTGTGGGACACCCTACGTGTCCTTCCCTGCTATCTTTTCACCCTCACCCCACCTGCCTCGCCTCCCTGCTCCCCTTACATGAGAGCAGCAGTTCTCAAACTTTTTGTTTCAGAATGCTTTTATAAAGTCTTTTTTAAAAATATTTTATTTATTTACTTGAGAGAGAGGGCAAGAGAGAGCACAGAAGGAGAGGGAGAAGCACTCTCCACTGAGCAGACAGCCTGATGCTGGGCTCGATCCCAGGACTCTGAGATCATGACCGGATCCGAAGGCAGATGCTTAACCAACAGAGCCACCCAGGTGCCCTGCATTTAAAAACTTAAAAATTAATGAGTTCCCCAAAGAACTTTCAATTATGTGGATCATATCTAACAATCTTTACTATATTCAAAATTGAAATGGAAAAGATTTAAAAATACTTATTAAATTAGTTTACATATAGCAGTAATAAACCCATTACATGATAACATAAATAATATTTTTAATGAAAAATAAGTTTCTAAGATAAAAACATTTAATGGGAAGAGTGACATTGTTTCTATTTGTCCAGATCTCTTTGATGTCTGCTTTCATGGAAGACAGATGGATTCTCATAAATGCTTCTGCATTCATTCTGTTGCAATATGTTGCGTTGGTTGAACTGTATGAAGACAATACAGCCTTACACAGATATGTAGTTGGAGAAGGGAGGAGTATTTTAATAACCTTTTCAGTTAATTGTGGGTAGTCTTTGAAACTGCAACAGAGCTTGACAAGTGGTAGGTTTTTTTTTTTTTAAGATTATTTATTTATTTATTTATTTGACACAGAGAGCGCGCGCATAAGCAGGGGGTGCAGCAGAGGGAGAGGGAGAGGCAGGCTCCCCGTTCAGCAGTGGGGTGGAGGGGGTGGAGGGGCTGAGATCACGACCTGAGCTGAAGGCAGACGCTTAACCTACTGAGCCACCCAGGCGCCCCCAAGTGGTAGTTTTCTAAAGGTTTTTTGTAGCCAAAAATCTGAAACCCCATCAATGGACTTTTCATACTTTGTTCCATTAAAATCATCTTGCACTTTGGAAGGATCTTTTATGCATTTTGAAACATCATATGTGAGCCATTTGGAAAATAGCACTTTTGCTACTGTAACCACCACTCTCGTCTGAAAAGTCCAAATATTGGGATGCTCCCCAGCTCACAGTGGCTGATGCAAGTTTTTCAAAATTTTAGTTTTTGCTTAAAAGCTCAAATTTTTTTTAGCAACAAATATCATCAGTTTTTCTTGACATCACCAGCTTACTTTATTCATTTTTGAGAAAATTTCCACAAATACCCGAGTCTGAATAAACACAGTTTTTCCTGTTGTTCCCTCAAGTGGAAGTGGTGTTGCATGAGGAAGAGCGGCTCACCCCTCGCAGCTGCGTCACACAAGTGCTGTCTCTTCCCGACAACCATCACACTTTGGCGGCGGAAGTGCTTTAGGAGAGCTTCCCGTTTTGTCAGATGGGATATTAAAAAGATGTGCACTTAAGGGTCGATGTAATACAATTAATACTTTTTTACTGCTTCATCAAGGACGTTCCTAGGTGAAATTGACTTCCTTTTTTTTTTTAAATGGTGAGTGTGTGGCCGCCGGGAATACAGTGACGACTAATATAGTCAGATGTCACTGCTCGATTCTCGCTAAGGCGCCAGCGATATTACCCAGCATTACTTCTGCACCGTCAGTGCAAATATCAGCACGAGTGAAGATGGTTTTGCCCCTGCAGCAGCCACGGAAAGGGTCTGGGACCACACTTTGAAAACCACATTGTCTTCATGCAGCTTCACACACCGGACTCTCGTGCTTCGCATCTGCCGGGAACACTTGTCCTCACCAGCTCTCCATCCCTCAGTGCAAGTGCAGACACACACACACACACACACACACACACACACACACGGGTTTTTATACATACTGGTTTTACTGATCATGTGTTCTCAGGTCTCTTCCAGTGGCCTGTGAGCCAGGTTTCATATTGATCTTGGTGGCGCATAGTGCTGAAGTACTGTACCTATTAAATGCTAACTCGTTCAGCATTGGCTCTTTTCATTGTCATCATCTCATTGTTGCAAGGGCTTAATAAATGTTTTTTGAACCAATGAGGAGTTTGGGTTAGCATTTTTCCAGAATTGCCTTAGAACATTGATTCTCCGTGATGCCAGTAAGTGGGAAGCAGGAGGGGCATCGGGGCTTAACTGGATTTGAGGACGGTCAGCAGGTTTCGAATGGAAGGATTTCTCAGATCCTTCGCTGTATAATGTGCATTGTGAATCTTGAAGGGGGATGGGAGGCTATAGAATGTGGTATTTCCCAAGTCGAATGGCATGGGAACCTCCTTTTCTTGGCATACCTCATAGAATTAGGTTTCTTGGGATTTCCATTGGGAAATAATTGTGTAGCCTGGCTTTTCCACTTTTTACAGATATGGAAACATTACCTGTGTTCATTCTTGCATGGATTTATAGCTCAGATATTTTATGTGTCCCTCCTAAGCTTGGACGCTAGTAGATTTAGGGATATAATGCAAGCAAAAAAAAAAAAAGATTTGGAGAAAATGCTAATAAACCATTTGTATAGAGTAGATGGTCAGGTGGGAGATTCAAGTATGCTTACAAGTATTATGACAGTGGTATGTAGGAAGGTACACAGTGCTAAATCATTCGCTTTCTGTTTTTCCCATTTTCAAGGCTCTGCCCGTCTGTTTAGGTATTCCTCGAAACACTGCCACTGCCTGTACCCCTGTGACCCAAACACCCGATGAAGATCATTAAGAGGTGGGCTCTTTGCCCAGTCGTTCCGTCTGAGAGGGTCATGTGCAGAGATGAGATCTTTCAAATGTGAGCCAGCCCCCACTCAGTGCCTCACACGTAGTAGGTGTGTGTCTATATTGATTGAGCAAAGAATGAATAAAAGTGTGCTCTCAACAATCTGAGGCTGAAGGACTAACTCCACACTGTGGTTTCATCAGCCCAGTACCTGAACTCGCTGCACTGTCCAGGGTCAGCTGAATAAAACCTAATGACGTGCTTTTCATACCGCACTGCTCTGACCTGGAGCATTCTGGAGGGCACCGGTGATCTTCCCTTCTGTTCCACTCGAAACAACACGCACAACACACCCTGCCTTCTATTTTGATCCGGTAGCGCTAATAATTGGGGGGGGGGAAATGTTAATACACTCTTTTCATTAGTATATTTCATCAAAGGACGTGCTGTCGATATGGTAAAGTTGGCCTTTGGGCTTCTGGCTGCCTGCACAGATGACAGTGGGAGGGTTTTGTATTAGAATAGCCTTGGAGTTAGGACTTGGGTAAGAAGATTAACCTAGTGTTTAATTTGATGTTTAATTCTCTGAAGTCACCTACAGAGAAATCAAACATTTACATGTTTATTAACCAGTGCTTTTGGTTCTTGGCATGTGGCCCACACCACTTCGGGCTGGATGAGCTCTGGGAATGTGCAGAAATCTCCCTTTGCCTCTCTCCCCGCACCCCCTCATAAGGAGAGACAGACAGGAAAACATTTACCAGCTCCAATTATCCTTTTGTTTCAAAGCCTGAAACTTTTTCAGCCACATCATGTTCCTGCCAGAGTCTGGAAATTAATAGGCTTTAGAGAGGCCGAGGGTTGAGTGGAGTCACTTTGAGAACAGCATGCATCTGGAGTCCTGATTTTTCAGGCGTTGCTCTGAGACTGAATTAAGAAATCTTATTCTCAGGGAGTTTGGGCCCTCTTGATTTCTAATTTTTGTGATTGAGTTAGAGTTGTGGGAATATCATGAGTTGCTAATTTTTTAAAAAATAATTTTCTTCCCTTTGTAAAAGTAATTCACACAAATTGTAGAAAACTTGGAAAAATATCAAAAGGCATAATGCTGAAAATTACCCATAATTCTAGTACTCAGAGATAATCACTACAAACCATTTTGTTGTATTTGCATGCATTTTTGTACGCATAATTAAGATCATTGTGTATAAATTTCAATTTCTATGTTTCCTATTTCATATAAGAGTATTCTCTCTTGCACGGAGAGCAGTGCAGCATAGGAGCTTATGTTAGTTTCCGTGGACACTGTAACAAATTTCCACACATGGGAGTCTTCCAACAACAGAAACTGATTCTCTCACGTTCTGGAGCCGGAAGTTCCAACCAAGGTATAGGCAGGGCTGTGCTTCCCTGGAGGCTCTGGGGAGAAGCCGTTCCTTGTCCCACCCAGTTTCCGGTGGCTGCTGGCATTCCTTGGCCTATGGCCTCATCTCTCCCGTATCTGCCTCTGTTTTTACTAGCGCGTGCACACGTGTGTGTGTGTGTGTGTGTGTGTGTAATCTCTGCTTCTGTTATGAGGACACAGGTGAGGCCTCTAGGGCCCACCCAGATAATCAAGGATATCTCTTCATCTTAAGGTTCTTACCTTTTTTTTTTTTTTTAAGTTTTGTTTTCTTTAAGATTTATTTATTTATTTGAGAGAGGATGCGCACGTGCAGGGGGAAGAGCAGAGGGTCTTAAGCAGACTCCGCACTGAGCACAGAGCCCCATGCGGGGCTCAGTCTTACCCCCCTACCACCTGTTACCTTTCCTTTCCTGGGGGGTGCCCATTGCAATATGATCTCGTCCAACCCAGGCTCCAGGGCTGCAGAGGAAGANTACTAGCGCGTGCACACGTGTGTGTGTGTGTGTGTGTGTGTGTGTGTGTGTGTGTCTGTGTGTGTGTGTAATCTCTGCTTCTCTTATGAGGACACAGGTGAGGCCTCTAGGGCCCACCCAGATAATCAAGGATATCTCTTCATCTTAAGATTCTTATCTTTTTTTTTTTTTTTAAGTTTTGTTTTCTTTAAGATTTATTTATTTATTTGAGAGAGGATGCGCACGTGCGGGGGGAAGAGCAGAGGGTCTTAAGCAGACTCCGCACTGAGCACAGAGCCCCATGCGGGGCTCAGTCTTACCCCCCTACCACCTGTTACCTTTCCTTTCCTGGGGGGTGCCCATTGCAATATGATCTCGTCCAACCCAGGCTCCAGGGCTGCAGAGGAAGAGCAGGGGTCCTAGCTGAGCGAAAGACAGGGTGGTGGTCCTTTCTCCCCCAGTGGTGCTGTGACATGGATGTACAGTACAGGTAGAACTGGTCACACACAAATTGGGCAATATCCATATTAGTTATCGTGGGCTAAGTGGTCGCCCCAAAGATGTGTCCCAATAATGTTACCTTATTTAGAGAAAGGGTCTTTTAGATGTGATTAAGGATTTTGAGATGAGATCATCTTGGATTATCCAGGTGGGCCTTCAGTGCCATCACAAGTGTCCTTGTAAGAGAGAGGAAGAGGGAGATGTCACACACACAGAGAAGGCAGTGAAGTGGAGGAGAGATGTGGCCACAAGCCAGGGAGTGCCGTTAGCCGGAGAAGGCAGGGCTCACGTTCTCCAGAGCCTCTGCAGGGATCGTGGCCCTTGCCTATACTTTGATTTCAGGCTTCTGGACCCAAGAACTGGGAGAGAATAGATTTGTATTGTTTTGTGCCACCTAGCTTGTGATAATTTGTTATGGCAGCTACAAGAAACTCACATATGCTCCATTCAACAAGACAGTCCCGCCGATCACATGCTGGGCTATGTGGCAGTGTCATATGCTATAACAGCTTCTCAGCTTCTCTTAATTTCTGCGCTTATCTTGTCGTGAACCAGCAGCGAAGAGTTGGATGGATGACCACCTTTGAGTACCATGGTCTAGTCTCCCTCCATTGTTTAATGGATGAGGGGACTGAGGCCCAGGGAGGAAGTGGAGGACTGAGATGAGAACACAGGTGCCTCTGCTGCTCAGAGTAGAGAGATGGGAGGTACCAGCCTCCTGGGGGCCAGGCCCGGGGTGAGCAGACTGGAGCACTGCCCTTCAGCCTGTCCTGCAGGTCAGCTGGTGTCCCTGGGGCTATTCCATGACCTGCTGAGTGAAAACCCCTGGAACACCAGGCTGCTTAGAAGACCCAGAAGCCAGGGGAATCTTGGAAAGCCTTTGGTGCTGATAGCCAACAGCAGCAGCAAGGAATCCTGTCAGGGGTGAAGGTCCTGGCTTGCTCTTGACTTCATCTCTAGCTGACTGCTTCAGTCTCTGTGTTTGGGTCATATTTTCCCTCTGCAGCCCAATTTTAACTTTCTACATTTTCTGAGTGGTAATTATCTCTCAGAGAATATGGGATTAGATGACAATCATCTTGACTCTTACGCTGCTGGAATAAAGTCCATCCAACTTAACTCGGCATTCGGGGCCCCAGAAGAACCTTACCCTTTCCATCCCTGCCTCTCACTCCTCCCTTTTACACACCTTTATCTCTGAACTTCACCAAGATCGTCACTTCCTGGTAGGGGGGCTAGAAGAGGTTAGTTTTGTGAACCCCAATAGTGGGTGAGTTCATGGTTGACCAACTCAAGAAGCAATGGAAAAATATGGCAAGAGGATGGTAGGCATATATCTTTGAAGCTCTCAGGGGGGAAAAAAGCATACATTTACTAAAATAGACCATAAAAGCAGCACAAACAGCCTGTACCAGTCACTAGTATGTGAGCTAGGTCATCTGGTCTACCACCCAGCCCAGTTGAGCTACCAGATGACTGTAGCTACATATGTCAACCAGGCAAGATGAGAGAAAAACAACCTGGCTGAGCCCAGCACTAATTGTTGACACACCAAACCATGAATGAATGAAATGTTTATTGTTTTAGACAAAAAAAAAAAAACCCACAGTAAATCAGTCTTCAAATTATTATACTTCTTATTTTACTAGAGATGGGCATTATATAGTTAATTACTCTTTGTTTCCTATAGCTTTTCAGAGTCTCCTATCTTTGTATTTTCATGAAATTCTTACTTGCTTCATTTTGTTATGGATAATGCCCATATGAAGAGCCCCTTTTCCCAATATCTGGGCCTCCATCTTAATGTTTCATATTGCTGGGATTTTAGGAATTACCTGTTGGGTCTACTCTCTGGGTCTCATACATGCCTCCCATCCTTCCCTCTCAGCTATCGTGCGATAGTCGTTAAGAGGCCCCAGGTCACCTTCTCCCATCTTCTTTTATTTTTCCCAAAGCTTTGGTCCAGAAGCCTCTCTTTCTTCACTCTCTACTTCGGCTCATTTTCTAGTCCCAGCCCTGGATCTCGTATTCTTAAGTCAGTGATTCTTGGTTACAAGAAACTGCAATGCTCTCGGGCCAGCTTACTTAGCAGACGGTTTGTTGTAGGAATCTCAGGAACGCAGGGAGCAAAGCTTGACCAGCCTACTGAGAACTGGAGCGGGAAGGCCCCTCAATTCAGGGGCTGCATGCACAGTGCATGGTCCTGCTCACCTCCTGGGTGTGTGTGTCTTTCTCTGAATAAGGGCCCACCACTGCTTGCCTACGTTTGCACGTCTTCATCCTCAAATGAGGGAGGTTGGGAGGGAGGCATTGTCCATCTCCAAGCCTGTCAGTTTGGGGAGGGAAGCCATGGAACTGCCCTCTCAGCATGGACTGGGGGAGTGTCCCCCAAAACGGGGTCTGTGGAGGGGTGGTTCCCCAAAACCTATTACACCTCTTTTTCTGATTTCTCAACAGGAATAACTCAAGTCTCCTTTACTGGAAATCAGTTTGCTGGAAGTACTCAAACCGCAGGTTCTTGAAGTTGAGGAAGAGGTAAACGGAAGTACGTTTGTTCCTACTAAAATTCTCTTACAAGGGAAGCCAGTTTGGGGTGAGGTTGCCATTCACAGCATTCCTCAGACATGCCCAGTCCTGTATGTACTCTTTCCCCTTCCTTTCTGCCTAGCCAGGTTCCTGTTGATCCCCGAAGGTCTTTATCAGTTGTTACTTCCCTGGAAATCAAGCTTTTTATGTATTTATTTATTTTAAGATTTAATTTGTTTATTTAGAGAGAGAGAGTGCAAGGGGTAAGAGCGCGAGGGGTGGGGGGCAGAGGTGGGATGAGGGAGCACTTAGGCAGACTCCCCGCTGAGTGCGGAGCTAGCCCCGGAGCTCAGCTCCGTCTCGTGACCGTGAGACTGTTGCAGGGTTCTTGTCTCACGGAATCGAAAAATGAATCTCGAGGGCAAAATGGTGAAGTGAAATGGAAGTTGATTAAGTGAAGGTGAGAGCAGAAAGGAAGGGAAAAGAGCTCTTTAGAGTGAGAGGGGTCCCAAATGGGTTGCCACTGAGGCTTTTATGGTGGGTCTTTTATAGAAAACTGACTGGGGAACTTGGTAATTATTTTGTCTGTAACGTTTAAGAGAAACAAGGTGGATTTGTAAATATTAGGAAGATATCTCGTCTATATTTAGAATAAACAAGGCGGATTTGTTAATGTTCTGTTCTCTCTGGTTAGTATCTTGTCTGTAACATTTCTCCACATCTGGGATTTCTATGAGCCTGGTCACGTAGCCCCCTACGTGTCTCTCCCTACCTACCCTCACCCTTCTCTCACTCAAGGCCATGACCTCAACCAAAATCAGGAATCAGATGCTTCACCGACTGAGCCACCCAGGCGTCCTGGGAATCCAGCCTTTTTATTCCCTCCTGGCCGATAGTGACTTTTCCTGCTTTGCAACCCCCATAATACTATCTCCTTCTCACTGACATGTGTCGTAATGAGCTTGACATGATTGTCTGTGCCCCTCCCCTGGCCGCTCTTCTGCCAAGGCTCCTTCTCCGTGAAACTTCCCCCACCACCAGCCTGCTATTTCCACACTTGATTGTAGTTGCCTGTTTGCATGTTTTCTGTAATATGCTCCTCGAGGGCATATCTGAATGTGCCTGGCTGCTCCATAAACGTGTATTGGATGAACAGAACATCAGCCTTCCCCACTAGACAGTCGGCTCCTGTATGGATTCACTTTGTCCCTCTACCACTCCACCCTGTACTATCATTCTTAAATTGATTCTGTTCTCCGAGCATTCATCAGAAATTGTTGATCTCTAGATGTCTTTTGTATTTGGACTGTTGGTGAAATGAAGCTAATAGGAAGGCTTTTCTATCTGACTTATTTTGTATGGGCAGTATGGCCCCATGTTAAGAGCAATAATCCAGCAACTGAAAGGGAAGGGAGGTGACAGGCAAGTCAGAACAGCAGTGACTGGGAGCATGGCCTCCCCATGGCTGGTGTTGAATGGGGTTGCAGGAGGTGGGGTTTTGGGCCCTTTGTGGTGTGGCCCCTCCTGTCTGCTGGATGGCAGACCCCCTCCTCCATTGTCTGCATGATCTCCTGAGCTGCTCCATTCAACAGACAGCTGCGTCTTCACCCACTTCCCTGCTCCAGATCTTTTTGCTTTAAATGAATGAGTGCTCAGCTTCCTTTTCTCAGACTGTGTACTGTACTGCTAAATACCCCACAGAAGTTTCTTATTGATCCTCCCAGTTTCCTTGGTCACCATCCACTGAGAATCCTTGCCCTAACCTTTCCTACCTCCCAGTAACCAGTAGGTGTCTCTTACCTTTGCATTTCGTCCACATTTACAGGATGTTTCTGCCCACATTACCAGCTTGTGTTCTCCTGTCAATCCTAGGCAGTCAGACTCAGAGCAGTCAGATGTCTTACATGAGGTCATGTCACCAGCAAGAATGGAGTTCAGCTTTCCCTCCCCTGCACCGTCTTGGTCATTCTGCTTGGAAGCCACTACTGCCATCACAAAACTTGGTACTCTGTGTTCCCTCCAAAGAGAAGACCCTTGACCTTCTGTTAAGAGATGCAGCCTGGAGGGGGCTTGGGTGGCTCAGTCGGTTAAGTGTCTGCCTTTTGCTCCGGTTGCGATCTCAGCCTCCTGCGTTCGAGCCCTGCATTGGGCTCCCTGCTCAGCGGGGAGTCTGCTTCTTCCTCTGCCTGCCGCTCCCCCTGCTGTGCTCTCTCTCTCTCTCTCTCTGTCAAATGAATAAATAAAACCTTTAAAAAAAAAGGGGGGGATGCAGCCTGACCCTGGTGTTATCCCCCCACCCCAGCTTTCTTGAAAAAGTAGTTAATCTTCCTTCCAGGACCTTCCAGTCAATCTTCTAAGTTTTCTTTTTGTTAGGGCTTATTTAAATGCAGGAAATTTAATTAGTTTACATTAATATTGCACTGTCTTACTCTATGAGTAAACTGAAAGACACTAACAGGGGTTTTATCTAGCTGTTTCTAATGATGGTTTTTCTCTCCCTTCTCCTTTAAATAATTGCAAATGCTTGTATTAATCAAGGCGGCAGAGCACAGTGCTTTATTGCCATGTGGAATTGTGTGGTTAAATGTGATTTTTAAAAAATGGCTCAAATTTTAATTAGAAAGCAGATTGTTAAATGACATTTTGATTTGTCCTTTGATGGGGAATTGGGAATAGACCCATCATGGTAGGAAAGCAGGTTCTAGTCCAGAAGGAGATGTATTAACTTAAGAGCAGGATGTGATTTTGGTGAGTCATTGTTTTCCTAAAATAGGCTGTCTTCTCTGGTCTTCTGTTGAGGGAGAGAGACCTTCCTCTGCATTTGATGCCACCTTAAATGAGCATTTCCCTAGGAGAGAGTCCAGCTCAGACTCCCCCACGCAGGCTGGTGCTCCCAGTTGTCTAATCGTCAGGGCACAGGACTAGGCACCAAGGCCCTTCTGCTGGGACTCCTTGAAAACATCAACATCGAGAAATCAGCAAACCTATTATGATGCCTGTAAGTGAAGAAAATATGGGGCTACATACTTCCCATTGTGGCATGATGCAAATATCATTTTACTGCTAACGTGACTGCTTTCTTGGCCCCAAAGCTGGTATCTGCATCACTACTGAGGGTCATCATAGAAGCAGCCTGCACGTGGCCGGCCGAGTTTGGCCCCATAAGCTCCTTATGTGATGCCCCCCACCTTGAGCTGGCACAGTGGCAGGACATCCAGGTACCCCAGAAGGAAGGTGGGAAAGGTCACCAGTGAAAAGGCCCAGGCATTTGTCATTCCACGTGACTTCTCTGTGCTTTGTAAGGCATTTTACACCTGTTACAGCAGCTAGCAAACTTGAATGTCTCGTAGGTACTTCAAACTCACTGGGTCCAACTTTTATCTCTTGGTCTCTTTCTACCACAGCCCCTTTGCACACCTCCCTTCCCTCCATCTCATTAGGGTACACAGCTGTTAATGCACTTTTTCAAGCCAGAAACTGGGGAGTTGGCTGATAACACTCACCTTTCTCTTCCTCCAGATCCCCAAGTCCTTGCGACGCTCTTAAAGTAGATCTTGAATTCATCTGCAGCCCTCCTGTGTCCATCCCTCAAGTCCAATGACACCAGTAGCTGCCTGGGTTCCTGCAGAGGCTTCTGAACTGCTTGCCCTGGTTCCACTTCCCTTCCATTTTGCTCGTCACTTTGGACTCAGGGTGACCTTTAAAACGCTCATCGTATCATTTCACTCCTTACTCACACCTGTCCATGACCTCTTCCTGCACTTGGATGAATCCCATATGCCCAACATGGCCCATGGAGAGGACCACATGGCCTGGGCGCCAGGCCTGCCTAGAGGTCTCACAGCACTGTTGACGTCATGTTCAAGTGGCTGGGGAGACAATTTAACCTTTCACTCTTGACTTCCTTGGCAGGCTGCGATGCTTTTGATTTTCCAAGGGCAATAAAATAACTGTCAGCCTGGGAAACGTGTACTTAGAATGGATGTCGTGTTCTGGAAAATGGAATAGAAGGGGATTTGTTCCTCCAAACCCCAGAAATCAACTCTTAGAACACAGAGGTGGACCGCTGTTTGGTTTGGAACTTTAATAAGCATTTAACCAACATGTAATCTGCTAAAATGTTAATACCCCTGCTGTTCTCCAAGTAGCCTCCCTTCCACATATTTCAGTGTAAGAACGTGAGCAGCTTTTAGCTCCAGAAATCATGACTGAAACTTGGTTCCAGGTCAGTACAAGACAAGACTGACATTCTACAGGGAAAAAAAAGAAACACACTAAATATTAGCGCGCAGCTTTCCTTTTTAAACCCGTTTCTCCTATCCTGAAGCCTACTCGTATTCTTTACCTTAACCGTAACCTTTACTTTTGTGTGCTTGTGGCCCCATGCACGCACAAACACTTGAACAGGGAAATGTGTCTCAGCCGAGTGACACTCTCCGTTGTCCTCGGGCCTTCCGTTCAAGGTAATTAATGGGAGTCCTGAAATTCCACCTGTGGTTTTGGTGCAGTGTGGCCTCAAATTAAGACCACTTTTCTGTGATCTTGAATTTGTAACTTTTTATGATACCAGTTTGGTGGTTCAGTCTGATGAGTTACAAAGATTATAATGAGAGTAGCAGGCGAGGCCATCCTGATACCCGCTGTGGCGTTATGAGGTGCCAGGGGAGCACAGAGATGAGCCCCTTACCCACCTTGGTGCCTAGAAAGTCTTGAAATGCTTTCAAGGGTGTGCGACCCATGAGATGGGTCATGAAGGAGGAGTTTGCCAAGCAGGAGGAGTGACTGGCAGAAAAGAGGTGGAAAAGGGCATTTCAGACAGCCGCATGGACGGAGGCCCCAGAGGTCAGCAAGGGCGTGGCACACCCCGAGAACTGTATGGGGGTGGTTGTGGCTACTGCAGGGGGAGGCGTGACTTGAGCACTGACCAGTGGGCTGGGGGCCCGATCATGCAGAATACTCCCGTGGGATTCTACGCTGGGGGTTCCTGGGTCAGATTTGTCTTTTGCAGTAGGGATTCTGTAGGCTTCGCCTCTACTTTCAAGGTTTCTTCTCAGTGGCATTGACCCAACTCAGACACACAAGGCCTTTTATCAGGTTTCATGGGCGTGGGACTCAAAATGCCACAGACTTCCAAGTTTAAGGTATATCCATAGGCTCTCTACCAGGAATCACAAAGACATTTTTAGAAGTTACTGAAATGTGGCTGGTGTTAAACTACTGCCCTGCTGGAGTTTATGAATGACTCCATTTCCTGTTCCTTTGGGGTCTGGCTGCCTTACCACGCTTGGAAGTGGTATGTTTCAGGCTCCTATGAAGCACAGACCTATAGGCCATTGGATTTCCTGTAGATGTTGGAAATGGCACTATAACCGTGCTGTATCAGAACCATCCTGAATTAGTGATCATTTGTAATTGCTCAGAATCTAGATGTTGAATTATCAATTACTGTTAGCTGGGCTTTCTCACTGTTAGTTTAGCATGATTTGGTTGGTGGTTAACCTTAACATATAAAACAATGCATATTTATACCAGGAATGTGTTTTGGCTCAAGAGTTTCCAACAACTAGACTTTAAAACCTATATGAGGTTTAAATGAGTCCTCCAGGGGCACCTGGGTGGCTCAGTCCGTTAAGCTTCTGCCTTTGGCTCAGGTCATGATCTCGGGGTCCTGGGATCAAGCCCCGCATCGGGCTCCCTGCTCAGCGGGGTGTCTGCTTCTCCCTCTGCCCCTCCTCCCTCCCCCTACACATGCTCTTTCTCTCTCTCTCAAATAACTAAATTAAATCTTAAAAATACATAAATGAGTCCTCCATATGCCTTTGCTAAAGAAGACGCACACATCTCCCACATGTGGGGATGGGCAAGTTGTCGAGTCCTTTGCCGGCTGCCTCAGGCAGTGATTAGAAGGATTTAGAAATGTCAGGCAGGGAACACAAGTTAGGAGGCTGTTGTGGAACTCCTCCCGAGCAAAGATGAGGGCCTGACGTAGTGGTAGTGGGCATAGAGAAGGGGACAGATGTTTGACAGATTTATTTATTTCAGTGAGAGAGGGCAGGCATATGCGCGCAAGGAGGAGCAGAGGGAGAGAGAGAGTCTCAAGCAAACTCTGCACTGAGCATGGAGCCCCACATGGGGCTTGATCTCACGACCCTGCAATCAGACCTGAGCCGAAACCCAGAGTCGGATGCTCAGCCAACTGCGCCACCCAGGCGCCCCAAGAAGGCCATTTTAAAGGCATAAGAGTAGGCAAAAGGGTAACTGATTCGGACTCGGGATCGGGGACGTTTTCTCAGTGGCAAGAGTGTGTAAAGCAGGCCAAGATGAAGAGCCCTGGGGCCGGGCACGTGTTGACCTGTTCTGCCTCTACGTTCAGAGGGACAGGAGTGTGACTGCTCCATGTGACCTTGGGGATGGGATTGGGCTCAGCGCTCAGGGCCTAGAAGGCCAGGCCGAATCTGCACTGTGTTTTGTCGGCACTGGGGACCCCTGAAGACTCTGTAGCCAGAGGACTGAGATCAGAGCTTGGATTAAGTGAGATCCTTCTGTCTAGAGACTGAGGAAGCAGGAGGTGGAGGCAGGTACTTTGCCGGCCAGGGGAACCTCGAGGGGCCTGCAGACAGGCCACTGGCAAGATCAGTCAGCCCCATCTTCAGCGCTGAAAGCCTTCTAGTCCTGTGGCCTTTGCCCAGACCATCCTCACTGATGGCTCAGTTTGGCAAAACAGCTTCAGGTTCAGCAGGAAAAGGTGGTATTTAAACTAAAGATCAAATATTTACCACTTTGTTAGTGACAACTTCGGCAGCCCGAGGCCGCTGTCCGATGGGGTCATTCTCCCTCCCCTTCCTCCAGATTGACCCTCCTGGAGACTTCAGAGAACCTGACGGCCGCTGTGTAAATATTTGATAGCTGCTTAGTGTACGGGCTGCCTTTTGCAGAGTATTTGAATTTGGGCAGCAGCAATCAAGGCCTGCAGTGGCACACAAATAATAGGCTTTGAGACATTCCCAGTGGGTGTGTAGAGTCCTTTCTGGATTGATCTTCTCGCCCCTCCGCCCGCCCTTGCTTTCACTTGCAGACATCAGGGGCGTGCTCCTGTGGGGCGTGCTCCGGGCACCGGTCCACACACCTTCCAGGTAGGCTCCTGCTTCCAGGCCTCCGCCCTCCCGGTTCCCTGCCCAGCCCCCTCCTCCCCTAGTTGTGCTGGCTGCACTTTCCCTCCAGGCCCCTGCTCTCTGCTCAGACGCGGTCCCTTGTAGCAGTCCCCGGTCCCCGAGTTACAGCATGTCCCGCCTCTGTCACCTTGTGCTGCTTTGTCTTCTGCATGGCACTTCACTCCCTGACATACCGCATCTTTGGCTCCTGTCCGTCTCCCGCCACTAGAACGTGCTTCTGTCAGAGCAGGGGCTTTGTTTTGCTCCTCGCTCCACCCGCACTGCCAAGACCGTGCCCGGCACGCACACTCACCACGTGTAGTCGGCGCCCGGCCTGCGGTGGGTGCTTAGTAAGTGTGCGAATGAGAATTGGTGGGGGGGTGACTGGGCGGTGGGATTAGCCAGTCCCCAGCGCCCCACCGCTCAGCAGGGGTGTGCTAAGTGAATGGATGAGAGAGCCGCCTGCCAGCCTCTGAGGCCAAGGCCGACTGTCTTGATGGGGCAGGCCCTCAGTTTTCTTTCTTTGAGGAAGGCGCAGACGGGCAGTCTTGGGCAGTCTGGGGCGCATGTGGTTGTGGTTGCTGTTTGCACTTGAAAATCAGTCAATACCTCACTCTCTCAGTGTGTCTGCCATCAGCCAGGCTCTGTAATTAACTTACTATAATTTAGCTTAGAGATGAGTTTTTCATTTTAAAGATGCCATCAACAACCAGCGCTTCTGATATCTTGGCTGTTGATGAGGTTCCTGTCTACCAGAACATGAAGACCGCAGCACGCCGAGGGCCGTCGGTTAGCTCACGCCTGGCCGTAGGAGCGAGAGGACGGTGGATGGGATTTAGCAGGTTGTGGTGCTGTATTCCTGGGGTGCTCCAGAGCATGCCAGCATGTGGGCAGAGCCCTGGGGGGCCTGTGGGGCATCTTCCTTGGGGTCACATTTTACCCAAAGATGTGGGGAAAATAAAACTTAAAGAATATTGAGGCGTGCCTGAGTGGCTCAGTTGGTTAAGCATCCGACTCTTGGTTTTTGCCCAGGTTCTGTTTTCATGGGTCATGAGATCAAGCCACGCGTCAGGCTCTGTGCTCAGTGGCAGTCTGCTTGGATATTCTCTCCCTCTGCCCCTTCCCCCCCCAAAAAATAAGTAAATAAATCTTGAAAGAAAAAGGATATTGAGACCAATATGGATATGTGTTGGAGGAGAATTCAACGTCGCTTAGTGGGTAAGAGCAGGGCTCTGGAAGCAGACCGTCTGGGTTTGAATCTGTCCCACCACTTACTTGCTTTGGGGTCCAGGGCAAGGGACATAACTGCCCCAGACCTCAGTTCTTGCCTCTCAGCTGGAAGCCTGTGACACAGTAGAGCCTCCCGCACGGGGACACGGTCAGCATTCAGTGACAGCCACAGCAGGCTTTTATCACAGTGCCATGCACATTGTGGGGCCAACGTGATAGACGATTGCTTGACATTTTAGATAAAAGAGGAGACAAATGAAATTTTATTCTTGCAGCAGCTCTGCCCCAGACCTGGCCTCCAGGGATGAATGTTCACTCACATCTGCCATATTTGAGATGGACAAGTTAGCAAAGCACTGCCTTAGAAAAAAAAAAAGAGAGAGAGAGACAACAACAAAACACCAGTGCGTACAACTGGCTGACCTGCATGCGTTCCTGAATTTCTCTGCACCCTTGCTTTAGTATTGAGCTGTCACAGAGTGGAGCTGTCATTAACAAAGTGCTGAATTAGCGATGCTTCCTTTAGTACCTGTTGTCTTCCAGTACCTAATGGAGTAGCACATGAAGTGGGGGAACCTACGGGTTTGGAGCTGCCATTGAGGGAGCGACAGCCTCAGAGGAGCAGCAGCCTTTCCGGGCACTTGCACAGACAGGGCTCGCTGCTTCCCTTTCATTCCCCAGCAGCCTGTGACTCATCGAGGTGGAGAAGACTGTCCTAGCGGAACCCGGGTCTGTCTCTTCCATCTGATTTCTGAGTCCCAGCCCATTCATCTCTTGGTTTCCCCCAGAGATAGAGAGCTCCCTTCTCCAAAAGTAGGAGTCTTCTGCCATCCGTTCAGGTTCTGCCGGCCAGAGCACAGCTGACCAGGAATTGTTCCGCTGGCAGCTTCAGTTCTCTGTGACAGAGGGACCTCCGGACCCTGTGCTGGCACAACTCCACTGCGAAATGTGATTTAACCGTTTAGCGGCCCTCACTGCGGGGAGGTCTTCTCAGTCCAGTGTTCATCGGCTGTGGGTCACAGCCAATGAGCTGATTGGGAAGTGAGTGGATCGCAGTGGGCATTTTTCTAATGATGTGGAACCAGATCGTTGCTCGTCAGTCATAAGCTCCCGTATTCCCTTGTAGAACTTTGGTCTCGGGCTGTGTGGTGTGCACCGCTGTTAACTCCGTGGCTTTCTGTGCATCTCAAAAGCCATTGCTCTCAACCCTCTTGCAGGAATTTCAAATTACTTCTTTTCTCTTGAGTTGGTTTTTTTTTGTCGTTTCTGTGGTTGGATTTGTTTCAGGTCAACTGGTTTGAAACCAAGTTGCTGGTCGCTGTGAATTTCTCTCTGACTCCTCATTAAAGGAGGACAGTGGGCTGTCCACAGTTAAATAACAAGATCCATCAAAGGCCCTGCTTCCTCTCTGCCCTCCTCGTGTGCGGCGAGAGGAGCCGCTGGTTGAGCACCTCAAAAGCTTCACCTGGTCGCAGGGCAGGTCCTGCAAGGGCACTATTTCCTCGAGGCTGGAAGAGCCTGCTCTGTCACTGGTTCTTGGGAGGAGCACGCGGGGACCGACCTGCATGCACATGGGCATCTCCGCTCTCCCAGAGTCCAGCAGGCGAGGTCTCCTCTTGTCACATGTTGTCCTTGCAAATGTGACTGTAACTTGAACCGAGAAGAGGGACACAGCTCCGAAGACGGAGCAGAATGGAGCGTCAACAGGGCTTTCAGGACCTGAGCTCTGTGTGTGTTCGGGGCAGAGGGGAGGTGGTCGTGGTAGGAGGGGGACGCCCCGGCGGGCAGGGCATGTAAGCCCCCTGAGCAACAGTGGTGTTTGGGGTGCCAGGGCCTATGCCAAGCACCTTGCATTTGTAATCCCATGCGGTCTTCACGTCCTTCTCTCACTTGGTCACACTGGCCTGACAAGACCCCCACCCTGGTTCAGTCTAACGTCCTCCACCCCTGGTCCCCCACACCTGCACCTGCTCCATTGGCGCCCCCTGACTCTCCTCACTTCAAGATCTGTGACCTGTGGCTGCAGGTGCGCCGCATGCTGCCGCGGTCACACGATAGTCCTCGGCTGCATTTGTGCCCCTTGGGACAACTATTTCGTGGTTTCTGGCTCTTCAGACGTCTGACAGCTCCTCCTCCTTCCTGCGTCCTAAGCTGATGGCCTTCTTCCCTGTTCATGCACAGCCAGTGGCGGTCGCATGAGAACTTGGGCCTGCTCCCAGCACCGCACTGGTGGCCCCGGTGCAGGGCCAACCCGCTGGTGGCCCAGAACCTTCTGTGTTCCCCCCAGGGGTGCTTCGTCAGTTCTTTTTCTTTCCTTGTCCTGGTGTACTTCCCCCTATGATATGAACATTCTGAAACTGCCTTAACTACGTAACACACAGAGCAAAACTCTTGTCCTCATAGCCCCTCATTCTGACCCACTTTTTATAATCTAAGGATGCTGCTGCTAACCGTCTGTACTATGGGAGCACGTACCAGACCTTATTCTCACCGGTTCATTAGGTGTGATTCCTATCCCCATTTCTCAGATGAGAAATTGGAGGCCTGGGAAAATTGAGCACCTTGCCCGAGATCCCAGGGCTGGGATTGCAGTGCAAACACTCGGCCTCCGAGCCCTGCCCTGAGAAGAGTTGCCTACTGGTGGTCTCCATCCCCTCCACCCCCTTCCTCTCTGGGACCTACTCATAACGCTGCCCCCTCCTCACCTCTCCCCCAAAACCTGCTTGTGACCAAATCTTAGAGCCCTTTCTGCGCTTGCCTCCCAGGACACCTTACTCTTCCTGGTCTTCCTCCTTTCACTCATTTTCAGTCTGTCTTGCTGGTTCCTCTTCTGTCCTCCCAGATCTAAGCATTACATAGCCCCAGGGCTCCATCCCTGTCTGCCCTCACTCACCAGCCTCATGGCTTTCAGCACGGACAGCCCCACGTTCCAGCCTCCAGCCCGCTTGCACCCCCAACCAGGCCCCTGCCTCCTGCTGTGTGCTCGCTGGCTCCATTAGAGTCTCTGTCTCGATGCGTCCCAGCTTCCCACACCCCCACTCAGCCTGCCTGGCCTCTTACACACACGCCTAAACGGCCTCTCTGTTCTTCCCCATACTCAGGCCTTAGTCCGTTTTCTTTTTTCACACTCCAGTTCCAGTCTGCTGGTAAATCGTGTGACTCTGCCTTCAAAGTGCACTCAGGATCTGACCACTTTTCACCACATCTGCCCCTTCCCTGGACCATGCCACTGAGTCTCACCTGAATGATGTCCAGGCATCTTCCATGCATCTTCACCAGTGTCCCTGCCTCAGCCCTGACCCCCTGCAGCCAGCTGTCCAACGGTGCTCTTTTTAAATACAGGCCGAGCCCTCCGGTGGCCCCCATCTCACCTTCGCCCTCTCCCTCTCTGGCCTCACCTCTGCGTGCTCCCTTCTGCCCTCTAGCTGTGCCGGCCGCTGCACTGCCTCTGGGGTGGGGGCTGCCCTCGGGCCTTTGCACATGCTCTGCCCTGTCTGGAAGGTCTTCCGAAGAACGCGCACAGGTCACTTCCTCACTTCCTAGAGTCTCTGGTCCAAAGTCACTTTCTCAGGAAGCCTTCCTTGATGGTTACTCTCGAGGTGCTGCCTCTGTACCACCCCTCCCCCTTTCTGTTTTCTACAACACATTGCATCATCTGACACAATTCTGTTCATCTGTTGGTTGCCTGTCTCCCCGTGTCCTTGAAAACTACCCAGAGGCAGCATTCTGCCTGTCTTGTTCATAGCTGTATCCTCATTCTATCCCCTGACACACAGTAGGTCCTTAAAACATATTTGAATGACAGGCACTTTCATCTCTAGTTTCTAGATAGAAGAATTAGAAGCTGAGAGTTACTTGCCCAGGGCCACAGACCCTAAAAGTGCCAGGACAAGGATAGAAACCCTGACATGAGCTTAACTGCTCCGTGTGCTCCTTCTTCTTGTTCAATAAGGACCATAACATGTAACGGGCACAGTTACCGCGGGGATGAAAAGGGTAACGCGCAGGCAGGCGCATGTAAACCCCAGTGTGCCAGAGGAATGGTGCTTAGCTAATTTAGCCAGAACCGTAGCTTTTCATGTCTGTTGTTCAGCAACCTCCCGAAGGCTCTTTCGCCTTCTTGGGTTTTTATTCAGGAGCAGCCGATACTGCCTCCACCAAATTACCTACTTTCTTCTTCCTTCTGCCCTTGGTGAGAGAACTCCGTGCATGTGTGTGTGTGTGTGTCCGTTGGCTTCTGTCTGTCGGTAGCTCTGACCGCCCCCCCCCCCCCCCCCGCTGGCCATCAGGTGGAAAGCTCCCCCAGCCTCTGTGGCCCGTCAGCAGCCGGGGGGCCGGTGGGGGGCGGCTGGAGCCCATGTGCCTGTGGCTGTCACTGTGGGTTCATGTGTGTGCTCCCAGGGAAGGCGCTTATGTTATCAGCAGGTGCTTAGCGGGTGTCAGGAGTCCTCTCTTGCACAATTCTCCTGGCAGCCTGCCCACCCCCTGCCCCCACTCTCTGCGGCAGACTGGAGTGAAGTGATCACAGGCCCATTATGGCTAAATACCAGGGACATAAAATGAAGCAGGCACACTTGATGAACCACAGAGCTGCTGCTCTCAAGCACGCAATTTATGTTTCCCTGAACCCAGGGCAGCTTCCCCAGTCTCCTAGCGCGGGGCATGAAGCAGTTCAGCCCTCCTAGTGCTTCCTGTTAGGGTAATGACGCAGCCATGAGAAGGGGTAGTAGACACCCCCCTCCATACATCCTTTGGACGTGTTGTTCATTCGTTGGGATGCTTGGTTTTCAAGGAGGAGAAAAATGCAACCATTTTCTCCATGAGCACCTGAAACTGCCTTTTCCGAAGACAGGAGAGCCGCGGCACCTGAGAAAAGGTGCCCAGCAGGGAAACTAGGCGGGCGGTCTTCTGGGGGAGTGGTCTCCCGTGGGGAGCCATCGCTGGGGCCTGGCTTCCGTACTCGCCTTGATTGTGCGGAGATGTAGGGGCGCCGTAGACAGAGTTCGCAGCTGCTTAACACTGTCACTGAGCCAGGGCGCACTGTCTTCGGCGGGCATCCCTCCAGCAGCCTGTGACATCAGGTGAAAACAGACAGCAGTGAAGACGGGGACATCAAGCAGCCTGGCCCACGGGGAAAATTCTGGCAGGATATGGTGCATCCTTGAACCCAGGTCCTCGGCCCAGCCCAGGGCGGGCATGCGGTGAGGCTTTTCGGGAATCAGGACAAGCCTGGCTGTAGGAAACAGGCTTTATCTGCTGCCAAGTGAGACAAGCCCAGAGGGCCTGCGCTCCCTCTTGCACACCCTCCCTGAGTCCTCGGCCTCCAGAGCAGATGGGCAGAACAGGCGTGGACTTTGGAGTCTGCCTCCCATCCCCCCCTGTGCTTCTGGGGCATGTCGGCCAACCAGGAGCGGCTGGGTGGAGTAAGAGGAGCCCAGTTCTTGAGCCAGCTAGAGCTAGGTGAATCCAGCTGCATGGCTGACTTGCTACCGGGGCCTTCTCGAAGCCCCACCTCCCTCGTCTGCAAGATGGGATTACAGCCCACGTGAGTTCTGTGTGTTTGTAGATGGCTCTAGTGTGGTAGCCGGACAGAGTCTTCAGGAAGTCATAGCTGCTGGTCTTTGTTGTGGGGTCCCTGGGAGATGTTGTGGGGTTACACCGAGAGGATGCGTGGGCTTTGGAATGAGGTCTGAGTTCAAATCCTCATTCTATTCATTCCTTAAATACGTAACGAGTGCTTATTTATGGAGTTTACACTGGGGTTGAGACTGCGCTGGTTCCCTGATAGTATTTGGTCTTGGGCAAGTCACCATGCTCTCCTGAAGCTCAGTGTCTCGTGTAAGATGGGGGTAAAGAATACCAATCTTGAAGACTGTGTTGAAAATGAACTGAGCATTTAGAAGTGGCAGCTAGCTACTTTATTCTTTCCTACTATAACGTTTTCTACCGTGCTGTAGAATTTTCTGCTCTAACTCTGTGGTTAGTATGGAAGATGAACCACTTGTTAGACTGTTGGAGCTGTGATATTTAATCCAGCAGGTGTTTGCTGAGCACCTGTTATGTGAGGGGCACCATGCCAACCCAGGGGAATATTTTTACTAGCAAGACAACAGTTGCCATTCCCTGGGAGCGCACAGCACAGTGGGGACATAAGAGCCCCCGCTGGTTCCTGGCCCCTGGTCACTGCTGCAGGAGGGGCGTAAACCAAGTGCTTAGACAGTGCCGAGGAGGGAGCCTTCAGTCCAGGAAGGCTGCTGCTGGTTGCACACAGGGGCTGACCAAGGATGAGAGCGAGCGCACCAGGCAGGCGACAGTGCAGGGGGAGAGGGCCTCCTGCAGAGGGGCTGTGTTGGCAGGGGCACAGAGGTATGCGGGCACAGGGTGGGAGCTCCTCAGAGCGCAGACCGTGGTCCTCCTGATTGTATGGGGCAGGCACAGCACGATCCAGGAACAGTGTGATGTGAGCCACTCATGGAGATATGGTTTTCCTAGTAGCCACACTAAAACAGTAAATGGAAAACAGGTGAAATTAATAGTATTGTCATTTCAACATGAATGAGAATTCATTATCGAAATACTATATTTTGGTATATTATTAAAGTCTCATTTCAACATGGATCAGCATAAAAATTTAAATGACACATTCTACATTATTTCTTTTGGTACTAAGTCTTCAAAGTCTGGTGTGTATTTTACACCCCTGTACAGCCCCATTTGGACCACAACTGCATTTCTAATACTGGAGCCACACGGGGCTAGTGGTGACCGCCTGCTACCTTGAGCAGTGAAGGGTTAGCAGTTCTGGAATATGAGACTTGGCGGTGGTCTGTGTAATCTTGAATCTTCCCTCAACCGGAACCAGCCTTCTCCCATCAGACCCTGAACCCACCTGCCCACCCGCAGATTGGTGACTGGTAGTTTCAGCAGGCAAGAGAGAAAAAACAGCCCACAGAATTCCCTGGTGGTTCCTCCCTTTGTGTGCATCTCCCCGGGACGGACCTCCCTGGAGAGCAGGTTATCTCTGCCGTTTACTGAGCATCCAGCACCGCCCGTTAATGTACGGGTACTTCAGATAATACACCCTTCCTAATTTTTTCCACACTTCTACAAAGCAGGTTTCCTTACCCCGTTTTACAGAGGAGGAAAGTCAGGGCACGAGAGGTTCAGTACCTTGCCCGTGGCTGTGTGACTGGACGTGGCCGAGCTGAGGCTCAGACCTGGTTTCCCTGGTTCTTACCTTGGCTCCTGGCAGTTTCTCTATTAGGGTTCAATACTGGATGTACATTATGAGCTCTAACCTGGAAAAATACCAATTAGGAACTTAATAAGCATGTATCTACACAAGTATATGTATGTGTACATATGTGTATATGTGTGTGTATATATATATATATATATATATATATATACACACACACATACATAAAACACTGGAAGGCTAGATCAGAGAAAAATCATAAACTTAAAACGATTCTATACAAAAGACTGTGTCCCCACCCCTTGCTGTCTGCCTCCCTGCCTCCTGCCCACACAGGCTGGGCACCAGTTGGAATGTTGCAGTGCTGACCAGTTGCCATGGACGGGCACTGGTGGGGGAGGGGGCAGAGCAGGTGGAGTTTCATTAGAATCGGGTGGGACTCAAGTGTTTGTGAAGTCTTCCGTTTCCCGGGTTAGGGGAGCTGGAGGCGGCGGGGGTACCAGGTGGCTGTCACAGTTGTAAGGCTGGAACGGTGCTGGTGGCTTCTCCTTCCTGCCTGCACAGCTTGCTGGGAAGAAGCCAGACCGCACGGTGTGAGCTTCGTCTTCCGTTTCCTCTCTGTGAGGGGCTGGTAAGCAGTGATGTGGCCCCGAAGTGGGGAGTGGGTCAGGGAGATGGGGGCGGTGAGGCACAGGTGGGCGGCGACTGTTCCGACTTCGGAGTCAGACAGATGCGGGATTGACTTTGAACTCTGCCCTCTCTGATTTTGTGACAGAGGCAGGGCTTTGGGTGCGTCCTGGCTGAAACTGGAGCAGTTCTGCAGCCAGGGGTCTTTTCACTGGAAGCTAGATATCCAGGGGAGCCAGCTCAGGATAAAAGAGGTATCAACCACCAGAAGATAGAAACATGTCCGTGTACTGGCAGGCCTAGAGCCCTGTATGCCGGGCTGCACAGGGACTCCACTAGAAGGACAGGAGAGCAGTCCTGTCCTGCCCCCGTCTGCTCTCCCCCACCCGGCTTTCCCTGGTGTCTCTGCACAGGGAATCCGATGGCTCCCCAGGTGGCTACCTCTGTGTGATTGTCCAACTTCAGTGTCCCTTACTGTTTCTTAGCATAGATTTCTGAAATAGAGGCTCATTGATCCAGCTCATTTTTCTGAGGCAAGCCACCATTTCAGAGGTCCTGGCTGAGCCTGGATGAGCCTGGATGAGCCTGGATGAGCCAGCCCTGGCCCCGCAGGCCGCCTCGCTGGTCCAGGGAGCGGAAGCCAGAGCTTGTGGCGCACTGGTCCTCAGATGGCCCAGAGGGAGGCAGGGCCTGGATATGAAGCCTCTATGAACTTCAGCCAGAAGGGCTGATGGTTTCCCTGCGAAGCTTGCTTTTCCACCCGACAGGATGGGTACTTCATGCCTGCTCTTTCCTCAAGCCTACCTCGCTATTCCTCAGACTCAAAGCGGAGGCCTTTCCTGTTTCATGGAGGAAGTCTAAGCCTCTCATTCCTACCACACAGCGCAGACCTGCCTCCTCCCGTCCCTGTCTTCCCTGCCTGCCTCCTGTTGGATTCGAAGTTGCGCCTTCGCGTCCGTCAAGGGCAGAGCCGTCCTTCTCTGCCCTCAGCTCGCCCGCACAGGTGCTGTCCACGTGTTCAGCACCTGCCTTCCTCCCTTTCGGCCGGAGCCCTCCAGGTCCTGCGCCCTCGGGCCTGCAGGCCCCTTGTCCGGGCTCGTGCTGGTCAGGGTGCGGCCGGGGACCCAGTTATCACGAGGCGGCCAGGATTTGGGAGCTTACGCCAGAGTCAGCAGCTGTGCACGACGCCTGATTTGGTCCCGCCGACTTTTTCCCTGGCAAAACTTTGTCAGTGAAGGAAGCAGTGTTCATTTGCATATTCCGGCGCAGGCGTCTCTCTTCTCACATGAGCAACGGTGTGTGGATGATGCTTGTAGTCGGTCCAGACTGAACCCTCCTCCCGTTCCCGCGAAGGCACTCGTGTCCCATCTTCATGTTGCCACAGGCAGCAGAGGCTTCTCTGTCTTCACTTCAGCTCTCAGGAGTGTTTTGAAGCAGGGCCCCTCTTGGCTCTCGTGGCCCCAGAACTTTCTATTCTGTTTCCCCCCTTCACTTGCCTCCTGTTCCCAGGCTTGTTGGCTTGCTCGTCCCCTACCTGCCCTCTGGTTGTCCGGTGCTGCGGGGGCCCAGGCTGGGCCTTTTCTCTGTCTACCTTGCCTTTAGTGAGCTCACCTTGTCCCAACAGCTGATGACTTCCCAGTACAGGTCTGCAGCCCAGACCGAGCTGCTGACTCAGTGCTCCAGCCGCCTCCTTGCTATTTCCATGGTGATGTCCAACAGGCACCCTCGCGCATGGATAGGTGTGAACAGAGCACTTACTGCTCTTTCTCGAATCCACCCCTTCCCTCGCCCCTTCTCCCTCAGCTCGGGAGGCAGGATCACCAGCCAGCCAGTTGCTCAAGCTCCAGACTGTAGGTTCACCTGTGATTTTTCCCCCTTTCCCTCTCAGGCCACGTCCAATCTGTAAGTAGGGCCTGTCAGTTGTGCCCCCAAAGTATGCCCCAACTCCACTCTCCTCCCTGTCACCACTCCCTCTCCCAGGCGGATCCATCGCCCTCCCACCCTGGCCCGCTCCAGGAGTCCCCCTTTTCATTCCCCCAGGCCCTGCTGTTCACGGCCAGCCAGACGGAGCTTTTTAAAGCCCGCGCCTCCCTGTGTGAGGCCCTTCAGGGCCTCCTGCTGCTCTTGGGATAAGAACGTGTCTCCTTACCATGGCCCATGAGCACCCCCCCACCATGACCTGGCCTCTGCCGCCCCCTCCAGGTCCATCGGCCACTCTCCTCCTGGTTCCTCCCGCTCCTGCTGTTCTACCCCACTTTAATCCCTGCTGGCCCCCTTCCCCCTCCTCCGGTGTCATCACAGAGATGTTTTCCCTGATTCTTGGGCCCCAGGAGAGCATGGGCTGTGGTTTGAGGCCCACAGCATAGGTGAGTGAAAGCAGGAAGGCTGCTCGCTGTAGCCTAACGGAGAGCCCAGAATTCAGACCCATGTGTTTGTACTTAAAATCCTGACCAGACCTGTACTGTCCCCAGCAATTTGAGGCTTTTTTTTCTAAGTCTCCAGGAACTTCTGAATGCATCTCACAGACGTCAAGAGCTGGTCACACGGAGGCCGCTGCCTTTGAATGCTGACGTGGGAAGGTGCAGACAGCCGCTAAAGGAGCAGGACCAAGGCAGGGTCCGCGCTGCTCAGCAGAGCAGCCAGGGCCCTTGTTAACTCTGGGCTCCCGGAGCTGCCTGCCCACGGCCGGTCCCGAGAGGGGTCCCGTGAGTCGCACCAGCGGGTCCTCCAGTTCTCACAGACTGGACAGGCCATTAACTCCACAGGGGAATAGCTGCAAACCAGAGGGCTTGTCCCTTTTTAAACAATTTTGTGAGGCCGTGTCAGGCAGGGAGGGACTGCGGTTTCATAGCCGACGGGGGATGTGCCCACTGCTGTCTTAGAAGCCCCTGATGAAGGTCTTTACAAACTGGGTGACCAGCGGCAGGACATTTTTTCTCTTGCTCCTTGGTCTCCTAACATCTCAGATGGGGATGTTAAGCCTGTCGCATCCGACTTACAGGCTGTTGGGGTGAGTCCCAGTAGCAGCAGCTCACAGGCATCGCGTGCCTTCTCCACGCCACACGCCGTGTTACAGGCTCTCGTCTTGTCCTCACCACGGTCCTGTGAGGGCTACACCGCCATTCTTAGCCCCTCCCGGGGGGTAGCCGGGACCTAGAGAAGTTCGGTGAGGCCGCCCAGGGCGGCAGGCAGGTGAGCTGTGGGGAGAGGAGCCGGCTCTGTCTGGCTCCGTGGCCTGCCTGTGCCCCTGTGGGTGGCCGGAGCACCATGGACGTGTGCCTTCTCCAATCCTCACGGTCAGCCTCTGTGACAGAAGCTGCTCTGGTTGTTCAGCTATGACAGTGAGGCCCAGTGAGGCTGAGGGTCTTGCCTATATCCGTTCAGCCAGTCAGTGGTATCCTGGTGTGACGCCAGGTCCGTCTGAATGTTCTGGGGAAGACTGGAAAAGGAGAACTGGTAAAGCCAGGGATTCCTACACCTGTCAGGTGTTAAGAGAGTACTAGTGAGTATTTTTAAAAGCCTAACAGAAATTGTACACTTGCCAAAATAGGGCTGCCCTGAACTTTAATATTTGCTTTTGGTAGGCCTTATGCCATCCCGGTGCACGAAAATGAGTCCTCTTGCACCCTAAGAAACTCTGCCTGACGTGGGTAATCAGACAAAAATCCCAGGGTCCGTATGCGATGAGAAGAGTGGTCGATGAGGATTCCTCTGCCAACAGTTAGGTCTCTTCTGTCTCAGAATCCACGTTCCAGATTCTGCCATTTAACACGGTCACTTAGGTGTAAATGCCGTCTTCCTCATCAGCATGGTGACAGGCCACCCACTGCCCTGCGACCGAACTGCACACACAAGATCGTGTTACTACAGAAGTCCCTTTGTCGGAGGAGTATTGGCAGGTGCTACCCCCTGAGAGCATTTAAGTCTATGCTTGTCCCAGGATACCATGATGGACAGATGTCTTTCTGTCCAGTACCCAGCCTCCACCTCGTGGCCGTGTTTAGAAAACACTCCACTCAAAGGCTGGGCTGGGGGCACATTGGGCCTTGGCTTGGCAAGTCTGACGCACACGGGAGCTGGTGGCGCAGAGAAGCCGGGCGCCTGACAGTTCATCCTGGATGGTGACAGCAGCGACACCTAGTCTCCAGGGACAGCGGCAGTGACCTCAGCGCCTCCTGCTCCAGTGGCAGTGTCCGGGTGGTAATGTGGTGTGAGTTGGCCTCTGGTTAGGGCCACCGGCTTCCCTTGTCCTGCTCATTTCCTGAGCCTGGTCCTCCGGCTTTTCTGGGGACTCTGAGAGGTGCCAGACACCTTCGCAATCTCATAATCAGCCAAAGGATTGCTGTTGCTTAAAGCAAAGAATCCGACTTGTTAGGCTGTTGCTCTAAAGTTGTCGGTGGGTTTGCAGTTTGTTCCCAGGCCCCTGACAGCTCGGCTTCGCCACCTGAGCACCTCCTCGGGGCACAGAATATACGAGAATCCTACTATGAGTGAGCAGCAGGACCGCAGGCTCAGCTGGTCTCTGTTGTCTGTCTGACCCGGATATCCACTCTGGCTGCAACCTCTGGGGGACCCCCGGACCGTGGGTGCCGTGAGGGTGCGATGGAGTCCTCAGCCCCTCGAGCAGTGCCCGGCACACAGTAGGTGCTCAGGAATGTGTGACGGACGGTTGGACCAGTGCCCAGACTGAGAAGCCCATGCGTCTGGGCCCTCTCCAGCTGCAGGGAGGCCGCGCTGGCCTGCGATGAGGCCCGGGGCTTGGACAGGATGGCATCACGTGCGTGGAGTCCACAGGTGGCCTGAAGCTCGCCCCTAAAACTTGGCTGGGGAGGCTGTGGCACTCCGAACAGGGAGGAAAGCAGGGGGAGCCTCAGCCGGTAGTGATGTGCCCCCTCTCCTCAGTGGCGACCACGTGCTTTCCAGGCCTTCCATGTCACACATGCATAGAGGCCCTAAGTGAACGGCCGGAGACCCACTCCCCATTCACTGATGGGCCCGGGTCCCCAGGGTACATCCAGCTCACCCCCACACCCGCTACGTAGAGGGGCTGACATCTATCGCGTGAGCCCTATTGTTGCCCCCTCGTCTTCTGAGCTGCAGGATAGCAGTTGCCTTTCGCTTTGTAGTTTCTTTTCCCTTTCCTTCTGTTCATTTTTAATCATCGTTCTCTCCCCAGGAGGTTTGGCGCCTTGACCAGAGGAGTGTGGCCCTTCCTTCCAAACCCTCTCCGGACGCGCCCTCCAGCATCTCCCGGGGAAGATGCGGCAGCTCAAAGGCAAGCCCAAGAAGGAGACGTCCAAGGACAAGAAGGAGCGGAAACAGGCCATGCAGGAGGCCCGGCAGCAGATCACCACGGTGGTGCTGCCCACATTGGCCGTGGTCGTGCTCCTGATCGTGGTGTTCGTGTATGTGGCCACGCGCCCCACCATCACCGAGTGAGCGTGGGGAGCCGAGGCCCGGGAGGGGGAAAGCAAAAGAGAAATGGCTTTCATATTCAGAGATTTTCCTGATGCTGAGCTCTAAGCTGGAGCACCCTGTCTTCTCTGGTCTTTGACTTGATTAAAGTTTCTCCAATTTCCCTGGGAGGGAATAGGGAACGTTTTATCAGTGAATGTGCCATACACCTTATGGTCCACTTCATGTGCCTTCCAGACTTCAAAGCAGTTGTGTGTGTGTGTGTGTTTCTTTCTTGCTCCTGAAATCGATATGTCGCCCCACCTGGTGAGCGGAGGAATGGGTCATGAATCGCTTGGAATCAGTGCTCACCCCATCCCCATTGTTTAGAACATGACTCTTTGCCTACATGTGTTCACGATTTCCAAAGGGACTGTATTTCTTCTCTGTGCTTAATGTGATTTGAAATATGTCGACTCAAAAGTGAAATATTTATTTTTTGAATAAAGGAGATAATAGCCTTAAACTGGATGTTTATCTTGCTTTGCCAGGAGGTGGCCTTGCCCTGAGGGAAGCGCAGGGAGGTGCTGTGTGTCTTCGGGGCACCCTCTCCGGGAGGCGGTGTCCCTCTTCTGTCCCCCCTCCCCCACCTTTTCCACCTCCCCTTTGCTCCCTGCTTGTATCACTTCCAGGACGGCTTGTGCTTTTTTGTCTGGATCAGCTGAAGATTGAGAGACTCTTGAGAGGGGGCAGACAGGGTGCATTAATTGGTCTGTTTGAGCGAAGGAAGAGTTCTAATTGGAGTATGACTACGAGTGCTTTTTACACCAGTTAGAAACAGCAATGGGAAAGTGGTCCTGGAGGGAAAGGTCAGACTCGGTTCTGTTCCCGCTGAAAGGATGCAAATTGTTTGCAGTCCAGCTGAGTTTTTGATGCAAATTGGCCCTGCTAGAAAGGTTCTGCATTGTATTCTGAGGGCATTGTTAGCCCGGCCCTGGTTCCCCGATGGAGTGACCCCTTTTTGGAAGTCAGATTCCTGATGACTGTGGTGAGGGTGTCGGTCCGCCGCCCATCATTGCTGATTACAGAGAGGTTTGTGGGGAGAGAAGTGCTTTTCTAATCACGGTGGCTGCATGACTTGCTCACTGATGGCTCAGGCGCTTACCGGGGATTTGGGGCCTCTTGGAGCGAGTTTCTCAGGAAGACGAAGCAGCTGTTGAAAGGAAGGATCCCAGCAGATGCCCCGTGTTCCTGGGCCTCAGGGGGGCTGACAGAGCTCTGCGGGCCCCTCTGTGAGGGCCGGTCTCAGAGGGAGACGCTGTGCGGCCTTGGGCCCACTCAGGTGCCTATGGCCCTGGGGAGAGATTTACTAAAATATTTATCAAATGCAGAGGCTGCTAGCCTATGGTGTTTCTTACGTTTCTATTTTTCTCTCCCCTGTTTGGTTCTCTTCCGAGCCCCGGTGCTTGTGGTCTGGGAAAGACTGAAGGCCATGGCCTCAGGGACCTGCTCGCTCAGGTGCAGAGCAAAGAGGAGACATCCCTGTTCTTCACACTGGCTGCAGGGCCACTGAAATGCGGAGTTGTGCCCGCTCCTGCCCTGAGAGTGCGTGTTGAGGCTGGTGCAAGGACAGCCCATCCCCTCCACTAGAAAGAGCCTAGGCCGTGTGTTGCGTGATCGCCTGGTCTGTGTTTAGTTCCCAGCCTACGCTCAGAACAGTGGAGGACCACCGAATCTCAGTTTCCCTGTCTGTAAATAACTGGTCAAGTCACTTCTTGGGAAATGGGCCATCTAGTAGAAAACAAGGCTTATGGAGCAAACCTGGGTCTTTACGCAGGTTTTGCTGCTGGAACCCCTCTGTCCACTTCCTCATGTGCAAGTGGAGGTTATCTTGCCTCATAGGGTTGATGGGAGGAATCAGTTGAAACAGTAAATTTGTAAAGCCAGGTCCAGCTCCTGGGACGTAGTGGTTACTCTGTGAATAGTAACGGTAGCTCAGCATTTTACACGTATTACCTCACGTATTTTTCACACAGCCCTAGGAGGTTGGTACTGTTAGTACTTAGTTTTACAGATGAGTAAACTGAGGCAGGCCTAGAAACTTGTCAGTGTCTGACAACAAGTAAGTGGAGAAGCCCAGGTGTGTTTATTTTTATTTTTATGCTTTTGTTATGGGCAATTTCAAAATATCCCAAAATAGAATACTACAGTATACCTCATGGAGCAATGGAGCAGTTTCAGCGAGCCAGCACGTGGCCACTCCTGCTCTCCGTCTCTGCCGCCCCCGCCCCTGGCCCCGGCCACCCTCACGTCACGTGCACACGCACATTGGGTCATTTTGCTGCAAGCCAGTGCGTGAGATTTAGGCCCAGACAGCCTGGCTCCAGCATCCATGTTCTTCATCATCAAGATCCATTACCTCTTAATAAATACAAATTTCCTTCTCTCCATTCTCCCCGTCGAAAGAAACCTATCCTGCCCAGGTATGTGTGAACCATCCTTACTGGTAACAGTTGTCTTGAACAGCCTCAGACGCCATCTTTAGACAAACAGGCCATGAGTTAGGCCTTGTCCACTGGGTGTCTAACAGCCACTCAATCTCTCATCTGGTGCTTGCTGTGGGCTAGGACCCTCAACCCTGTAGCAATCCAGGAAAAACATCTCTTTCGTGGGTTCCTTATTAAGACATTTTGGCATTCTTGCGGAGGACATTTGGGGTACGGTGTGAGAAGAGCATGAGCTCTGGGAACTCATAACTCAGCCACTTCCTAGCCAGATGACCTCAGTCGGGTCCCATAACCCGAGCTGCAGTTGACCCACATCGATCAAGTTAGGTTCGTCTTACTACATGGAGGATGTTGGGAGGATAAATAGGAAACGGGCATGCCATCGCGCCTGGAATGTCATAAGTGCTCAGGAAGTGGCCATTCCCTTCGTCCTCATCAAACCTCACAGAAACATACATCAAGGCCTGCCTCCCAAGGCTCTCCTTGCCGGGCCCACACAACACCATCCGCTTGTAACAGATCCTTTAGGTGTTCCTGGCTCTTATTTTCACTCACTGTTTTCCTCTTTGTTGTGCGTCAGGGGGCCTCGTGGATTTGATCTGGGTTTTCCAGAGAAGGCAATTACCAGACAGCCTTGGTGAAAGCAGGCTGAAAATGGACTTTTAAAAGTTAACACAACTTTGATGTGAACCACCCCCTGGCCGTGAGGAGATGCCAATTTACTGCAGGTGGAATTTAACGATTCCCAGGGTAAATAGTACTCCCACGTGGGTGCCCTGGTAATGATTTGAGACACCAGCTTTCGCGTTATTCCAAGTTATTCAGCGGCTTCAAGGCAAAACTGAATGATTTATTAGGAGTTTCACAGACAGTCATGCTGGGGTTGTGCAACAGAATCTGGGCTCTTGGCTCTCAGAGCCCTCATTACCTGGCCTAACGTTTCTTGAAGAACAAATTCCCAAAGAGGAATCGGGTTAGAAACAGGAATAGAAACCATTGTCATTGGTTTAAAAGGTGTCACTTGATGTGTTTTAAAAAATCATGATGCCGAGTTGTATTTGTGTTTCTCCTGGTTCTGAAGCTACCAGCTTTCATTCCTTGCCTGACAGTTCAAAACAGAGCAGCCTACGCCCACCTTTCCTCCGTGCACCCTTCATGAGGAAGTAGGAAGTGTGCAGTCGTTGGAGATGGGGATGCCTGCCTCAGGGTTGTTAGGAAGATTGAAGGGACGATCATCCTTCCCTCTTCCCCCCAGAGGATCTCACATCATTGTTTACCTGTTGGAGGTAGAAAAAGAAGGAAATCTCTTGAAACTGTGGCTCTTAGATTTCTTTTTGGAAGTCTACCCTCATATTACCTGTGTGTGTATGTATTTGTGTGTGTTTGTGTGTGTGTGTTCCTTTATAGCTCTATTGAGAATGTCCCACATGGTCAGTCCACCTGAAGATTTCTGTCTTACTCTGAATGCAATTTCCCCCCGCACCGCCCCCCGCCAGAAGCCATCTCTAATTCTGTGTTCTCTACAGTATTTACCACAGACTTGGTTAAGCATGAAAAGTGAGGTACAGAATCTGAAGATCAAGGAAATATATGAGTAGTTTCCTTTTGACCCTTTCAGGGTATCTGTACTCAAATTGGGTGAGGGTTTGCACAACCTCTGGATTCTTGTCCTACTATCCCCCAGGCTTCCAAGATCAAGGAAGAGCACTTGCGCATGTAGGATTTGCCTCCCCTGCTCTAGGCCTAATTTTTCTTATGGGGCTTTGTGCAGTTTAGTAACCAGTCTGTCCTCTTCTATTCTGAGTATTTTCTCATTATTCTACAAGGAACATGTCTCCGACTTCAATGTATTTTGATTGGGTCATCTGTATTATCTCCCTGCTTGCCAGTTCTCTGGAAAGGAGCCAGTCTTTTCAAAAAGCTTTTAATCCCTTAAGCTGTTGAATAATAACTTAAGGAAAGCAGACCAGAGTGAGCATTGGGATGCCCCGTATTGCCATGGGTAAGGCTCTCTCTCCTTCCCTTGTTGTTGACTTCCCCATTGTTGTATGAAGGCTATCGGTCTTTGAACCTTCCTAGGAAGGACACCTGTCCCCACCTGTGAATATTCCTTTTCCAATTGAAACAAAGCACAGCTGCCCACACGGCTGATCGCCTCCATTCTTTGAGAATGCATATTAAGCCTTTTGGGATTAGGCCTAACTCACAAGTCATCAGCTCATGTGGACTGGAGTAAATGCATAAGGCCCATTGTGGACTCCTTTTGCAAGCCCTTCCACCTTGAACTACCTCTTCCTCTAACTGCATTACTGGCTCAGCTGAAGTTCTTCCCATCCATTCATCCACCCAGATTTTCTATAAACATTGAAATTACCTGCCTCACACCCTCTCAGTCTGGCCATGGCAATAATTTTAACATTAGCAAAACAATTATAAAATGAGCCTGCCATAAGGGGCAAAGGAATGACATACACTAGTAACATAATAATAAATGATGATATTATAATCATAGATATGTATGTTGCTAACAATATAGCTTCAAAATAGATAAAGCAAGTGACCACGGACACACTAGGAATAGTTCAACAGTTTTCGTTGGAGATTTTAAGAGATACCTTTCAGAAATGGATAAATCAGCTGCAAAGAGCAAAGATAGAAGATTTGAATGATAAAATTAATCAACTTGATCTAGTAGATAAATACAGATCTTTTCACTCAACAGAGAATGAATATTTTTTAAGAGCACACATGGAACATTAATAAAAATTGGCTTAAAATATTTTAAATTTGATGAAAAATATAAACCCACAGATTCAAGAAGTTCAACAATTCCAAGCAAGATAAACACACACAAAACCATACCTAGGCACCTCAAGGTCAGATTGCTGAGAACCAAAAATAAATTGTTACAGAGGTAGCAGTCAGGCCTCAGATGTCTCCTCTTTTGCATTTAGCACTAGAAGATTGATGTTGACAAAATTCTCAGGAGGAAAAAGCCCTACCCAGGACCATTTTTGTGTTTTTCCTTTGTGTATTCATTTAACAAATATTTATAGTGCAACTAGGTGCCAGGCACTGTTCTGGGCATTGAAATACACCAATGAATGAAACAGACACATATTCCTGACGAGTGTCCATTCCAGTAAGGGAATATGTCAATCAAACTACCACTTCTGTGTGAATGTAATGCAGGCAAACATGGGAAAATTAAGGAATACATCTCTCATAACCATTTTGTGAAGAAGCCACAAGAGGATAAAGTCCAAACAATCGGGAGATAAATGGAGGAACTAAAGAATTTGGTATAAGACAAAGAAGAATGGAGTTTGAAAGTTACGGGTGCAAAAGCACTGTAACAGAAGTTGGAGGTAGGAGGAGAAGGTAAGAAGTGGCAAACGTATTCTGATTTCCTGCTCTCATTATTAGGAGTAAAAATTATTTAAAGTTTATAATTTAAAGTATAAGGGTAAGTACTGAAACAATAAGTAGAAATAATATAATCAGCTCAAAAATTTAGTGGAAGAGGGAGCATGAAGAAATAAAAGCATACTATTATTTTGTCATAGTTTTTAATTTTTTTTTTTTTGAGAAAGAAGTGTGAGCAGGCAAGAGGGGAGGGAGAGAGAGAGAATCTTAAGCAGGCTCCACACACCTCTTGGAGCCTGATGCGGGGCTCGATCGCATGACCCTGAGATCATGACCTGAGCTCAAATCAAGAGTGGGCGCTTAACCACCTGAGCCACCCAGGCACCCTGTCATCGTTTTTATATGGTATCAGTGTCATTAGACAGTAATGAATAGGAGATTAATAAAGGTAACCGCTTAAAGGTAAGACGAAAACCTTTAAAATGATCAGAACACATACATGAGTAAAGGAAATAAGTCACATAGTGGAAATTATTTTAAAGCATCTATGGAAATAAAAAAGTGTAAAATATGCTGACAGAAAAAACCAAAGAGCTGTCTCTGTAAATATAAGTGGCTGGATATACTTATTTAAAGAAAATGTCTCAAATAGGATTATAAAGGAAACCCAAGTATACGTCATATAAAAAAGATACACTTTAAAGTGATTTGAGACCACTGAAAGTAAAAGGATGGGCAAAAAGTAGATCAGTTGATACATGCAGAAAATGACAGTACGGCTCACAGAGCTGGGAGGAGAATTTATAGCCTTAATAGTTGTATTGAGAAACATGCGAACATGAAATTGTCTGGGAAACTAGAAGAAATCCGTATTCACAACCTCACTGTTACAGTTGAATGGGAGCAAACAGCATAGAAGAGTTAAGAATGATAGAGTATATAATTCAAGATGGAGATCTAAAAATTATGAATATGTACAAAATAATCGAGTTTTTCTTTTTTATAACAATTTCAATATATATGTATATATATTTTAAGTTTTAAAATTACAGTTAGCGTACAGTGTAATATTGGTTTCAGGTCTAGAATTCAGTGACTCATCACTTCCATACATCTCCCGGTGCTCATCACAAGTGCCCTCCTTAATCCCCATCACCCATCCAGCCCATCCCCCACCCACCTCCCTCCTGAACCCTCAACTTGTTCTCCATCATTAACAGCCTCATGGTTTGCCTCCCTCTCTCTTTTCCCTTCTTCTATGTGTATCTGTTTTGTTTCTTAAGCTCCATATATGAGAGAAATCATATGGTATTTGTCCTTCCCTGACTGACTTATTTCGCTTAGCATAATACCCTCTAGTTCCATCCATGTCCTTGCAAATTCTTTTTGATGGCCGAGTAATATTCCAGTGTGTGTGTGTGTCTTTCTATGCATACCACCTCTTCTTTATCCATTCATCAGCTGATGGACATTTGGGCTCTTTCCATAGTTTGGCTATTGTTGATAATGCTGCTATAAATATTGGGGTGCATGTACCCCTTTGAATCAGTATTTTTGTATCCTTTGGATAAATACCTAGAGCAATTGCTGGGTCGTAGGGTAGTTGTATTTTTAACTTTTTGAGGAACCTCCATACCGTCTTCCACAGTGGCTGCACCAGGTAAAATGATCAAGTTTTTTCTTAACAGAAATTACGGGAAGTACAAGGGGTGACAGACAGAAGCATACTAGTAAGTGGAGACTTTTGTTCACCATTTTCAGCCCACGACAGAGCAAGTGAATAAAAGATAAAGGTTTAGAAGACCCACACATAATAAAATAACCCTGACTCTCATATATCAAATTCTTGGCTTTTTTTAAGTTTCAGAAACATTTACAAAAATTGTGTTACTTATTGCTTATTTAATGCTTGACTACTTCCTCTAAGTCATGAGCTCAACAAAATGGGAAAGGAACTTGTCTTGTTAACCCTATTTTCTCAGGAACTAACAGAGGTGACCCGTAAATGTTTTCAAATAAGTGAAAGAATACTTTGTTCACAAAAGAAAAATACAAATGGCCAGCAAGTCATGGGGAGGTGGAGTTCAACTTTATAACCAAAGGTATTTCTGTTTAAATAATACTAGAATGTCATCTCACCACTCGATTGTCCACAACTTAAAAACCATGCTCTAAATCTTTGTTTTATATATAAATGCATACCTCGATAATGCGTCCCCTCTGCAAAATGTCAAGCAGAATAGATAACGCAAGTAGTTCTTCGCAGTTCCTGATCCCCTCACGCAAGCATCCAAGGAGAGCTATGACCTTGAGGAAATGTACTACTAGTGTTACGTGTATCCTAATTTTTCCCTTATTTCAGTGCGTGGCATGGCCCGAGGCAGGATGCATATCATCCTGATAGGCCCACAACAGAGGCCGAGCCACCCCCAAACAGCCCCCAGGATCTCTGTGCTTAGCTGTTCTTGCCCCTCACCGTCAGTCTGCCCCCCNTAAACCCTTACGACCACATGAGTCCCTGATGCGTTGGCTGACACTATGATTCCTGAATAAAGACCTCTGGTTAATGATGGTGAGCTGAGCACATGCTCCCTCCCGATGGTTAAATGATGAAGGAAGTGGAATTCCTAAGAGGAAGAGAAAGTGAGTGGAGTAAGAGCAACGACATCTGGGAAGATGGAAAGCAAATGGACGCGTGGTAACTGGTTTAGCAGACCTGAGCTCATGATGCTGAGAGGAAAGCAAGAACAGAGGCTTTTGAAGAGCAAATCCAGAAGACGTTATACAGCCACTGTTTGTATCCCTTTCAAGTTAGGAGTGGGAATGGACACCTCCCTCTAGAAAACCACTACAGTAGTTGTAAGAACTAACGACTGAAAACACATTTTAAGACCTCTGATTGTGCTTAGATCTCTAAAGTTTTAGCATCTAAAACACCATTAAATGAACATATAGTGTTTCTTGGTGTTTGCATTAAACTCAATAAACCACTACAGCCTGTGGGTCAAATCCAGCCTGCCATCTGTTTTTGAACAGATGGAGAGCTAAGAATAGCTACTTTTTTTTAATTAGACTTTCTATTGTGAGATAATTGTAGATTCGAATGCAGTTACAGAGAGATCCTGTGTACACTTTACCTAGTTCCCCCAACATCAACTTTTTCAAACCTATAGTGCGGTATCCTGGGACAAACGGCATATTGACGTTGGCACAGTCAAGGTACAAGTCATCACCGGGGTGGTCAGGGCCCCGCTTATAGCCAAGCCCACTTCCCTTCTACGCCGGCTCCCTCATTGTCCCACGGCAACCGCTAGTCTGGTTTTGTCATTTTGTCATTTCAAGAAGGTTTTGCTATATAACAAAATGTAGGGGCGCCTGGGTGGCACAGCGGTTAAGCGTCTGCCTTTGGCTCAGGGCGTGATCCCGGCGTTATGGGATCAAGCCCCACATCAGGCTCTTCTGCCATGAGCCTGCTTCTTCCTCTCCCANCGGCATATTGACGTTGGCACAGTCAAGGTACAGGTCATCACCGGGGTGGTCAGGGCCCCGCTTATAGCCAAGCCCACTTCCCTTCTATGCCGGCTCCCTCATTGTCCCACGGCAACCGCTAGTCTGGTTTTGTCATTTTGTCATTTCAAGAAAGTTTTGCTATATAACAAAATGTAACTATTTGGGATTGGCTTTTGTTGCGCAGCTTAATTCCCTGGATAGTCCTCTAGGTTTTGTATGAATCAGTTGTTTTTTTTTTGTTTGTTTGTTTGTTTTTATTGCTGACTGCTATTCCATGGTTTGGATGTGTCCTGTTTTTTTAGAATTGTTTTTATTTTTTTTATAATAATAAAAAATTATTTTTAATAGCATTTAGTCACATTATTTATAGTGGCATAGGTTTGTAGAAGATGTTTAAGATTGGTTGGTAACTTAGTCTTATCTCAGATTTTCTTCTAGAATTGAGGCTAGGAGAACTAGTTATAAGTTAAAGAATATTTCAGGGGGCACCTGGGTGGCTCAGTCGGTTAAGCATCTGCCTTTGGCTCAGGTCATGATCCCGGGATCCTGGAATCAAGCCCCACAGTGGGCTCCCTGCTCAGTGTGGAGCCTGCTTCTCCCTCTCCCTGTGCCTGCTGCTCCCCCTGCTTGCGCTCTCTCTCTGTCAAATAAATGAATAAAATCTTAAAAAAAAAAAAAGAATATTTCAGGATGATGTGTTGGCTATAAACTCAAAAACTACACTGATATCAATTCTATAAACAGCAAATATGAATGTAACTTATTTAAGCCTATTAATTCACATTTTGAAAAAGCACCTTCATTTTTTAAAGCTGAGTACTATCAATGGTTCTTGAAAGTCTATTGTGGACATGATATACTGAGTCCAACTAGTGGGAGGCTTGAGGGTGAATTTACGTGACCATCCAATTCAGTCTCATTTAGAGTTAAAAATCAAACTGTGTTAACGAAAGAAGTTACAGGGGCATCTGGGTGGCTCAGTCGGTTAAGTGTCTGCCTTCGGCTCAGGTCATGATCCTGGGGTCCTGGGATCAAGCCCCACGGTGGGCTCCCTGCCCAGTCTGCTTCTCCCTCTCCCTGTGTCCCTCCCCCTGCGTGTGCTCTCTCTCTCTCTCTCTTTCACATACACATACCCTTCTTTTAAAGAAGCACAAAATATCAAAGTTCACCAGAATTCTGAACGTCACAGTTTGTACCGCACTGAATGACAGGAGCTTTAGCATTTGACATGACAAAGTCACTTTCAGTAAAATATTTTGTCCCTTCTGGGTCAAGGTGAGGGAGAACGGGAAGAAGAAGTTTCCCCCAACCACACTCTCGAGTCAAGAGGTACC